>NC_138135.1:70862715-71379381 GCF_964188305.1 Podarcis bocagei
TGGAAGTTTTCTAGCAAGTAGTGGCATAATATAGGCTCTCTGGGGTCACCTGACTCCCAGGGCTAATGTTCTGGCTTGAACTGTGTGAAGATCCTATCACCAGCAGCCCTCATGGTACAAGAAGCCAGGAACCAATGCCTGATATGCACCCACACCCAGTTCATACCCCAGAGCATCCTACATGTGCCTGGAACACCCACATCAAAATATACACCTATCTATTGCAGCATGGCTGTGCCTCTGAAAGCTTGCTTTGAACTTCCCATGGTACGGTTTGAAATGCAATGAAAACCCACAAAACTCATTTGCATAGAGACCATGACCTCAAAAACAAACAAATGATGAAGTTCGCTACAGGTAACAAAAGCTCTACCACAGGGGTCAGCAAACTTTTTTAGCAGGGGGCCGGTCCACTATCCCTCAGACCTTGTGGGGGGCCGGACTATATTTTGAGGGGGGGGAATGAATGAATTCCTATGCCCCACAAATAACCCAGAGATGCATTTTAAATAAAAGGACACATTCTACTCATGTAAAAACACACTGATTCCCAGACTGTTTCAGGTTAAGAACAGACCTCCAGAATGAATTAAGTACTTAACCCAAGGTACCACTGTAAAATTATTTTTCTTGTTTTCAATGAAACAAGAACATACAATAACAATTTTATTATTTATACCCCACCCATCTGGGGTATAAATACACATGGATATTCTTGAAGATGTTCAGAGCTTTGCATTTGCACTACAACAGTGTAGCTTAGGTTAAAATTTAATGCTTAGAAAAAATCAAAACAATTCAGCCATTAAAAATACAAAAAAAAAAAAATCCAATTCGAAATGAGAAACAGACGAACGCTTCTATGGCATGCACAACAATCTAATATGAACTGGGTTTCTCCAAACCAAGGACATTCTTAACATGTTTTATTTATTGCCTGCACTGGGGCGGTTTCAAAAAAGCTTTGCTTCGGAACTGAGCAATGTAACAAGAGAGAACACAGCACACACAATAGGAAGAGATCCATAATTACTCATGATACTTAGACAATTACAAGTGGCAAACCAATCACATTAAGATGAAGCGAAAAACAGAACTGCACGCATCTTGCAACAATTTTCCTGCGTTTCCATAAGGCAAGAAACAGTAATGGCAGTGCCACTTCCCCCTTGGCCGAGATTTACAAAAACCTCCCTAGACACGCGGCAAAATGCAGAGGAACAGCAAGAGATCAGCTGCCTCCATCTCTAACACTGAACTTGGTGACATCACTGTCTCATACTCTCTCCTTTATCACTTACTGTAAACACTTGAGGCAATTAAAACGCAGCAATCCACAAAAAGCACTTCCCAAAGATCAACCACATTTTATCCTCCAACAGCTTTTCAAACGAAAGAACAGAGATGGCACACCCTAAAAGATGCTCGCTATGGCAGAATTAGATCACAGGACCATAATGGTTCCCTCCTAACCATCCATTTACTGTGCCGTTTAAGACATGTGAATGTGTGGTCTCTTCTCCCCAAAGTATTCTGTTCTTAGCAAAAATAATTTATCCTGGAGCAGGGAAAGGGAACCTGCAGACCTCTATAAATGTTGCTAGACTCCAGTTCCCATCATCCCTAAATATTGGCAATGCCGGCTGGGGCTGATGAGAACTGCAGACGACCAATTTTCTCCACCTGTCCTAGAGGGGGAAATCTACTTCTAAGTTTTTTCTCCCTTCAGTTCTTCTCTTCTAAAAAGAAAATAAAAACCCATGGGTCCTACCCAGCTAGATTTAACACAGAGTAGACCCACCAAAACTGGCTTAATTTAGCCATGTCCATTGATTTCAATGGGTCTATCCTAAGAGTGTCTAATGCTGAATACAACCCAAAACCCAACCATTTTATTTTATGATCTGGGAACTGTCTCGTAAATGTACTGGAACAGAGAGTCTCCTTTCTTTCCTTCCTTCCTTCCTTCCCCACTCATGTGGGCCTCCTGGGAAATGGGATGGAGGTAAAGTGTCAGCCTATTTGTACATTTTCCTGGTGGAAGAGAAGCACCCGCTGAAATGGGCTCTTATGTTCAACAATTAAAAAGCAAGCAAGCCCTACTTGAAATTATGCCTACACGCATGATAAATCCCGGTCTATTAAAATGTAAACTAAAAATCATGTTGTACAATGCACTTCTTCTTTAGAAGAGAAAAATACTGTTTCACTTACATTATACCAAACAGGCAGCACCAAAAACAAAAAACAAACACCTAGAACTAGTTCAACAATGGGTGGGAGGGGAACCAGAAAGCAAACTTCTTGTTGTTCCTTGATGCAGAACTCAGTGCTTGAAATGAATTCAGGTTGAAATGCACGCGTTCTTTATGTTAGATTTGTCTTATATTTTTGTTCCATCTATATTCAGCTATTATTATTATTATCATCTCTTAAATTTATATACTGCCATTCGTCCTTAGATCTCAAGGTCATTCACAGCATAAAAATACAACAGAAGTAATAATAATAAGGGACGCGGGTGGCGCTGTGGGTTAAACCACAAAGCCTTGGACTTGCCAATCAGAAGGTCGGCGGTTCAAATCCCCGTGACGGAGTGAGCTCCCATTTCTCGGTCCCTGCTCCTGCCAACCTAGCAGTTCGAAAGCGCGTCAAAGTGCAAGTAGATAAATAGATACCGCTCCAGCGGGAAGGTATATAGTGTTTCCATGCGCTGCTCTGGTTCGCCAGAAGCGGCTTAGTCATGCTGGCCACATGACCCGGAAGCTGGCTGCGGACAAACGCCGGCTCCCTCGGCCAATAAAGCGAGATGAGTACTGCTACCCCAGAGTCTGTCACGACTCTGGTCAGGGGTCCCTTTACCTTAATAATAAATAAATAAACAAAATTTTTATTTGTATCCCGCCCTCCCCAGCCGAAGCCAGGCTCAGAGCGGCTAACAACAGTACCGGGGTTCTCACACTTTCTACCTCCAGGTTCCACTTGAGATGGCTAAAAATTACTGAGGTTTGCCAATCACAAAATGGTTAATCCAGAAGCCTAAGTGGAGAAAGCTTCTTTCTTTTATATCTTCTCTGCACATCCCTACATGCTTCTCAAAGTATTTTTGCCCATCTCCAGGAATTTCTTCTCCAATGTTCCTTTCACACTTAACTTGCACCCTATGCAAACACCCCACCATGCCCGTTTCTCTCTTTGCTTCTCCCTGGTCTTTTTACATGAACCTCCTTCTCCTATAGCAAACTTCCTCTTACCCTTTTCTATTCCCAGTTTATGATTAAATATTAACCTTGCTTCTCGTATTCCACTTTCCTTCAACAACTCCTCTGTCCCTTTCCTCTCAGAGGAGAGCTACCTTCCTTCCCTCCTCCCTGCCTGCAAACTTCTCCATCTCCGAAACCACCTTTACTCAGGATGCAAGGAGTTGCTGTTCCTGGCATTGGTACAGCTGAAAGGCTAGTAGGCAGGGCAGGCAAGGAAAGAGGTACTGTGCAGACAGTGGCATTGGGGACCACCTGAAAGCGGTCCAAGACCCACTGGTGGATCCTGGCTCACTAATGGATAAATATTGGCTTATACACGCATCTAATACCTTTCAGTACTGTGATGGGAAAAGTCTGCTTCTGTCAGGGGCAAGCCAGCAGTAAATCACACTGAGCGAGTTGGAGTTAACTCTTTCTTAGCAAGACCAGGATCTGAACAGGAGTGTCAGGCCAAATGAACACAGCAGCTCATCTCCAGCAGGCAGGCACACTGTTGAATTTCTCCCTGTCACACAGCTCTTAGCACGCACAGGAGCACAGCCAGAAGACAAGCGGTTCTGCAACTCCAGTCTGAGGATTCCAGTCACAAGGATAGCTTAGACCTAACACCAAACCACAGACCTTGACTGGACATTCAGATTCCTCTTCTCCTTGCTATTCCCCACATGTGTCCATTTCCTCCCACCTTTCCTGGTTTGAGTCACGCCAGTCTGCCATTTCATGCAGACAAATACTGGTTTGTGTTGCCTTGCAAGCCTGTACTGGAAACCAGGGCGTGAGTGTGTGAGCCTGAGGATCCGGCCAGAGTCAAACCATGATTTTGCTTACCCTATGTGGTGGGATTGCAGCAAAATCAAAAAAATTGGGAAATGATATATAATGAGTTGAAGAAAATGTTCCATTTAACTTTTGTAAAAAAAACCTGAAGCATATCTGCTAGGGATTGTAGGAAAAGACCTGCCAAGGAAACTAAAAAACATCTTCATGTATGCGACAACAGCGGCAAGAGTCCTAATAGCACAAGGATGGAAGAATGAGGAAATCCCGACTAAAGAACTGTGGCAAGAGAAACTGATGGACTATGCGGAACTGGTGAAACTGACACACAAACTACGTGACAAGGACAACTGTGACTTTAAAGAAGAATGGGAACCTTTTACAAAGTACTTAAAGAAACAACAAAATGAACTGGACTCCTTGGCTGGTTTTGAATAAACATTCACAAACTTTTTATTGGTAATATATAGATAGATAAATAAATTAAGGTTTCATACAATGTTATAATATGCAGAGAACAATTTGTGTTGAGAAATCAGAGAGAGGAGCTGAGGGAAGTCTGGGTGGGGTGGGGGTGGGTTTTTCTTTCGGGGGAGGGGGGAATGGGAGGGAGAGGAAGATGGTGTATTTTGGATAAATTCTTATGTTGAAATTCCTAATAAAATTCTGAAAAAACAACAACAAAAACCATGATTTTGCTAAACCACTTTTTAAAGAAATGCATTCATTTCTACCACTTTGTTTACCTGGCCCTGGGATTCTTTCCAGTCAATCAATTTGTGTAACACAGGGGTTGTCAACCTGGTCCCTAACGCTCACTAGTGGGCGTTTCAGGATTCTAGGTGGGCTGTAGTGGGTTCTACGGCACAAGCTGAATCTTCCTTCCATCGAGCACTGTGGGCAGTAAGGAAATTTTACCATCAAGAAAGATGCCTTAGTGGGTGGTAGGTATAAAAAGGTTGACTACCCCTGGTGTAACACATTCAGTACAACATCAAATAATTACTTCTGAAAGCCCCGAAATGGCCCCAATTCAACTTCATTTGCAGGCAACAAGTCATGTGGGGTCCTACATGAGAATCTCCATCTCAATTAAATGATGTATCCAGATTTTTAAATGAGGCCTGGAAGAGTAATGTAATGCATATGAGGAATGTACAGCCAGTTGTGTCCCTGCTATGATGAGCACAGAATGATGTTTACGCATAAGTGTTTCTCTTACTAGTTTGGAGTACAGAAGCCCATTTAAAAGTAAAGAAATACACAATGAAATTCATATTCATAAACACTTATATTTTTGTGCTGTTTTTGAAACTCTGGCTTTTAAAAATGCATACAGAATTCTATAAATCCTAGCATTAATTTCATCATCTCTTAGTTATACAATTTGAGTGCAGTGGGAAGGCAGCAGTTGTTGATCAAATTATTTTGGTTTTGTTTTTTTTATCTTGGGATGAATATGCATGAAACTGAAACTAACAATCTTATCCATATCCTGCTATTTAAGTGATCTATGGAGAAAGCCCAGTTCTGGGATTTATGAGATACAAGACAAAAGAAAAATGAATTTATCTATTACACAGTCTTTACAGAAAAAAGCACAGAAAAAAGCAACAAGAAACTAGCAGGGGATGTAAAACAAACTGAAAATGAGTAGGATCCAGATTTGAGACATTTTAGTATGTCTAAACACACATCATAAATTATTTTAAAATTAGGCCCATCTTTTAAAGCCATCAATGGCCAAAGTTTCTGAATAGCAACTTAAACACCACTTAATATATCAATTAACCGTAACTATATCTGTTATCAGTGGATATTTGTACACCTTTATTACAACCCCGTAAAATAAATCCATTTTCTGCACACAAACAGTAGCGCCTTATTTTAATATTCCCTGTCCATGAACTTGAAAGCTCAAGTGCACAATCCTATACTTTTCTGCTCAGAAGTTAAGTCCCACTGAGACTCAAAACCAGGTCAGTTTCTGTTTGTATAATAAATCTCTTTAAGGAAATTGAGGATTTTAAGGCAGTTTCAGTCCTATGCTTGTGGTGCTTACCAAATCATTTCTTGGAAGTTATAAATGCTGCTAACATATCTACAGAAAACCAAATAATTTAAAAGAATGGTTTTCTGTCATTGTAAAGATAGTTTTGAAGCACGAAGACATTGTTTACAATAACTGTGCTTTAAGAATCAGGTCACTGAAAGTATTAATTTACTGCTGTCCACTTGCAATTCTTGAGCATAACCACCTACAATAAGAAATTAACATATAAATACAAAAAAATCCACCATTACAAATACAATGTGACAAGGTTCTTCACTCACCAACAGTTAAATCAACCGAGTTCTTAACATTACCGTAAGTCACAAATTTGACAGCCATAATGTAGATATTTTAATCCATTCTCTCTCTCTCTCAAGCTTGCACCTCCACTTTCAGGTTGTGTGATGGCTTTCTCCCCCCGGCCTCCCGGGGTTCACAGATGATATAATTGGCTTCATGAGTGTTCAGAGCTGCTGTGCACATCTACACTATCCAATCAAGATCTACACAGTTTCACCCAACTGCACATGTAACTGTTGGCTGCAGCATAACAACTGAAACAATAATGATAAGAGGATTTGCCTTCCCGGAGAGCATAGCTGTGGGAATGTTAGGTTTACACTTATTCCGTTACAAGTGGTTTAAAGCAGTGTTCCCCAACCTTGGGCCTCCAGCTGTTTTTGGACTACAATTCCCATCACCCTTGACCACTGGTCTTGCTAGCGAGGGATGATGGGAGTTGTAGTCCAAAAACAGCTGGAGGCCCAAGGTTGGGGAACACTGGTTTAAAGGTACAGCTTGCTCCAGGCTTGTGATAAGCCTAAAGGACAGAAGAGGGCCATGTTGCATCAGGCTAACGGTCCATCCATTTCAGCATCCCTTTCTCACAGTGGCCAATCAGATGCCTGCAGGGAACCCACAAGCACGACTGAGCGCAAGACCCTTCTCCCTCCTGTGGTTCCCCACAATGGGTATTCAGAAGCACATCTGCCTGTGAAGGCAGAGAACATGCCTAGTAGCCATTGATAGTTTGGTTGGTTGGCAAACATCAATTTCCCCTAAGGCAAGTCCCGGTTCTCCTTTTGACCCTTGGGGACCCATTAGCTCTATATGGTCACACCGCCACCATAATGCGTTCCTGTGTTTTACTATCACTTTGAGTACTATATTTCAGCACCCAAAGAATTTCAGCTTGTCAGCACCTGAAACGTTCTGAGCAGAGTTGGGAACACGCAATCCCCTCGTGCCATCAATGGTGATAACACATGCTTTCTGGAACACAGTCCACTGCCCTAAATTGAGAAAGATCCAATTCAGCATGGTCATTTGATTTACATTTTTTAATTAAAAACAAAACCTAAGGAAGTATGCAATGTTAATTTCAAATGCTGAAGTGCTTTCCCTTCTCTTATGGGACTGGTGATACAGACTGATCCAAGGCTAGCTTTATTAAATCTTGTTTATAGATGATCCTAAGAATTTACTGTTTAAGGACCTACTTCATTTTTCATTTCTGCAGCTAGAAATATATTAACACAATATTGGAAGCACTAGAAGCACAGCTCTTACAGGGAGGCTAACACAACATCAAGGAACTCAAACACCAAACACTTGCTTAATGCTTGACTATATTGTTTACACCGTATATGCATGGACTGTTTCTTGAGAGGTTGAGGCACCGTATTTTTCCATGCATAAGACACCCCCATGTATAAGACGCCTCCTATTTTTGGAGCCTTCAAATTAAGAAAACATCCCTCAGCAGTTCCCATGTATAAGACGAGCCCCAATTTTAAACCTAATTTTTGGTTAAAAAACTTAGTCCTATACATGGAAAAATACGGTATACGGTGGTACCTCGGGTTACATACACTTCAGGTTACATCCACTTCAGGTTGCAGACTCTGCTAACCCAGAAATAGTACCTCGGGTTAAGAACTTTGCTTCAGGATGAGAACAGAAATCATGCTCCGGCGGTGTGGCAGCAGCAGGAGGCCCCATTAGCTAAAGTGGTGCTTCAGGTTAAGAACAGTTTCAGGTTAAGAATGGACCTCCGGAACGAATTAAGTACTTAACCTGAGGTACCATTGCATGGTGATTGTTATAGGTATATTCAAAAACTGAAAAATAAAAGTGTTGTGTTTTTTTTCAAAAAAAACTTTTCTCCAGTAAAGAGACATAATTGGCCATAGGAAATATTTCATATGGGGAAAGACATTCAAAAAAATACAACAATCCTATACACCGACCCAAGTATAAGTCCCCCACCTGGGACTTTCTTCTCCAAGTATAGGATTCCATGGTCAGTATGTTTTAAACATACAAACCTTTGCCTGAAAATTGTTGTATAATAATACCTGTAAATATTTTAAGATATAACAACTCATTCAAGCACGTTCAATTGTAAGGAGGGGGAATGAAGGCACCAAAAACTCTCAATATACAAATTTGGGCACGCTTAAAGAGCTGCACACATAAATATGTGCACTTCCTAGATTTAGTTATCTGAAAGAATAATTACAACTTTGCTTTTTGTTTTGACTATTTGATTCTCAATTTGCACTCATTCCAGTTGACTTGCGTAATATTCATTACTGCTGATTAATTGTACAGAACAATGTGCTTCTAAAAGAAGAACTATTTCCATATCATTGGCTCTGGTACCTGCAACATTTAGAGTTCTACACATTTCACAGAATGTGGTAGAATTCTGGACTGTGCCACTTCAGACCAGGGTGGGGTGGGGGAGAGGGAGTGTTGTACCATACTTTTCTCTCTATAACACGCAGATTTTTTCTCCTAAAAAGTAAGGGGAAATGTCTGTGCGTGTTATTGAGCGAATGTGTGGTCCCTGGAGCCGACTGGCCCGAGCGCAGGGGCAAAAATCGGGCAAAAATCCAATCGCGTGCGTCAGGGAGAAGGGAGCTCCGTGAGAGAGGAAGCTGTTGCTTTCCTGCATTCTGCCTCAGGGTCTTACTGCCCACCCACTTCTGTTTCGGTTGCTGTTTGCTCAAACGGAACAAAGAGCAGGCAAATCCCATCCCCTCCAGGCAAGCAGAGGGGAAAGAAAAGGATCGGGTCCTTCCTTCTAATTCCTCTCCATGCTCCGGTGCTGCTGCGTCCAGGGAAGCATATTAGGGACTCGCAGGCAGCCGGAAAACATGCAGGTGGGAGAGAGAGAGAGAGAGAGAGAGAGAGAGAGAGAGAGGGAGAGAGCTGGCTGGCTTGGGTGGGTGGGTGGGTGGGGGATACTTTTGCCTTCCTTTCCTCCCTCCCGTTAAACCCCTCTCCTGCATTCTTAGCCAGCTGCTTCTCTGCACACCCCTCTCGTGCTCCTTGTCCCTTCTGTGTTTTTCCTTCCCTCCCCACTTAAAACGTGGTTACAAAGCACGGATCCACATGGATCCTCAGGATCTTTGCATTGGGTCACCCCAAATTCACCATCAGATCACATAGCATGTCCATGGCTACAGCCTGCACCAAAAAAATCACGCACCCACTGTTGCCTGGGGCTGCAGTGGTGCAAAAACGTGGTTACAAAGCACGGATCCACATGGATCCTCAGGATCTTTGCATTGGGTCACCCCAAATTCACCATCAGATCACATGGCATGTCCATGGCTACAGCCTGCACCAAAAAATCACGCACCCACTGTTGCCTGGGGCTGCAGTGGTGCAAAAACGTGGTTACAAAGCATGGATCCACATGGATCCTGAGGATTTTTGCATTGGGCTACCCCAAACTCACCATCAGATCACATGTCTGTGGCCACAGCATGAGGCACAAAAATGACTGTTTTATTCAGAATTTTTTTTGCTTGTTTTCCTCCTCTAAAAACAATGTGCGTGTTATGGTCAGGTGCGTGCTATAGAGAGAAAAATACGGTACTTTTGAATAATCTTCCTCTTAAGTAAACTAGGGAGAAAAACTCTAAATAGCTTTGTAGTTTTACTACATTCAGGAAACTTTTTTTGTGTGCGAAGAGGAGCATCCGTTTCCATGCCTACAAAGTGAAAAGGTTTGGTCCATTTTCCAACCATTTTACGTATGGAATGTGCAGAATAGGTCTTAAATCCATGGCCACACACTTAGCAGAAGGAGGTAGCAATCCTGAGTTGATAGAGAAAGTTGTGCCCCTTCTCGTGGTAAGCAGGGAACGTATTTTCTGAATGCTTCTCCACATATATTTTTTTTTAAGACTGCCTGCATATGCAACAAAACTAAAACAAGGAAGCAGTTTTGGCACCACCTTGCCACTTCTCTTTATCTCATCTCTATTCATTGTCTTCCTCCATTGCCCTCCCAACTGCTGCTCCCTACTAAACCAAAGTATGAGCCACTGAAATGATCGCACATTCTTCCCGTCTACCCATGCGTGCTTCCATTTCCCCCTTCTTCTGTTCTTTCTCAGTTTCTATGGAAGGCCCCTGGGGCAGGGACCTGTCATACCTGTTCGTGGTAAGCTTCATGCACATTGCACATAGACGGCACTCATAAATAAACGATGGTAATCAGGGAAAGAGGGTCTAACCCACAGCCAGCTAGGCTAGATTTCTATTTACAGGGAAGCACAAGGCTGTTGATTCTAATGCACAGGAGCCTCCAAAAATGTTGATTCGCCACCTACAGTCCTCTCTACCACCATCTTCCAAGCTGCAAGGGTAAGCAAGGCTTTGTTTCGAAGATCCCACATTACATAGCGAGTCTGTACAAAATCCCACAAACCCACTCTCCCATTTTGCATCAAAGTCCTGAAAATCGTGGCTTTCTTAACCTCACAGTCACGGTGCTGCAACACTGAGGTGTCTAGTGGAAGGTGTTTCATATGTCTACTTAAAACAGGCACAGGCAAACTTGGCCCTCCAGGTGTTCTGGGACTACAACTCCCATCATCCCTGATCACTGGTCCTGTTAGCTAGGGATCATGGGAGTTGTAGTCCCAAAACATCTGGAGGGCCGAATTTGCCCTTGCTTTGACTTAAAACGTAGCATGTGAATGCAATAAACCTGAACATCATACAGATACACAAGTCCCAGAGCCGGGTTGGCCTCAGCTCACTGCTGAACAGACGCCCGGGAGCAAACCAAGGCATGCAGAACATCTATGAGTGTTGGTTCCCACAATAAATTGCAATTTATCCACATGGGAACCATATAAACAACTGTGGTTCCTGTAACCATGAAGGAATAGAGGATCTCAGTTACAGATAAATATGACAAAGCTAACCATTTCTTGAAAAACAACAAACTAAAGACATAGGCCAAATATTGCCATTTCCCCTACAGTCAACTAACACCCCTACAGCAGCACTTGAATGCATATTCCCCATTGCACAACCAATGCATTTCTCAGCTTTTTGCATCAGCACTCTCTCTACCCTTGCTGGTTCTCTTTCCTTTTAAAGCCTCGTCCTCCTTTTAGAAAGTGTCCACTTTCACATTAACGGAACTGTTGATCAATATAGGTTTGTTAGCAGTTGCAAAGCCCTTTGTGTGTTTCCAAGGAGGAGGAAAAACAAAGGAAAAATTAGCCACCATCACTCAATGAGCCCTTTTGCAAGTAACATTATCTCCTGAAAGGACTACTTGCAATGACTGCCAGCTTGTTCCTAGCTATGCTTATCCAAAGCACAAAGAATCAATACTTTCCTAGACTTTTCTTAATTTTGGAATAGTTTTGCCACCCCAAAACTGAGAAACCCATGAGAAAGAGAAAGACAGGGAGAAATATATATAAATTGGAGCACAAACCCACAAATATGGGTTATCCCTGTTACTTCTATATCTTCCCCAAATCCCAAATTTGTGGAGGTTAAAGGTAAAGAAGGGACCCCTGACCATTAGGTCCAGTTGTGACCGACTGGGGTTGCGGCGCTCATCTCGCTTTATTGGCCGAGGGAGCCGGCGTACAGCTTCCGGGTCATGTGGCCAGCATGACTAAGCCACTTCTGGTGAACCAGAGCAGCGCACGGCCTTCCCGCCGGAGCGGTACCTATTTATCTACTTGCACTTTGAGGTGCTTTCGAACTGCTAGGTTGGCAGGAGCAACGGGAGCTCACCCCGTCGCGGGGATTTGAACCGCCAACCTTCTGATCAGCAAGTCCTAGGCTCTGTGGTTTAACCCACAGCACCACCCGAGTCCCTTAATTGTCAAGGGAAGGGAATTTGAATGTGTTCAGGGAAAGTCATTGCTTCAAGGTGTTGCCCCCATCTGACACATGAGAAAAACAGAAAGTTAGCGCCTTCTCATTCAACACACCAAGGCCAGCTTGGCTGGTTCAGCTTAGTCCTTCCATTATTTGAGAGAAGTAGGGAAGATTATCCGCAAGGACGCAAAGGAAAAACAGAAAGCTCAGGCATCCAGCAACTCATTTCCTCTTGCTGGTTTGCGAAGAATAAGTCTGCTAACAGCCCCTCATTACTGAGTGGGCAGGGATGGTGACAAGCGAAGAAGCTCATCACGCCTCTCCTTCTTTCTCTGCCTCTAGGACAGCTTTGGAGGAGGGGGGGGCGCCATTCAAAATCCAAAGAAGCAGAACTGAGCTGCACATCACATGAGCAGCTTCTCACGCAGCTCATCCCAGGAAAGGAGAGTGGTATGGAGATGCTATTCGTACCCTAAATCCTGAGCTTCTTGCTCAGGTATACCAAGGCCTGCTCCTCCACTTCCCAAAGATGTCTCTGACTATCACCAAAGATATGGCTACTTGCCCTATGGCGAGATCTGCCAAGTGACAGCTCACACGGTGAAGAAGAAAAAAATCCCGCCTCAGAAGCCGTGTCATCTGGCTCTTGGCAGCTCTACCAAGTGTTTACCCAGGCATTTGCTGAACGGTTTCATTCATAAGGAAACAATTGTTTTTCCTCCCCAAATTTGTGAATGAAAGACACCCCACACCTTCCTCTCTGGGTTTCCAGACCTAAGCGCCCAGCCAGAAAACTTCCCCAACTTACTCCAACTGCTGATCTGCAGAGCAAGCGGTTCTTCTAAGGGCACAGGAGCAGGGGCCAGCCCTAAAGCTGGCAACCCAGCCCCTGGGAACCTTTAACTGCTTGGGCGGTGCCAAATATGAGGGAGATCTGACAGCTTGTGGGGTGATGTGGGGTGGGGAGGTTGGTTCCTGTAGCTTAAGAAATGACTAAGATTGCAGGGGTAAATATCCTGTAGTATTATTATTATTTTATTTATATACTTCTTAATACAAAATGAAAAAAGACATCAAAGCAGTTTACTGGCAGAAATGCAGCTTTTTGGGGGGGCAGGAAGAGACTCCCTGGCGGGAAACGACCCGCTGCCTTTGTTCCCTCCCGAGGCGACTCGAGGGGGCGGCACCCCAGTTCCCCCACCTTCACCTCAGCGCCGAGGGGAGGGGCGCGTGGGCCTCGGGGTCAGCCCTGTCCCCCTTTTCTGGGGGAAATGGGGCTGGAAGCAGACTCCCCCCTGCCCCCCTTCGCCCTCCCTTGGCGGGGGGCGTTTTCCGACGGAGGCTGGGCTTACCGGCGAATCCTTCCGCCTCCTCGTCGTCGTCGTCGTCCGCTTCGGAGTCGGTCTGCATGGGCTCCCGGGCGAAGTTGACCCCCCGGCCGCCCTCGGAGGGGGCCCTGCGCAGCGCCTCGGGGGGGCCCGCATTGAAGTGGCGCTGGCCGGCGGCGGCGGCGCTCCCGTCCTCCTGCCGCCCCCCCGGACCCGCCTCCGCCTTGAGGCGCCCGAAGTACTGGAGGGCGAATTCCAGCAGGTCCCCCGGCTGGCTCCGCAGCACCTCCACCGTGAAGCCCTGCAGCAGCTCCGTCAGCCCCTCCGGGACGGAGATGCTCATCCCGGGGGAGCGCGCGGGGTGGGGCGGGGGGCAGGAAGGCAGGTGGGCGGGCGGAGAGGGAGGAGGAGGGGGGAGCCCAGCGGGGGTCCCCGAGCCACCCGCTCCCCCCCGCCGAGCTTGCAACCGGGCACTTGCAAGGCTGCTGCTGCCGGTGCCGGTTAGCTGGCTCGCTTGCTTGCTTGCTTGCCTTGGCTTCCTTGCACCCCCGCCCTGCTCCGTGCAGCAGCAGCAGCAGCAGCAGCCGGGAACCAGCCAGTCCCGACGGCGACTGCAGCCGCATCTCCCGCCCCCCAGCGCTGGGGGAAACCTCGCGCGCATGTGACCCGCGAAACCATGACAACCTTCCGCCGCGCGCGCGGCTGCTGCTGCTGCTGCAGCGTTGCAAATGCAATCGGAGGAAGGCACGCGAGCAAGCAAGCAAGCAAGCAAGGCCCGGTTGGAGTTGCGGGGCTGCATCGGCGCTGGGAAAAGCCTTCCATGATAAGTCAATATAGTGCAATGGAAGAGTCCCCCGGAGACTGCTTTGGGCTTGCTGCCATATTATTTTTTTACTATTCCCGCCCCCCCCAGCTCCTCTTTCTATGAAACAGCAGCATGGTTTCTAGAAATCGGCTGAGCTGCCATTTCCCTGAAAAGCTGCCTCCCACAAATCAGGCTGCTGTTAAAGGCGCAGGAACATGCCGGGCCTGTTTCCCCTCCTTTCGCCTTTTCTTTCTGGTCAGTTGGCAGCTCTGCTCGTCTTTTGTGGCAGAAGATGCTGTTGCTGTTGCTGCTGCTCCTGACAGGAGGTTCATAAAGCTTGGAGCGTGGCCAGGGGGCTGTTTAATTAATCGATTAATTTTGTATACTGCCCTTCACCTGAAGATCTCAGCATAAACATACTTTAAAATACAGAATAATGTATTCATGGCCAACTCGGGGGTTACGCGCTCATCTTGCTCTATAGGCCGAGGGAGCCGGCGTACAGCTTCCGGGTCATGTGGCCAGCATGACTAAGCCGCTTCTGGCAAACCAGAGCAGCGCACGGAAACGCTGCTTACCTTCCCGCTGGAGCGGTACCTATTTATCTCCTTGCACTTTGACGTGCTTTCAAACTGTTAGGTTGGCAGGAGCAGGGACCAATCAACGGGAGCTCACCCCATCACGGAGATTCGACCCGCTGACCTTCTGATCGGCAAGTCCTAGGCTCTGTGGTTTAACCCACAGCACCACCCGCATCCCTCTTAAATATTATTAAATTAAAATTATTAAATATTAGCTTCTTATTAAATAATAAGTGGTGTTGTGGGTTAAACCCACAGCGTATTCATGCTGGCCACATGACCCGGAAGCTGTACGCCGGCTCCCTCAGCCAATAAAGCGAGATGAGCTCCACAACCCCAGAGTCGTCCACGACTGGACCTAATGGTCAGGGGTCCCTTTACCTTTAAATAGTTATTCTGATCTGGTATTATTTGCTGCCTTAACCGATATACAAGAAACACAGATGGAACTTAGTAACAGCGGCATTAATAAGCATTTATATACTGCTTGAGTGTGCAAAGTGCTTCACATATTTTGTAATCGTTAAAAGTACCCTGTAAGGTCAGGTAGCAGTATTACCCCCATTGTTCAGATGTGGAGCTCAAGGCTGAGAAAAAGTGGCATGCCTAAAGATTTTAGTGAGCTCACACTAATACTATTAGTATTGGTATTATTAGTATACCACCTTTCACCCAAAGATCTCAAGGTGGTTCACAACAGATTTTTTTTTTTTTACTGAAAACTACTTTGTCCCTGGGACAGTGGCGCTGTGGGTTAAACCACTTGCCGATCGGAAGGTCAGCGGTTCGAATCCCCACAACAGGGTGAGCTCCCGTTACTCAATCCCAGCCTAGGACTTGCCGATCGGAAGGTTGGTGGTTCAAATCCCCGCAATGGGGTGAGCTCCCGTTACTCGGTCCCTGCTCCTGCCAACCTAGCAGTTCAAAAGCACATCAAAGTGCAAGTAGATAAATAGGTATTGCTCCAGTGGGAAGGTAAATGGCGTTTCCGTGTGCTGCTCTGGTTCGCCAGAAGCGGCTTAGTCATGCTGGCCACATGAAACGGAAGCTGTACACTGGCTCCCTCGGCCAGTAAAGCGAGATGAGCGCCGCAACCCCAGAGTCGGTCACGACTGGACCTAATGGTCAGGGGTCCCTTTACCTTTACTTTACTTTGTCCCTATGCAGTGTTCTTGCTTCTGTAACTTGGCAGCAAAGTTGCTAAGCTGGCCTCAGCTTTGTGGTACGTCTCATTTTAAATCCTTCCAAAGAATATTTTTGGTCTGTTGTCTGGTTTTACTTCAATGCTGGACAAAAGGTCACACTTACACAAAAGGGTCCACAAGCCCTTTCTCTCTGCAGTGTGCAAACTCACATAGCTAACGGCCGTGGGCATTCACAATACAACTACTGGGAAAGGGTCTAGCCCCAAGGGCCACAGCCTATAGTACTGGCTACAGAATTTGGCTTCCCAGCTTTAAAGACCTATATTTCCAGCTCTAGGGTTGAGATTGAAATAGATGAGGAATTCTTGGAGAAATCTTAGGAGCCAGAGGCAGTGCTGCTGAGTAAGGTATCCATTGGGCAAACAAAAGCAGATTAAATTATTACAAATGAGAAAATACTTAATGCAAAATTAGAAAAGTCATGCAGAGTTATTCAACTTACTGTAATTGTTACTGGTAGATATCTGGTGGTTAGGGTGAAATAATGTTCCTGCTGCCATTTACCATATGTGCACTCTAGCACTTGATATTATTTAGGGCATTTTCAGCCAATAGTGAGTGTTCCTGTGCTATTTGTTCACGTGTGTGAATGTTAATGCAGCAGAAAGAGTGCAAGGACAAAACTAGAAACCTCACTTCTTCCTAATCAGTATGAAATATTTTCATAGTTACAGAGTTTTAAAATAAAATTATGAGAGAAAAAGAGGTATATGAGTATTGTTTAATCAATCATATATGCAAATCATTTCAAAATTAGGACACAGTTTTTAAAACTGTAAGCCTACAGTACACATACTGAGTTTTAAAACATATACAAGCAACTTTGTTAGAATATGTTTTCCTATTTCAGCCAAAATTACTTAATACTGTATAAGAAATCACTGCACATAAAACAACAATTTAAATGGACAAGGAAAGAAAGAATTTCTTAATAAAGAGTCACAACATATTACTTTGTTAATTTGGGTCACCGTATTAAGTGACTCATGTAGATGAGAAAAAGATTAAGCCAAATCTATTATGCTTTTTAACATTTATCATACACACTCTGTTACATACCAATTGCTGTTACATAAGACATGGAAGCCAGAATTTCAAGCCATTTTTGCTTTGGCTATATAAACACAATTCAGACAACATCTGTATTATTAGCAATGCTTGTAATTTTACAGTTCTAGAATCAATTATAAAATTCTCACCATCTTCCTAGTGAAGATCTTAACACACCTAGGGGTAGTGTTCAGCTACTTTTTACTCAGAGTAGACCCATTAAAAGTAATGAACAAAACTAACTTCAGTTCATTAATTATAGAGCATCTACTCTGAATACCACCCCTAGTAGTTATATTTACTATATAGTCTCTTTATATTCTGTTTTGATTGTGGTGCAGTACTAGATATAAGACAATGACCCGTTAAAAAAAAAACACCTGTTTTTTTAAGCTGGGTATGATCACTGTGGTTCTGGATTGTGGCAGTGGCTTGTATTTGAAAACTAACACACCTGGCACTGAGAAAAATAAATAAGCTTTTGGCTTGTCAAAACATTTGGTAAATGAAGGAGAGGCTCTTGGACAGTGTTTCTTCTAGTACCACCATTATAAAGCTTTTAAATACAGGTTAATATTTCACTGAGTTTACTATTAATTAGTATAAATATATCATTGCGCCAGGCAATGAAAACTACCACTCACTTTTAAAAAAGGGAAAAAAACTTCAGAAGAAAGGTTGAAAACTTTAAACCTAACTGACACTGCCAAGAATGAAATGTAGATGGGTAAAATTCCTTTCTAAGCAGTGCTTCTCTTGGACAAATAATCCCTGTTACAGAGATTTTATCCTTCCACACATAAGAGTAATAATAGGTACAGACTTCACACGCAGTGGTTACAAGTAATTTAAGAATGGATCAGCTGTTTACTACCTATCAACCCTAGCAGTCCCTATCCCCCTACCAATTGCTCCAGCAATTTGCTCTTCCATCTTCTTTCTTCAAAGGAATTATCTGAAACACTCTGTGAATCCACAGAGGAATCCAGACAGTGGCACTTCAGTTTCCAGACAGATGAATGATTCCTCTTGTGTGTAATATTCATCCCAGCAACAGAGAGGATTTCTCGACCTAGAATGACACCGCTATGATGCTTCCTCTTCCAACTTCCTATCCTTAAATCAATGGAGTCCCTTTGCTAGTAATATGAAAGCAGAGAGCAAGACTTCCAGCTTCTCTTTGTCCACCTCCATCTCTCCAAATCTTATCTGGAAGGTCCTCCAACCTCTGGAGCTGGCTTGGGGGGCTTCAGGTGGGAGAGGAGGAAGGAAACCCCAAGTTAACAAGAGGACACCTGCTCACGCTACATTTGATCTCACTCAGAGAAAATATTTTTAAATTACAGTTTACTTAAAAATTAAATAAGAGAAAAAATTACTTTAAAAATTATTCTGCATATGGTTCAGTATTTTCAGAAGGTCTTTCTATCCTGCTGCAGGAGCTACACAAAACAATCAGCAAAGCAGTGGTACCATCTAAATTCTAACAATAGGTTATTAAACACCTGTGGCAAATAAGGGGGGAGCATGAAGGCCATTTCAACAAGGCTTTTGTGTATGTTAAATCAACCACGGTGCAGTATCAATACCTCGACAAAAGTTCTTTTTTTTAAAATGAGAGTTGGATTTTAGGCAGGGGAAAGTCCCTGGAACCGGTGGGTGGCCCAAAAGGCTAAGAACCGATTGTAACAGCAGGTTACTTTCTAGTTATTTGTGCATCTGTTCACCATTAGGCAGAATGTTTCTCCACGCCCTGTTTGATTCCAAGCACAAGATGCAGAAACCAATTGAACTGCACAGTCCACCCTTTATCCCTACAAATCTCGATCTGGTCTAGGAAATACTTCTTAGCATCTTCTTCGTTTTTGCCAACCGTCAGTGCATCGCGGATGTACTCAATATCTTCTTTGCTAGTCAGCTGAGGCATTCCAGTCATCAGCATCATGGAAAACAGGATGATGAGCAGGTTTGTGTGATGCCGAAGAGCAAGGTAGGCCCTCACACAGATATCCTTTAGAGGCAAACAAACAAACCTCATTGAAATGACTATAGGCTATGAAGAGACTTGTGGTTAGTCAGAAAAAACGGTACCCAAAATCAGTCCTCTTATCTAAACGTGTGAAATAGCACTTCCAATGGCTGTTACGCCCACTGACTCTACCCATTCTCACACAGCAGCCCTAGGGTGTAGTGATACTTTGGAGCAGTGTTCCCCAACCTTGGGCCTCCAGCTGTTTTTGGACTACAACTCCCATAATCCCTAGCTAGCAAGACCAGTGGTCAGGGATGATGGGAACTGTAGTCCAAAAACAGCTGGAGGCCCAAGGTTGGGGAACACTGCTTTGGAGAACACAGTCTACATAGATAAAGAGGATCCAGAAAGGATACACAAAGTCCAGTCCACCTAATTGTTTTTGTCCACAATTGTTTTTGTGCTTCTGCAAATGCATTGCTCTGGGTTGGTTTGAAAAGCACAGACCTAACTTCCGTCCATCATGGAACTTTTTCTGCATGGGGTTTATCTGGCAAGGAACCCTGGAGCTTTGCAGAGGACCCAGAGGCATGTTAGAAGGAGCACGTTCTGTTCACATGGGGTGCCAGCCACACTTTTTGGGTTTCGCTATTGCCCTGAAGAAGCTGAGTGGGTGGGTGGAGCATGCAATCAGCACTCCATTCGCAACTGCAGATTGAAGGAGGAGATCAGCAAGAGTATGTAAGACTTTTTCAAGGAAGCTTGTCCAACATTCCTGATGCTTTCTGTGAGGAATCCCCAATAAACTTCCATGGAACTCCAGACTGCTAGGAATGCAGAGCATGTCAACTGCTGGCATGTGAATCCCCATGTGCATACAATTACAGCTAATGACTTGAGGGTCAACTATTGTGACTGAGGAAGTAGGGAAGGAAGCACCCAGAGTTTCAGAAGCAATCAGTGCTTCCAAGACAGAAGGATGCAGAAATGGAGGAGAGACTGCTTTTTCAAGACTCCACCAGTCACCCAAGTTCTATTCTTAGCAGGGAGAGTGGCAGATGGAACGTCAGATGATAGGGAGAAAGGTTTCTAATATCTGTGCTCCCAGAGCCTCTTGCGTTTGTATATTCATATTCACCCCACTCTCGTAACTAGTGCACCATTGCCTATTTTATTGCATTTTAAAAATATTGCAAGCCGCCTCGAGACCTTCAGTTGGTAGGCGGAATCCCAATGCTCCAATATAAATAAGGGAGTCTCTTCACGTATCTCATGCATAAACAGGGAGAATCTGAAGACAACCCCAACACACAAGGACATGCATCTGTACGTGCTATTCTGTTGTACACATTTAGATTTTGCATATGGCTGTGTAGAAATGTGGCGTAGGATGCAGCCCTACAGTACTGCTAGCCAATGTAGGGATCTCGGTCAACTTAATTTGCAGTGTTGAATGATAACATGTTACAGCTAACATTCAAATCTAAGGTGTACTGCACATTTCTCTTATAAGGTTCATTCCCACTCATGGGTTATTGTTTTTATACCTGAAAATTTTGAAAGCGGGGACTCATTTTCTTTCCAGTGGTTCCCATGACAAACAGAAAATCCGGTGTTAATACAAAAGGAACTCTTTCCTTATTAATTCCAAGGAAGCTCTTGTAATTTCCAAGAATATGGCCGAAGTCGATATGAAATAGATTACCTTTGGAAGGAGAAATCAATACGATGCTTAGTGATCATTAAAAAGACCTCATTGCAGGTGCAAATTAGTTTGCGATCTTGCATGCTTTTTTGACCTGGCTATAGTTTGAAAAAGTGCGTCTTGTATGACTCAAAAACTGTCATCCCTCTTCAGCCTCTCTCCCACCCAACTCTATTGACCCTACCTTTCCATGGAAATAGCTCTCTTAACTTTGTCAAAGGTTACTTTTTCTTACAACCTAATGACTGAAAATTTGCAGGTCTCTCTCCTTTCTGATAATGAAAGACAAAGACAGACATAACATTCTAAAAGTGGTGGTCCAATATTGGATCTACAGCTTTCTAAAAAGACATTATTCTCTGGATTAGGCTCTAGACTGGGGGTGGGAAATGTTTCTGCAGGATTTGAGAAGGCTAGCTTAAATGTGGCAGGAAAGGGGAGCCAGTTATGGAAAGAGCACTTCCAGGATGCAAAACATCAGCCTACCTCATTCACCCAGTTCCCAGGGCAGTTGTGCAACTGTTTAACTGTTTTAAAAGGTTTGCAGTTTCAGCAACACAAAGGATGGATTTTTAAAAGGAAAAAAGACAGGCAGCTTGGATTCTGCCACTGCTGAGGGCTGAAATCTTAGACTGGCTCGCTGCTAAGTCTGTCTGTTAGGGGAGCTGTGAAGCAAACCCCAAGTTATGGGCGAGGAGCGCATGATGGATGGTCTTGCAATTAGGTAAAGGTAAAGGTACCCCTGCCCGTACGGGCCAGTCTTGCCAGACTCTAGGGTTGTGCGCTCATCTCACTCTATAGGCCAGGAGCCAGCGCTGTCTGCAGACACTTCCGGGTCACGTGGCCAGCGTGACAAGCTGCATCTGGCGAGCCAGCGCAGCACACGGAACGCCGTTTACCTTCCCGCTGGTAAGCGGTCCCTATTTATCTACTTGCACCCAGGGGTGCTTTCGAACTGCTAGGTTGGCAGGCGCTGGGGCCGAACGACGGGAGCGCACCCCACCGCGGGGATTCGAACCACCGACCATGCGATTGGCAAGTCCTAGGCGCTGAGGTTTTACCCACAGCTCCACCTGCGTCCCGGTCTTGCAATTGCCTTCACACAAACATTGTACTTTCAGGTTCATTTTCTCTCAGAGTTTATTCCACGTTCCAGTCACCAGTTCTTCCCCACAGGTTTTAACCAACACCTAACCTCTTCTCTAATCCAAGGCATGTAGCAGCATTTTAAAAAGTAAGAATAATAATTCTGAGGTCATGGTAAACAGTAGACAGTAAAGATCACTTACATTAATAGTAGCAATGGAATGCAGGCTTGCATTCAAATTACATTGAAATAGATGCCACTCAGGTGTGAACAAAAACAAAACACACTCACCTGACTCTGTGATCATAATATTGTCATTGTGCCTGTCTCCTATTCCAAGGACAAAGGTTGCCACGCAGTAACCAGCACAAGAGTACACAAATCTATCCACGGCTGCCTGAAACTAATAAATTAAAGAAAGCAGCTGTAACGAAGGGCCAAAGCTCACAGGCAGAGCGCATGATTTGCATGCAGAAGATTCCAGGTTCACTCCTCAGCATCTCCACATTGGGCTGCTGAAGTCCTTGTCTGAAGTCCAGGAGAGCAATTGCCTGCCTAGGTAGACAATACTGAACGAGGTGGCTAAATGGTCTGATTCAATGCAAGATAGCTTTCTGTGTTTCCGTGATCAACTTTAGCGCCAAAATTTCACTGTTATAAAGAATAAAATGCTCTTTTTTCACAACCATATATCAGCTTATGCAAAACTTTGCTTTCAAAGAGTTGGTGCAGCTGTGGAAGCAAAACCAAATGCCTTCAGCTGCCCCACCTGCAACAAAACCTGTCTCTCCCCTACCAGCCTCTATAGCCTCTACAACAGTTTGAATTTATCCCCAAAGGCACCTTCTTCCATTGTCTCCAACAAATAAATACTATGGGCTTTATCGGATATCAGTAATTGTTTGGAGAGTAGGCTTGTTGAAATTAATGGACATGACTAGGTAAAGGTAAAGGGACCCCTGACCATTAGGTCCAGTCATGGCCAACTCTGGGGTTGCAGCACTCATCTCAACTTTATTGGCCAAGGGAACCGGCGTACAGCTAAGCTGCTTCTGGCGAACCAGAGCAGCGCACGGAAATGCCGTTTACCTTCCTGCCGGAGCGGTACCTATTTATTTACTTGCACTTTGATGTGCTTTCAAACTGCTAGGTTGGCAGGAGCAGGGACCAAGCAATGGGAGCTTACCCCGTCGCGGGGATTCGAACTGCCGACCTTCTGATCGGCAAGTCCTAGGCTCTGTGATTTAACCCACAGCACCACTTGTGGACATGACTAAGTAAGGTCTATTTATTACAGTGGGCCTCCTCAGAGTATAACTGAGTTGGATACAACCTCTTAACATTTTTGTATCCTTATTGTTGTGGCCATTTTACAAGCAAGACAGAGAAGTTAATCAAAGCAAGCTGAAAGAAAATGGGAAGCTTTCCCTCAAGTCAGACTCAAATGGAAAGTTTTAAAGGCACCTATCTGAAGCAAGTACAATGTATTAAAATGTAACCATACTTGCATCAATAATTTTATACATAGTTACCTATGTAGAGTGAGATTAGAAAGAGAACACTCTATATACAGTCTGCTTGACACAAGAATTGGCATTTCACTGAAAAGTGGTATTGGGATCTTCCAAAGGTTTCTTTGAGTGCTCCTGGTAGGAATGGAATTGTGTCAACTTAACTACTATAAGAATGGGACACGGGTGGCACTGTGGGTTAAACCACAGAGCCTAGGACTTGCCTCGGTCAGCGGTTCGAATCCCGCGATGGGGTGAGCTCCCGTTGCTCAGTCCCTGCTCCTGCCAACCTAGCAGTTCGAAAGCACGTCAAAGTGCAAGTAGATAAATAGGTACCGCTCCGGCGGGAAGGTAAATGGAGTTTCTGTGCGCTGCTCTGGTTTGCCAGAAGCAGCTTAGGCATGCTGGCCACATGACCCGGAAGCTGTACGCCGGCTCCCTCGGCCAAAAAAGTGAGATGAGTGCCGCAACCCGAGTCGGTCACGACTGGACCTAATGGTCAGGGGTCCCTTTACCTTTACTTTAACTATTTAAAAATAGTTTAAAAAACAACATACAACAATTCAAAATAATTACTCATAATAATTACATTTTTTTAAACCAGTGAAAAGAAGAAATAACTCACCTTTTCTTCAATTACACATTTATCCTTTAGCCACTGGTTTAATACTTCATCCTTAAAGGCTCCTGTGTTTCCACCTGTGCTTTGCTGGATTTTGGCTATCGTCGTGGCATCTTTTACAATTTCAATAATTCCTATAAAAATTAAAGGCATGCTAATATTCTACTATATATTTCAGAATGCTGTTTGTCCATTCTCTATTCACTTAGACATCTCTTAAGACATTGCAACCAAGTTTTGCATTATAGTTTCTGAGATCAGTGAGCAGGTTTCTTCCTGTGCTTGAATTCAACAGGATAACTTTTTGAATCAAAATAGCGGACTAAACCTTTCAAAACTGATTTGAACCAGATTCAAAACTGATCAAAAGAAATTTCTTCTTCTTTGAATTCCTGATCAATGCCGGGACTGAAACTGCTAGTATTTTCATACTAGATATTTTATTTCTCCTGCAAGGATTCTTAAAATATTTTTTTTTTCATGCGTAATTTTTATTAGTTTCAAAAGGCAAAATACATAGCAAACTTAATCAAAACTCATATCTATCACTTAAAGAAAAGAAAAGAATTGACTTCCTTCAGTCATTTCACGAATCGTCCATTATAACATTAAACAATAATTCCGCATTTCCGAGTTTGTAAAGCCAAAGTCATTCTCATCCATCCATTTTCTTTTAGCTTTACCCCTTTCTCTTACAGAGCTTCTTGGAAACCTACTAGTGTTGTCTGTTCATCGATTAAACTTTTCAGATATTTCGTGAAACTTTCCCAATTTTCAACAAATCTCTGATCTTTTGTATATCTAATTTTACATGTCATCCTATCCATCTCCACATATTCTAATAATTTGCTTCTCCATTCCTCCGTTGTTGGGGTACTCTCCTGCTTCCAATTTTTTGCTAATAGGACCCTTGCTGCCGTTGTTGCGTATTGGAACAATTTATAGTCTTCCTTCTTAATTTCTCTTCCTACCAGACCTAACAGGAACGCCTCTGGTCTTTTATTAAAGGTATATCTTAGCATTTTTTTCATTTCATCATATATACTCTCCCAAAACCTTATGACCTTTGGGCATTCCCACCACATATGGTAGAATGTACCTTCCCTTATCTTACATTTCCAGCATTTGTTGCAGGATCCATACATTTTGGCTAACTTAACCGGAGTCAGGTACCAGCGATAAAACATTTTCATTAGGTTCTCCTTAAGTGTCACGCAGGCCGTAAATTTTAAATGTTGTTTCCAGAGTTTTTCCCACTCTTCATAATAAATATTACGGCCAAGATCTCTGGCCCAATGGGTCATTACCGCCTTAACCTCCTCATCGGCTAAGTTCCAGTCCAGTAAATACTTATACAGTTTAGATAGTATTTTTATGTTGCTCCCCAAGACCTCAGATTGGAATCTAGATTTCTTGTCGGCATAGCCTTTGTCTTTTACGTCTTTCCTGAACTTATCATTTATTTGGTGGTAGTGTAACCAATCATATACTTGAGATTTAACCTGGTCGTACGGCCTCATTTTCCATTTTCCTTCCTCCTTCATGAGCAGTTGTTCATAGGTTGCCCAGTTGGTTCCCATATTGACCTTTTTAATGGCCATTACCTCTAACGGGGATAGCCATTGTGGGGTTCTGGGTTCTAGCATCTCCTTATATCTTTCCCAAACCTCCAACAGTGGGCCCCTGAATACATGGTTCCCAAAACCTGTATGACCTTTCTTCCGCCCATGCCATAGATAAGCGTGCCACCCGTATCGGTTATCGTGACCCTCTAAATCTAACACTTCCCCATCTTCTAATTTTATCCATGTTTTTATCCAACATAGGCTGGATGCTTCATAGTAAATCCTCAGATCGGGAAGGCCGAAGCCTCCTCTTTCTTTCGTGTCCGTCAAAATTTTAAACTTCACTCTCGGCTTCTTTCCTTGCCAGATAAATCTGGAGATGTCTCTGTGCCAGGCTTTAAATATCTTAATACCCTTAATGATCGGGATATTTTGGAATAGGAACAGAACTCTTGGAAATACCGACATTTTGATTGTAGCTATTCTGCCCCAAAATGACAATCTTAACCGACCCCACGTTTCCATGTCTTTCTTAACTCCTTTCCATACCGCTTCGTAATTATTTTTGAAGAGATCTATATTTTTTGGCGTAACCCATATCCCTAAGTATTTCACCTTCTTAGTTACCTCTATCCCTGTTTCTCTTTGTAGTTCCTCAATTTCGGCTGCCTGCATGTTTTTAACTATTATTTTTGTTTTTCTTTTATTTAATCTGAAGCCTGCAACCTCGCCAAATTGATCAAATTCTCCGAGTACCTTTTTTGTTGATTCTAATGGCTCTTCCAACGTTACAACCAAATCATCTGCGAAGGCTTTAGTTTTATGCTCATGCTTGCCGACCCTGATACCTTTGATTTCTTTGTTTTCTCTGATGGTTTTTAGTAGGACCTCTAATATCATTATGAATAACAGTGGGGACAGTGGGCATCCCTGTCTTGTTCCCTTGGTTACTATTATTTCTTCCGTCTCTACATTGTTTATTATTAGTCTTGCTTTTTGTTCCGTATATATTGCTTTAATGCCGTTATGAAATTCAGTGCCCACTTCCATGTAATCCAATTGTTTCAATAGGAATTCCCAGTTTACGTTGTCGAACGCTTTTTCGGCGTCCACAAATAGCAATATGCCTTGTTTGTCGCACCTCTCTGTTAGATATTCTATAATGTTTATAATATTCCTTAGGTTATCCTTCATTTGCCTGCCCGGCAAGAAGCCGGCTTGGTCTCTATGGATACTGTTTAGCAAAGTGTCTTTAAATCTTTTTGCCAGGACTCCCGCAAAGATCTTATAGTCTACGTTTAGTAAGGAAATCGGCCTGTAGTTTTTAATTTGATCTAATTCTAAATCTTGCTTCGGAATTAATGTGATCAGTGCCTCCTTCCACGTCTCCGGTATTTCTCTTTCCTTCAGAATAGTATTCATTACTTCTTGTAGAGGATATAACAGAGTCGGTTCCATCTCTTTGTAATATCTACTAGTGAACCCATCTGGGCCCGGGGCCTTCCCATTTTTTAGTTCTGTTATTATTGCTTTTATTTCCTCCACCTTAATCGGGGCATTTAGTTTCTCTTTGTCTACCGGGGGAATCTTTTTTATATTCTTGGATGTTAAGTATCTCTCTATTTCCCTCATTTTATTCTTTCCTGAATCTCTAAAGAGATCTCCATAGAAATCCACAAATGCTTTTCTTATTTCTTTAGGTTTATTTATTTCTTCTCCTTCCACCACTATCCTATTTATCATGTTCTGTTCCTTCCTTTTTTTCAATTGCCAAGCTAATATCTTCCCCGTTTTGTTGGCGTGTTCGAAATTCCTCTGTCTCAATCTTTTAATTTTCCATTCTATCTCTCTATTTATCAACATTGTATATTGGGATTGTAAAACCTTTATAATCTCTTTTATTTTCTTATTTTGTGGGTTTTTAATTAGCTTCTGCTCGTTTTCTGCTAATTGTTGCATAATTTCTTTTTTCCCTTTTTCCCTTTTTTTGTTCTTAATTGCACTCTGTTGGATGAAAAAGCCCCGCATTACCGCCTTTCCTGCGTCCCATACCACCTTAGGTTTTGTATCTTTGCCTAAATTATCTTCAAAGTATTCTTTTAGTCTGTTTTGAGCCTTTTCTACTACCTCTTGGTCATCTAATAGGTAGTCCTTCAGTTTCCATCTGAATAGTCTGTTCTCCTGCTCTTTCAGTTCCATTTTTATTGAATTGTGGTCTGAAATGGTTCTGGCCTGAATCTCCACCCGTACAGATCTTAGAACTAACTCCTTCGAGACCCATATCTGATCTAGTCTTGATAGTGAATCATTAGGTTCTGAATGGAAGGTGTATTGCTTTTCTAGGGGGTATCTAAACCTCCATATATCTACCAAATTACAATTTTGGACCAAGGAGAAAAAAGTTCTGGGCAGCTTTCCTTCTTTTCCTTTTGTGTCCCTCAATCTGTCCACTTCTAACGATGCCACGCCGTTCATATCGCCTAATAGTATGATTTTTTGATCGGCATACTCAAATAACCTTTCTTCCAATCTTCCGTAAAATTCTGACTTATTTACATTAGGCGCATATATTCCAACTATTATAATCTTTTCTCCCTGCCAATTTATTTGTACTGCTGATATCCTTCCTTCTTCATCTTTGAAAAGGGGTTTCGCTTCAATTTGTTTCTTTATATAAATAACCACTCCTCTCTTTTTACTCTGGTCTGAGGATATGAACTCATTCCCCAATCTTGGATTAATCAAAGTTCTTTTATGTTTCCTCGCTATATGTGTCTCTTGGAGACATATAATATCTAATCCTTCCTTCTTCAAAACATGCTCAATTCGATTCCTTTTCCCCTTGTCATTCATTCCATTAACATTCCAACTAAATATCTTTAACACCATTGCGGTTTAATTAAGGGAGAGAGATAAAAAAGAAAGAAAGAAAAGAGCAGAAAGGAAACAATTGTTGATTCTATTTAAACTTCGTCTTCAAATCCTCCCCCCTCCCCCCCCTCCTCCCCCGAGCCCTCCGCCTCCCCCCCCAAATCTCCCCCCGGTCCCGCTCCCCCCTCCCCCACCTCCCTTTGCGGTTTCAACTCTTTGTATTTCCTTAGGAATTTGTCTGTTTCTCCCGGATTTGTCAGTTTTTGTCTTTTGCTCCTGTATGTGAAGGAGACGCCTTCCGGAAACTCCCACTTAAACTCGATATTATTTCTTTTAAGTATCTGTACTAATTCTTTGTAAGAGTTTCTACGTTTTAGAAGCCTCACCGGGATATCTTTGAAGATTATTATGTTGTTTCCTCCAATGTTTAACCTTTTCTCTCTGTTCTTATGTAGGATCTTATTTTTTATTTCCTTATCTTTGAATATAATTAAGCAATCTCCTACAAATTTTTTATTCTTTAGGAGTTTGGCTTTTAACCTGAAAGCTGATTGTATTGCCTTTTCTACTTCTTCTGTTGGTAATTCCAACCAGAGGGCTAATTCTACTGTTATTTTTTCCTTTATGTTTTCCCCTCGACCTTCAGGTATACCTCTCATCCTGAGATTAGCCTCCCTCTGTCTTAATTCGTTCATAGCAATCCAATCTTTTAAATCCTCTTGGCTTTTGTTTAAACCCCGTATATCAGCTTTGATTCTTTCTTCCTCGCGTCTTACTTCCTTCAATTCTGCTTTTGTCTTTTTCAGACCTTCCTCCACTGTCTGCGTCCTCCTAAATACCTCTTTCATTTGACTTTTCAATTCACTGACTGTTTCGTCTAGTTTCTTATCCACTTCCCCAATTCTATGTTCTACTTGTTCTAATTTGCGCTCAACACTTTTTTCGCTCTCTTTTATCTCCGCAAACATCCTCAGTATCTCTGCTCTAAAGTCCCCTTCTTGCTTTGATCCCTTCCTATCTGCTGGAGTTCCCTTATTCTTAAAATAAGGCAAACCTGATTTTTTTTAAAAAAAATTTTTTTGCAGAGTATATTACAGATTGCCTGTCATGGCAATGGCAACAGCAGTTATGTGTCCACACTGTTTGTGCAATCATAATAAAAAGGTTGGTGTTAAATGCAACATTTTGGTCTGATTTAGCCTTTGCTGATTTCCCCCAGGTTCCCCATGTAATGGGTTCACAGAACCAAATGCTATGTTCAAGTCTACAGTCATTCTGGGCACAAGAATATCTAACTTCCTCCTTCTTAGAAAACCCCATTACTTTATTCAAGTAATTAACAGGGATTCTTAAAAATAAAAAATAAAAATCAGTAAAAGTTCAAGACCCAGGCATGTCTGTGAAATTAGAATAATTCATCTGCATGTAAGAACATAAGTCCTTACGCAGCTGATTTTGGGACAGTCGGAAGACACCCCCCCCCAAAAAAAAGAGAGATGGAACTCTGCCAAGTGTAGCTTAAATAGAATGGGAGGAAGGAGAGTCATTGCCTACTTCCACGTTGGGAGAAAAAACAACTTCAAAACAGATGACAGCAATAGCTGAAAAAATGTACAGTGGTGCCTCGCAAGATGAAAAGAATCCGTTCTGTGATTCTCTTCGTCTAGCGGTTTTTTCGTCTTGCGAAGCAAGCCCATTGACGAATTAGCAGATTAGTGCTATTAGCACTATTAGCGGCTTTTATCGGCTTATCGGCTTATCGGATCAGCTGATAAGCAGCTTAGCTGCTTAGAAAAAGGGGGGGAAAGGAAAAAAAACCCGCAGGAACTCGCAAGACATTTTCGTCTTGCGAAGCAAGCCCATAGGAGATGCGTTTTGCGAAGCACCTCCAAAACGGAAAACTCTTTCGTCTAGCGAGTTTTCCGTCTTGCGAGGCATTCGTCTTGCGGGGCACCACTGTACCTGAGCAGGAATATGTTTGATACACACACAGATCAAACACAACTTGCTCTCACTGATGCATTGCTCTAGTTTACTTCAAAGATGGTCAAGGGACATGAATTTGATGCACATATGAAGCTGAGAAAAAAAATTACACAAAGGCAAGTGTCAACAGCAAAGTTACGCTAGAGAAAGCATTAACCATAGTCTCCTTCATCCATACTCCTTTCATAGAACCTTGCTATTGTATTCATCGAACTGTGGAGTTGGAAGGGACCACGAGGGTCATCTAGTCTAACCCCCTGCAATACAGGAATCTTTTGCCCAATGTGGGGCTTGAACCCACAACCCTGAGATTAAGGGTCTCTTTGTGCAAGGGGAAGTCAAGTAGGACTGGTGTATAACATAACCCAACACAAAAATAAAAATAAAATCCCAATTCCAGATAGCCCTGTGGGGTTTTGATCTTGTTAAATGCTCTACCTATTTTATTTCCTGTAGAAATGCACCCATATGGCAGCAGACATAAATCCAAGGATTCTTCCTCCCAGATGGACTCCATGATTCGAAGTATCTGGTAAAGCAAAAGACACAACAGTGACTTGGGCTGCAATCCTATTCCTAACTGAATCCAGCTTGACGTGTTTCCGAGTAGACACGGTCAGGCTTGCACTGTTTAATCGTAACTATTAAGAAGCAGTTTTAATGTTACAAAAAAGATTGAAGACATATCCATTTTGTAGAAGAGGCAAGCTTACGGAGAAGCAGAGGATTTCAGAATAAAAAGCTAAATGTGAAATGTATACAAATCTTTCTGTCCTGATTTCATTGTCATCTTTCTGCATGAGACATTGATTCGTGTGAAGGGCTGAGACATTCCTCGTAAAAATGAAACCAGAAGCTGGGTGAACCTACACTATTCCAAGCCAGTCGGAATAGGGAAGCCCCATATACATTCTCATCGAACATAGAGAAGGGGTTCAACACTGCACCTTGAAAGCAATACTACTTGGGCTATCCTGCAGTTGCAACGAGGATTCCTTCCCCATTGTTCTTGGAGCTGCTGCAGTACCTCTTCTGACCACAGGAGTGGAGCTGGCTGGGACTGATGTTGGGTTCCCCCCCCCCCGCCCCTGCAGCTAAGGGGTTAACAGACCATGTAACCATAACTTTTATACGCACTGAGAAACCAAGAACATTGTGGGGCTTGCTTTATTGTGATATTCGCTTCACTGCGGTGGTCTGGAACGAAACCATGGGCGTAGCCAGCTCCCCCCAATCAATAAAAACCAATTAAAATACTTAAATAACTGAGGTTCTGCCCCTCCTAACATATAAAGCCTGCCTCTGCAACAAAAATCCTGGCTACGCCCATGAACCGAACTTGCAGTATCTCTGAGGTATGCCTGTACAGTGGTACCTCAGGTTAAGTACTTAATTCGTTCCGGGGGTCCATTCTTAACCTGAAACTGTTCTTAACCTGAAGCACCACTTTAGCTAATGGGGCCTCCTGCTGCTGCCGCCGCGCCGCCGGAGCATGATTTCTGTTCTCATCCTGAAGCAAAGTTCTTAACCTGAGGTACTATTTCTAAGTTAGCGGAGTCTGTAACCTGAAGCATATGTAACCTGAAGCGTATGTAACCTGAGGTACCACTGTACCCAGTCTCAAATGTCTGGAAACAATGATTTAAGGCATTAAACTGTGGTAAAAAAATGACCAAAAAATGACATCTATACAACCTGAGCCAGCAATGAAGCGGTTCACAGCATTAACACCCTAAAAGGGTCTTGTTTCTCCCATAGCTGCAACTTTGGATTCAAACAGCAATCAAACATTGCTCTCAAATGTTGCTCTGACTCTCTGTCCCGCTTGCTGCTTTACTTCTAGGTCACACCAATGCAAACTCTAAACTCTGGCTTTGTCTAACCCTAACCCTAACTGCAAGCTGGAGGAGGCGGCCCATCAGTCTGTTTTCTCGCACAGAGTTCCCTTTCCTTTGTTCTCTTAATGGCCCATCACCCAGGCAATCAGGAAATTAGCCTGCTGGACACTTGCTGGACCCAGTAGTTAGAAGGATCTTGCGTATAGGGCTACCTCCGCCCCTGCAAATTCACAACACAACATAATGCAGATAATACCTGTAAAATAAGCATGTCCTGTCGTAGGTCATCTCCATGTTTGAAGATGATGCCAATCGTTTCATTGGATAAGGACGTGGGATCTGCACATTTGAATTCTAGCCAAAGCGGTTTTTTCTTGGATGCCATTACTTTACACTTTTCTATCTGCAAGATAAACATTCATATATTTCCTACAGCCAGAACTGATGTCCAAAGATTAACAAATCTAACAGTCGTTTTGAAATACAGTGGTACATTGGGTTAAGTACTTAATTCGTTCCGGAGGTCCGTTCTTAACCTGAAACTGTTCTTAACCTGAAGCACCACTTTAGCTAATGGGGCCTGCTGCTGCCGCCGCGCCGCCAGAGCCCGATTTCTGTTCTTATCCTGAAGCACTATTTCTGGGTTAGTGGAGTCTGTAACCTGAAGCGTATGTAACCTGAGGTACCACTGTAATGGATATACCCCCAGAGTTCATAAATGTAAAAAACTGTCTTTAAAATTATCTGCCAAAATTATATTGGGGGGTGGGTGTTTCACACATAGCCCAAGGTCTGTGTTGGGGGATTTCAGGGCTGCAACCTTCCTCTTGCCTCCATGCAAGTTAATGGAGAAATTGCTCTTGCCATTAACTTGCTGAAGGGGAGGGTGGAAGTGTGTTGGGGGAAGGGTGCCACAGAGAGATGCAGCCCTCAAATTGTTAGCTAATTTTGAATGTAGCCCTTGGGCACTGCGAAAAGGACTGGCATCCCTGCTCTACTCTCTCCTGGTTTTATTTTCCAGCTGGCTCTCAACATTCCATGACTCCTGGAGACAGCTGAGCATGCTCAGTCCTCACTAAGCGGTTTATTCATTCATTTGCTTACATCTTTGTCTGCATATCCTAGGGTTCACCTGATCATGCTGATACCTCCCCTTCTTGCTTGTCTGGGACCCTACTTTCTTCTCCAATCCTGTTCACAACTCAACCACCCAGGTTCATTATTTGAGAAAATAATATTTACCACAAGTGCTCCTGCTTTCAGACCAGGGTCATATGGAACTCTAAAGCATTCGGGAAACTTGCTGTCCTGTAGTTTCTCAAGTTTCTGTTTGAGCTGTGCGATTACTGAAGAGTGACAATTAAAAAAAAAAGATCTGCAGTCAGAAACCATTAGTCAGAAGACAGTGGACAGCAACTTGGACAAGAGATTGCTAGTCCCATGGTACGCAACACTCAGCCAGCCTACTTCTTAACCAGAAGTGGATAAAAAAAGTCGGTACCAATGGAAGATGTGTTTGCCTCCAATCTTAAGATTAATTAGAACTTTTCCGGCAGTGCTGGAGAATCAGATCCAGCTAAAGCGATAGAACTTCATCTCTTCATGGGCCAACACTGACTACTGAGCAGGACCACTCACCAATCTATCACCTAATGTCACAATAACATCAGGTGACCCACTGAAAGCTGTGCATTGGGCAGAACTCCTTCCCAACTGAGATTAAACAAGCTAAATTTCAGGCTTATGACTAAGACTTTATTGTTCCAGCAGGCATTTTAAGCATCCATTTTATGATCATTTTTTATCGTTTTACTGTAGGAGTTTGTGTGGATTGCTTTATGTACAATGTTTAGAATTGCAGAAAATTAAGCAGAATATTAAAGTCTGAAACAAACTTGGTCCCGTACAGTCTGAAATTAAACAGAATGGGTACAAGCCTGCTGTGCAGAGCTCCTGAAAACTTCAACTATCAGCTTATTATCAGTGCTTGCATAGAGATGTATGCGGTGCTTTGAAGCCCCAACAATCAGCTGGTTGATGGGACTTCAAAGCAATACACAGAGCTCCATACAAGGCCTGGGTTTTGCAGGCGGCTGCAGCTTTTTTCTCTTTTTTGGTTTAGCCAAATTAGTAGCACAACTGGTCATCATAGCTTGGCCAAAATGACCACATGGGACAAATAGGGTGGTTTGGGGGGTCTAATTTAGGCCCATGGGCAGGAGGATCCCCACTACTGTTTATGGCAGTGGTGTCCAAACTTTTTTCTAAGAGGGCCAGATTTGATGTAGTGAAGAGCCATAGGGGCCGAACAAAGGGACGACCAAAGTTGTTGAGCTTTTCTTATGATTTTACCCAAAAGTTGTTGAATTTTTTTTAGGATTGGAGTTGTTGAGCTTCTTTTGGATTGAAGTTGAAGATTTTACCCTAGGAAATAAACCGCCACAGGGGCCATATTAAACCGACCGGCGGGCCGGATTAGGCCCCTGAAACGGACTTTGGACATGCCTGGTTTATGGAGTCATAATCAAGATTGAACACTTATTAGCATCTCATCTGAATTGAAAATGCTAACAAAGATGCTACTCTAAATGAGAGGGTGGCAGCTATTATTATTCTCTTAATCCTGCTTTTCTGTTAAGACAACCAAAGAAACATCCAAGAGAACAAAATACAAATAAACAACATACATCGTTTCAAAACATCATTACACACACAACACTAGAATGGCAGCACTAAACCATCAGTAAAAATGCAATGGTTTAAAAAGAGCAGACCATAAAAAGTTCTGAAAATAGCAGAAGAATGAAACACTTGGTTGGGGGGAAATGGTCTTCGTAAGCCGTATAAAAACAAAAAGCGAACCATTTGCAACTTTCCATTTTGCACTGCCTACCAAGGATGCAAAGGCACCACAGAATCTTGCAAGTTACCTTTCATTACACCAGAGGTACGGTGCGGGTGGCCCTCCTGAACTTGTTGAGACTCTACCTCCTATCAGCCCCCGAGTGCCTAGCCAAATAGCAAAGGATGATGGGATTTGTAGTTCAGGAAAAATCAAAAGGCCACAGCTTCCCTGCATTACACACAATAAAAGCTTAACATACAGGTGAGACTGTGCTTAGAAGATCTGCAAGTACCTTGAGGTGTGACGTCGTGCTTTTCCGCAGAAACGGACTTCATGTCCATTGTCACTTTATGCAACAGCTCAGTTACCTGAACCTGCTTCATGAAGTCTTGCAGCATGGCTTTCCCACAGCCTCTCAGATAAGCTTCCAGGATCACAGCAAACCTTTGCTGATAGTGCATGGACTGTGCAATCTCGCTTCTCAAAAACCAAAACAAAAAGTGTCCTATTCTTTTGTTCTATTGAGTGGGAGGAAGAGAACGTATTAAAAGATGAGATTATCTTCTCAATTAAAAAGTCTTAATTCTGGCGGTATTTGTACATTTCATTTTCTTGAAGGAGTTTAGAATACTTACCCTTAAGCCTCGTTTTAGAAGAAATCGGGCTAATGCGCTGTCATGATAAGGCTCAAATTTCACAGCCTGAAAAACAGATAACAAAAGTAAGTGGAGATTGATTTCATTTAATTTCTGTGCAGTATGTGAGACAAAGACATCTTTTCTTTCCAGTTCCCGTTTTTTTGGTCTACATACCATTAATGTCAAATACAATGTAAGATTATTAAGGTGACCGTAACCAGGGGTGGGGTGCACATCAGGATAGAATACACACACATACAATTTGTTTATGGGTTTGATTATGCTTTAATTTGTAAAGACACAATCAGAAAGTTAAACACGCAGACCATTTTGACTCAGAATCCATCGTCCCTTTACTAAGTGTGGCAAGACAGAACAAGAGCAGATAAAAATATGAAAGTAAAACGACCACTTCTTAAAGCTCTAGCAAAGCTACAGCTTAGTAGCTTGACAACAACTAACATTCTGGAAATGCCAGAGCAAATAATGATGTTTAGTTGTTTTCAGCCAAGCTGCCCTGCACCTGAACTGTGGGACAGAGAAAAGCAAGTTTGCAGGAACCACCAGTCAGCTGGTTGACATTTAGTCAGAATCTCCTTTCTTGTGACTTGAAGCCGCTGGTTCGAGTCCTACCCTCTAGAGCAGGAGAAAACAAGCTTTCTCCATCTTCCATGTGACAGCCCTTCAGATAATCAAAGTTGGCTATCATAGCTCCTTTTAGTCTCTTTTCCAGGCTAAACATACCCAACTCCCTCAAATATTCTTCATAAGATTTGGTTTCTAGATCCTTGATCATCTTAGTTGCCCTCCTCTGCACACGTGCCCGCTTGTCAACACCTTTCTTAAATTGTGGCACCCAGAACTGGACACAGTTCATGTGTAGTCTGACCAAGGCAAAATAAAGTGGTACTATTACTTCCCTTGATTTGGACACTATACCTCTCTTGATGCTACTCAGAATAGCATTAGCTTTCACTTGCTGCTGCATCACACTGTTGACTCATGTTAAGCTTGTGATCCACTAAGACCCCTAGATCCTTTTCACATATACTACTAGTAGGCCAGGTGTCACACATCTTATATTCTGCCTAAGTGCAAAACCTTACATTTGTCCCTATTGAATTTCATTTTGTTAGTTTAGGTCCAAGTCTCTGTTAAGGTCATACTGAATTCCGATTCTGTCTTCTGCAGCCTTAGCTACCCCTTCCCAGTTTGGTGTCATCTGCAAATTTAATTAGCATCTCCTCAATTCATTCATTCAAGTCGTTTATAAAGACGTTGAACAACAACAGGCCCAGGACAACCGTGCAGTGCCCCCCTTTTCACTTTTTTCCAGGATGAGGAGGAAGCATTAATGAGTACTCTTTGGGTTCAGTCAGTCAACTAGCTACAAATCCAACTAACAGTTATCTCATTAAACTCACATTTAACCAGCTTTCTCACAAGAATATCATGGGGGACTTTGTCAAAAGCCTTATTGAAATCAAGATACACTATGTCCACAGCATTCCACTGATCCACCAAGCTTGTAACTCCATCAAAAAAAAGAAATGACATTCTTCTGGCTTGACTCTCCCTTTTTATCACAATTGATGAGAAATTGATGAGTTCCCCGATCCTGCTGTTTTGACTGATGGATTGTTGTCTTGGTTTGGTAAATTTGGATGTGTTTTTATCCTACTGCATTTTGATCTGTTGTTCACCACTGTGGAGGTCCTATTGAATTTAGCAGGCTTTACTCCCAGGTAAATGGGGTTAGGATTGCAGCCTAAATGAAATACTTGGGAGGGGGGTGTTAGACAGGATTGTGTCAAAAGTAGAATTCTCACCAAATTCAAAAGCATTTTCATCATTTTTTTTATGATTGAGAAACTTCATTTGCCAATAAAAGTTACAAGACCACGTGATATCAGCAATTGCAGGGATTATTCAACTTCTCACTGCAATGCCACTCCTCAGCATTCTGCCTTTTATAATAGGAGAGTAAATAGCCACTTGGTCCATCAATTTCATAATCTCCAAAGCCCTGATAATAGGCAAATTCATGTGACTACTTTTTGAGGATAATAAACTAACACAAAATTACTTTTCTCCACAGGGTTCTTGTGTTAAAAGAACCTTGCAAACGTGTGCACAGAGACAAGTCAGGAAGCTGCTGTGTTCTGAAACACATTTCATTTTAAGATGTAACATGCAATTTTACCACATTGGGGCATTTTCACCAAGGGTACATTTGTCAGCTGACAAGAGGAATTGTAATTTTTTACCGCAACACAGGCTACTTTGACCTAAACACAAGTTAGCATTTCCCTCCTTTAAATTATGCCCTTGGGAATTATTAAAACAACTGATATACTTCCTTTCATTTCAAGAAGATATACCAAGGTGGTTGACATACAAAGAAAAGCCGGCAGCAAAACAAGAATCCTATAGGGGATGGAGGTATACAAAAGCACATTGGTTGGTTAGAAAGCTGTTCTACTACTCTTACACAAGCAAAGATTCTGTGGTTAAAAAAAGAACTTTGGATATATTGACTACTCCATACATTTATGCTGAGCAATGGATAGCTGCAAAATTAATTGGAAACTTGCACTTCTGAATGGACACAACAGACATGAGATAAGTCATATCACTTAGTACAGGAGAACCTCAAGTCCAGGAGTCAACCTGAGCATTTTTGCCTGGATGAAATGTGTCACTGAACCCTGATAATGCTTTTTGCTTGCCAGGACTGAGGACAGAGTGTGCATGGAAATTAGCCTGCATAGAGGAGAAATTTACATTAACTGCTCCACCCACTTTTGTTTCTGGCCCCACCCACCCTTGGCATGTCCCCCCTAGAAGGCTGTTCAGAACAGAATGTGCACCTCAAGCTGAAAAAGATTCCTCATTCCAACTGAGTGGGACCTGAAAGGCAATATGATCAGTTCACACATTCAGGTGCACCAGGCAATAGATGTATGCCCATCATGCTGCCCAAAGCATTTCATGTTCCCTTAAAAAGATAAGAAAAAATGGAATGAATATCCATCATACCTGAACTAGCTGCAAGAGATAATGAAGAACATCATCATCTTCTAAACCCTCCAGTTTTTGCACCGCCATCGCTCTCACGTTTTCATCGGAAAAGTTGCAGTCTAGAAGTTGCATTGTCAATCCAACATCCAAGGTGCTTTGATCCCAAGCATCTCTCTTGGATAATAATTGGTATGTTTCAGCTACTATTTCTTGCTGTCCCCATTTCACAGAGCTAAGCAGCTTAGGGTATGCCTTTGGGTGCTTTATACTTTCATATCGGAAATGCCACAGTAACTCTTTGTCTTCAGGGGTAAGTGGATTAAGCAGGTCAGTGGCTATGATCTCTTCAAGCTGTTTGCGCAGTTGGTTGGGCATTTCAGCTCTGGCCCTGTCCGCTTGTGGATCAGATGCTATCTTGTGCTTGGGCAAGGCTATGGGGTGGCAGTATTTGTCCAGGACAATGGAGACAGCCATGGAATTGTCTTTATCTGGATTTGTGGCTGAAGTAAGCTTATCAGCATTTATACTTCCCTGCTCTTCCCCTTTGCCTGGAAATTTCCACATATGAAGCACGTAGTCACCAGTCCGGAGCAGGGACCGGTGGTCTATCAACAAAATGTTTACATAATAGAGAAGCTGGGTTTTGCATTTAGCGTCAGAACTTGGGGAATCATGCAAATGGAGATTAGCCTTTGCAGACGAAGCTGGTGCTTTGCCACAATATACCTGCAGGGTCAGAAGTGCCCCTTTGGGCAAGTCTTTAATCTTGATATCAAACTCAAGCCAAGTATTCCACAGGACTTCTTCAGTAAATGGTTTAGCTGTAGTTCTTTTCTGTGAAAGGAGCTGCTGGCCATGTTGAATATTAGCCTCAACAAATACAGTAAGGTCTGTGTTTCTTGGAAGCACAGGGATATCAATGCCAATTATTTTGACCCTGAATTTCCTGTTGCAATCCCACAATGATATAGTGAATACTCTCTCATGATCCTTGCCATCTATTGTCAGCTGTTCATGGTATCCTGACACTCCAGTGCAATCATCCACTAAGGGCCACTCCTCTTTTTGCACCTCATCCTGGTTTGGGTCAGGCGGCTCATCCAGGACCAGGTGAATTTCATCCTCATTCTTGAGGCACTGCCTTATCCAGTGGAAGTTTTTGAGAGGTGTGTCTCCTACAATATACTCATCCCTGCCACTCACCCTCAGAACAAAGTTCAGCTCACTGTAATCTTCAGGAATATTCATCAAAGATTTCTTCTTTGCCATTTTGGTGAAAAAACTCTGAAGGATGAGATCTGGACTGTCATCAATAGGTACTTTAATCTTTTGGCTAGTTGTTCCTCTGTGTATATTTATTAAAATATTATTATTGACAATTTTACTAAGCAAGTAGTCTGGGAGTGGTTTGGATGTAATCCAAGGGTGCATTGAATACAATTTTGGATCTCTGCAGGTTACTTCAATTGTCCGTGGAGTGACTAACCTGCGTCGAGCAAATTCCAGCTCGTCATCATGAACATTACTGACATCAGTAACATCATAGCCAATCAAATAATTGAGTTGCTTTTGAAACTTCTGAACGTCCTCTGTGGGCTTCTGCTTTTGGATCACATGAATTTTGCCCACTTTCTTCTGTAGCACTTTCCAATACAATATACAGTCAAGTGTCTGTATTATTTGATGTTTGTCGTAAATTTCATACCACTGTCCCTTCTTTTGGTACTGAAGAACAAATTGATCTGGAGTGAATTTATGGTAGAAATCCGAGGTCTGATTCCTCTCTATTGCTCGCATCCAAACTTGTGCTTTCATCTGCTCTACTGTACAGTTGCTGGCTATATCTATTAGCATGTTGCTTGTAGGGAGAATGAACTCAATGGATATCAATTCAGTTGAAGACAAGTTGCTTGCTGTGGAGTGTGGCTTCATCCTTCTCCTTCTTCGTTTGTTGTCGTCTCTCATAACAACAGGTTGTTCACTGCTCACCAACTCCATACCACAGGAAGACTAGGAACACAAGAGAAAAGAGCAGGTCATTTTTAGTCCTTTGTTATCAGCATAGTTCTGCTTAATTTTCAGTTAATTTTTTTCTGCTGCATTTTCATTGAATTCAATAATCACCATCAGGTTTACATAAATGACAGCAGGCATTAGCCAGCCAAAGTTAAAGCATTTTTAAGTCCCTTTGAGTGCCTTCAATAGTATTTAAAACAGCTTAAGTTCAGGAAAAATTGGATGCAACCCAGCCAAAAAGGCTGGATAGAATGGGTTGTATCCGCACTAATCACAAGTGGAGTTCCACTAATGGATTTCTCCTCTTAGCAGCAGAGGACACAACTCTTCCTGATTTCACCTTCCCCTGCAGCCACCCCATGCCCTTCGGAAAGCATATCAGAGGGTGGGGTACCATCTGGCATAGGGTGGGAGTAGTACAAGGTGGGGTGGGGGCTAGCCAGGTTTTCTGCCCCAGATGAAGACTCCAGAGAGGTGCCATTGAGGTTCCCAGCCTGTGTGTGTATGCGAATGTGCATGGGGCGTGCCAAACTGGGTCTTTGTTTTGCCCCCTGGTGAAAGGGGCAGCTGAAAGGGAGCCTCTACTGAAGTCCCAATCTTTTTTTGGACCAACACCCCCTTGGTTCAATGCCCCCTATCCTATGAAATTTCCTATGAAAACCATTATTCCAAACAGCAGTTTGAACACCCTCCCCCCGAGGGAAGATAATAACCCAATAAAATTCAAACAGTAAACATTAATTTTACATTTATTGAAAATCCAGTGGAATTTTATATTTATTTTATCCAACAAAATTGAATTTAAACCAGTGAAACCAGCTCTTCAAAGTCTGGTAGTCATTTTTACTTACAGCACACACACACTTGCTTCCTAGTGCCTGGTAATCCCACTGCCCCCCACCTACTTTGGAAACCACTGATCTACTGAATCAGAATCCCTTCTGTCAATGAAAGGAGCTCTTCAATTTGCAGAAGGGCATGTCTAGATCCAACTCAAAGTAGGGTTTTTATATATAATCTATTGCCTCATAACGGCAGCAGATGACATATGGAAAAGCTTTCAGATTGTACCACAACACTACACTGATCTTCAAACTTCAGATTTGAGTCTGTGAACCCTAAACCTCAAGGTTAAAGAGATTGGTTGAGTGAATGCTTTCTATTTCATTTATATCATCAACAAACTCATATGTAGGCTTCTAAGCCATTTGCAAAGTATAAATGCAAGTTACAGAAACATTTAAATTGTTAAAATATATAGTAAAGCAAACTCATTAACACCACCACACAGCAACTAAAACAGAAATTCCAGATCAAGGAAAAGACTGTGTAAACAACGGAAGAACAGGATACTCATCCAGATATTGACCAGGCCAAAACCTGCTTAGCTTCAGGAATAGAACTTCATCTTGGAACCATTTTCTCTGCTATTCAGCAGCTTCAGTTATCTTTTTTTTTTAATTTTAGACTTTCTGCTTGGTTGGTTCTTAAATAAAACACAGTCAGCACTCAAAAAAGCACCCAAAAATGCCCCTTATAATAATGTTAAATTATAAATCGCAAGCCATTCATTCAAATAATGTTTGCTAGGCTACTGTGATAATTACCCAAAGTTAAAAAAAAATAATAATCCCCAGGGTTTGGTTGTGCTCAGCCACACAGTTTTTATTCTGGCTCCTAAAATACTAAAGCTGAAGCCTGGAAACTGAAAATATTTGTACAGCCCTGCATAAGAGATGATAATATTCTTTCCCATCCCATCAACACCACAATTTATGTCAGTTTTCTTTAATAGGAAATTAAGCACAACCTTTCCAAATATTTAAGTTGGCAACCTTTCCTAGATATGCCAAAACCCTAGAAGCACTCTTGAATTATCAGCCTCATGTTCCTGGATAACAATAATATTTAACAATGCCTTTACTCACTAATTGAATCAGTATGCAGATCAGAAAGTATGTACTTAATAATTTAGCTGTCCCATGTATATCTCTCTATTTTGACTACATTTACAATAAAACACAAGAATTGTCAAAACGATAACACAGGTTGTCAAAGAGAGGTAAAAAGACTCCACAGAAGATCGAAAAGCACAGGCAAGAGGGTTTTAAAACAACAACAACAACAACAATGTTAAGATCAGACCTAAAACCATCTAGTCCAGTATATTATTTTCAAGGAGCAGCCACAAGCAGAGAAGGTTGGATTCCGCCCCCCCCCCCCCGTTTGTCTCAAGTACATTCTGTCTTTCACCTTATCTGCTAATGTCCTTACTGTTTCAATACTGCTGCATCAAATGAAATGAAAGTTAACCAACCTAGACTATCCCTGGTTTAGTTTCCCCTTCTTATATAGAACTGTGTTGCTCAACAATAGCATTTTTTTCCAGAATGGATTTTAAATGCACAAACCTACCTGTCGGTAACCCCCTTCCCCGACTTTAACTCCCCAGAAAGCTTTCAAAAGAAAGATGGGAACACAACCAACCCAAATTGGGATGGCATAAATTACTGAACAGCATTCCTAGTTTTGTAAGAGCCAGCTGATAGGAAACACCATTTTAAAACACGGACGCAACATTTAACAAAACATTACCCCCAATTGAAAAACAGAAACTGAGCTCCTGGAAAAGACTCATCTGTACAGATTTTAAGTCTGGCTGCTTTAAAACGACAATCATTCACAACATGAAGAGTAGTTTGTGTAGGCTGTTCCGCTTTTCTTGTTTGTCTTCATAAGCAGATGCAAAGGAAGTGCTCTAGTAACCAGGAAGGAAGCTTTAACCCACTTGGTTATAGAGAGGATTGCAATATATATATATATATTTGATGCTTTTCCTGTTACGAGCCGTCAAATACATGCTTACCGTAATAGCAACTTTTAAAAGAGGAACCGGTTTTTCGCGCATACATGTGGAGACATATGCTAAAAGTTGCCCAAAAGAATAAATAGGAAATGAATTAATTCAGCATAAAGGAAAACAGCAGACTGTGAATCATATTTGGTAATAAACTATTCTAAGTTTAGTGGATCACCAACTGCACTGTGCCTTCCTGGGAGGCACAGAACACTTGGAGTGGATTCTATGAAGTTCCAGGGAGGGATTCGACTCTGAGGCAGGTGCAGCCTTCTTCCCAACAGCCACCAAGATTTAGCTGGGTTAAATGCCCCCTGACAGAGAGTCCTCCGTGATCCATGTTGGATCTAGAAGTCTGTCCCATCCCAATACATTTTGCAGAGTGCATCTGCTTTGTACTAATGGCACTTCCCTATGTGTGATTTAGGAGGGATCAGAGATACTCTGTCCTACTCTTTTTCTAATGCCAATGTTGGATTCATGAGCCCACCCATAGATCCTTGCACATAGCAGCAGGCTGAATGCACACAACATGCTTATGTGTAGAACAAATTATTGCTACTGGGTTGGGGAAGATAGATGTTAAATCAAGCTTAGAAGGGTGGGACCGAGCTCAAAAAGTCTGAGAAACACTGGCCTACTAGTAACTTGTTGATAATAACAACCAGTACAGTGGTACCTCGGTTTACAAACTTAATCCGTTCCAGAAGTCCGTTCTTAAACCAAAACCATTCTTAAACTGAGGCGCACTTTCCTGCCGCCAGTGCCCTTCCACCGTTCAGATTCCGTTCTTAGACCGAGGTAAAGTTCTCAAACCAAGACACTATTTCTGGTTTTGCAGAGTTTGTTAACCAATTCTTCTTAAACCGGACTCTTCTTAAACCAAGATACTACTGTAATTGGATAAACACACACCATGTTGTTTAAGCTGTAAAACTTTCTGGTTATTATTATTATTATTATTATTATTATTATTATTATCATTATTATTATTATTATACTAAACCAAAGCTGAGCATCACATTAATGAGCCTCAGCAAGCCTAACTGAGGTACATGCTCCTATCCCACACTGCTACTTATGCCCGAGCCAGGAATCCTGGTTTAAAACAAGCAATGGTTAGTTGCTAAACAAGCCTGCTTGATTACCCATACCTTTATGGCATGAAGCTGGCTTGGCTAGCAACTACTGTAACCACTGTTTGTTGCTAACCAGGACTCACTACACCAAGATTATTTGAAACTAAAAGCAAGCATGGCTCAGGGAGAGAGGAGCATGCAAGCCACTAGGGCTACATACAAACCATACATTTAAAGTACCGGTACATCTGCCCCACCCTCTTCCCAAAAAGAATCCTGGGAACGATAGTTTATCCTTCACAAAGCTACAGTTCCCAGGATTCCTTTAAGAAGCAATGTGCTTTAAATCTATGGTGCGTATGCAGCCTAAGTCATCCAAATAGTGTGCATGGTTTAGTGTTATATGAACCAATATTTCCTCTTTTAAGCAAGCAATCTAAGGAAGTCAACAAATGAAGGAACTGGGCTTGTTTTTGATATATGTTATTAGTAACAGAAGCGATGCAGAGCACCAAGATCATTGGAATAGTCTACAGACTACTGCTCTGGGAAATAAAAATGGAGGGAAGGTTTCGGGGCCTGCAAGAATACAGATGGTACACACCATCAATTGATGAGAAGATCTGCAGTCTTTTAATAAAACGATTACAGGTTCCAGACATGTGCTTTTTGATTGATGGGTACTAGTCTAGACCAAGACAGCTAGTCACCCACAATGACATGTACTGGGTTTTTGGTTATTCCCACCCAAATCTGAGTGCCCCCCCCCGAAATCTTGCAGAGGGCCCACTTGCAAGAAGATATTTTGCTGTCCCAAAATACTGCTGTCCTGAACTATGTAATTTGCTAATATCACTGAAACATTGTATTTTCCCAGAAGAAAAAAAGTGCTTGCTGTTAAGATGAACCAAGTCACCTCTAATGATTTTGTCAATTTGTACCTAATTCTGTCAGAGTCAAGAATGAGCTTTGAAGCTAACAAGCTCTGTTGGGGGGGGGGGGCAATCTTTGTGGTAGAAACAATTTGCCATATTCACAGAAAGTATTTTCTTGACATAAAAACCTGCAAGGGCAACTCTGTAAGGGAACAAAGCAAAACAAAACAAAAGACAATGTGCAGTCACAGCAGCGAATTCATTTGGATCCAGCCCACTTAGCAGGCACCTGACAGCAAGGGATTTCAGCCATGTTTTCTACCTTATAAGAGGTGGGGCAAGTAGCAACATCAGTAATTTAAAGCCACTCAACATCTCCCACTTCTCATTGAGCATGAACTCTGGCTGTGCCTTGAAGGAGGCAAGCATGTGGTGGAAAAGAAAATGAGTAGGTGATGATGAATGCTAAGTATCTCTTGCAATTGACAGGGATACAGAAAGATCCCGCGCTCAGCTACTAAGGCAGAACATCCACCTTCATCATATGAGTGATGCAATTCTTATCTAACCTGGGATGCTACTCTCATCACTGGTTAGCAGGTCCACACTATGCATCTGAAGCATATTCAATGCACCCAAAGGCCTGCTGGATCTCAAACACTGGAGGCTAGTTCTTTTCATCCTTGCAACCACCAAACTGCTGCACCAAGGCCAAGGAATCCTCACTGTCATAGCAATGCTTGTTTTCATCGTAAGGTGAGACAAGGCACTGACAAATCAATCAAGATACTCCATTGACAAGGGAACCTATAAACCAACATGTATTGTTTCCAGCTTTACCACCCAGGGCCCAACAATCTGGCACTTAAGCTGCTTTGGCTTTCAACCTGTTCATGCAATATTTGAATTGTTAAGATAATAGAACAGCGTGTAATAAAGAGAAGAGCCTTACTCATGGTTCTGGTTATATGAAACATTTGACAGTTTCACATGTGCCTGGAACAATAAGCCAGGGAATGGACGGACTTGCAACAAGCACACGGAACAAATTATTTATGTCAACATCCATCTCCCAAAAGCACTGTACAGTAATTGGAGATCCCTGGTAAAATAACTGCCTCCAATGAAAAACTAGATCTGTTCATCAAAAGAAGCTACTCCTCTCCTGCACTTCAATTCACAGGGCATCACCTTTATCAATTTCAATTTGCTTCGATTTGCTTTTTTGGTGACCTGAATCAACAGAGAAAAGCAAGGCCTTCAGGGAGTCCTTGCTCTAACTCAGAACACCTTGTTAAAACCACAGTTTGACTTAGGCAAGAAAAAGCACCTGCAAGGCACCTGTTTGAGTTGTGATAGCTTATACAGAGCCGCTGAACACCCCTATTAAACATGCTTTTTGCAAAACCACATTTCTCTTTTGTGCCTCTAATGTGCTATGAAAAACATTAATGAAGTTAGTATTGAACACTGGTAAGTGTGACAGACTGACCAAGGAGGAAACTGGTCTTCATTTGTAGAAATGAATGTTAAAGCACACAAATAACTTTGAATATGTTACAGCTCATTTGAATTTTTTTATTACTAAAATATACTTCCAAAAAACCTGCGCCTGACATCTCCTAAACACCAAGCAGGAGGAGAGTTGTGTTTCAAAAAGGCATTCGCCCATGCCCTAATGTATGCCACCTCTAGCCATGCAAATACTTATACACAGTCCCTTCGATAGAGCTTTTGCTTGTGTGAAGGCATTTCCAGGAACAGGAGCTTAAACCGGAGCCTAAAATAATGGGGTAGAGTTCGAGAAACTACCAAAGGCCTTAGAAACGCATGGCAAGAGTCTAAAACACTTTGTGCCCTTTACATTTGTAATAACTTCCAACACAAAAACACAGAACTACTCTCACAATCTATTTCTTACTCTCTTTGAGACCAGGGATAGCAGTGAAAAATGTGTGTGTTGGGGGGGGTGTGTCTTAATCAGCAAAAAGTTTCATTTACATCTACCAAAACCTCCGTGTGTGTGTGTGTGTCTTTTTGACACAATACCTTTCCAACTATTAATTTTTAGAACATCCATTTTTTTTATTTTCCCCCGAATTCCCTATTACAGCAGCAGCGCACCAGAATGAAACTAATTTTCAACACGAGACCAGCGAGAGGCCCAACCGATCATTCAACTTTCTAGCAAACTTTTCTCACTGCCGCGAGACGGAGAGACCCAACTACCCAAAGTTAGGGGGAGAGTTTTGCCTGCCGCTTTTCCTCCTCCAGGTGAGGAGCTGGATGAGCGGCAGGTACGACTTTATGGAGGAGGAGGAGGAGGAGGAAGTCGCCGCCAGAGAGAACCTCGGAGCAGGGCAACGAGCACACACGCGTCCACGCATCCACACATGCACGCTGCCCTCCTCCTCCTCCCGGGTTCCTCGCTCTACTTACTGAGGCCGCCAAGGGGAGAGCGAGGCCCGCCTGCCTTCCGCCGCGCACGCAGGTTGCCTGCCTGCTTGAGCCTCGCAGCGAGGGCTGCGCTTGTTTACATGGCCGGCGGCCGGCTCGGTTGCCCCCGCGTCCTCTCGTTGCCCCGGCAGGGCCCTTCCCAGAAACGCCTCTGAGGAGCCTCGGCTTCCTTCAGGCCGGAGGGCGGGAGCTGCCCAGCACCTGCCCAGGCGGCGGCGGCGGAGGCCTCTCTCTCGCCCCCTTCCTCCCGAAAGGCGAAAGGCAGCGCGGCCTAGGAAAGGCGGGAAGAGGGTAGGCCCGAGCCAGCGCCGGGCGGCTCGTTCTGAGGGGAAAGGATCCGCCAGAAGGGAGGCCGAGGCCGCAGGAGGGTCGCGTTCACCGGCCGGAGGCGAAGGCGCGGAGAGGCCGCCCAGGGCCACGGACAAGTTCGGCAGGAGTTTTCTTCCTCACCGGCCCACAACTGTCTGTCGCGGGGCGAAAAGCAAAGTTTGGCCCCCTGAAGAGTCCAGGGCAGAGTAAGGGCCGCCAGTCTGAGGCCCAGATGAAGAAACGAGCTAAATAAAAATGCGAACCCGTCGGAGAGCCAGGAACGGGTCCTCTCTTAAACAGAGGTTAAAAGGCAAAACGTTAGAAAGGGAACCGAATAAAGTTATGTGAGGCCTAAATAATAATAAAAACGCATAAAAACAAACTGAAGATTCCGACTCTTCCCTAGGAAGACACAGCACTCTTTCTTAGGGAACATCCTCACAATTGCCTATTTATCTTGTCCACATAACACATAAAACACATAAGTTGGCCTGTTTACCAGAAGTTATGCTTCTAAACTGTACAATTGTCTTAAGTTCTCTGGGCGGTTTACAATAAAGGGTTAAAATCCCCAAAAAACAAAAGAGGCAAAAACAAGGCAGGTTTCAAGTTAGTGGTCTCCGCACTGCAGCCTGGAGATGCCCTTCCTTGTCTCTTGAAACGGATGCAAACCAAATAATAATTAAAATTTATATGCCACCTTTTCAGCAGCCTGACCTTGTGCATGTTTAATCAGAAGTAAGCATTTCTACATTCCATTTCTTCCTCTTCTTCTTTGACGATCCCTCGTATCCAAGTAAGATTGTCTTCCATAAACATGGTTTTAACAATGAGTCCGTAAGTGACGGTGGAGGCCAATTCTGGATCCACACATCATTCCACAGTGGGGACGTTGGTTTCCGGGCAGGAGTTGATCACGGTGTGGATTTGCCAAGCGTGCCTTCTTGGCACGTTTCTCCCTTGCGTCCTGAGTTCGAGTGTCTTCAAAGCCCATGACACCTTCCATGTAACAACTTCCAGTCTAACCCGACTGATTTGGGAATAAAGCCCCTTTGAATGGGTATTCAGCCCAACCCATTGCATGGTTACTCAGAAATAAGTTTTTGTTGTGCTGAGTGGGACTTAGCAGTTGCGGATCTTGGGGCCTCAAATTTCAGTGGCACCTTGTGCAATGCCAAAATTTGGCGCACGCACACAAACACTGCCTCTTGCCTTCCATTCTACATCATAGTTGCAGGACCCCTTTAGTGGCCCTGAGGCTCCGCGCCCAGAGCCACTGAATCAGTAGCGCTCCACTAAATCCACCTCTAGACTTCTAACTAACGGCAAGATAATTTATTTTAGGATTGCAACCTTAGCTGCAACTAAATCTAAATGATTTCAATGAGACTTCATTCCAATGAAGGCTGCAGTCCTGTCCAAGTGCATACAGTGAGTCCCATTGAACATATATCTCCCTCCATCCATATACAGTGGTACCTTGGGTTACATACGCTTCAGGTTACAGACTCCTCTAACCCAGAAATATTACCTCGGGTTAAGAACTTTGCTTCAGGGTGAGAACAGAAATCGTGCTCCGGTGGCGTGGCAGCAGCAGGCGGCCCCATTAGCTAAAGTGGTGCTTCAGGTTAAGAACGGACCTCAGGAACAAATTAAGTATGGTACTTAACCTGAGGTACCACTGTATTCATTTAAATAGTACAGAAAAACACTGATCCCTCAATATGCTTGTTGAGTCAGTCTATACATATCTAATCAGTAGGGGCGAGTAAAGTCTTGTGCTGTAAGTGCATTGAAAGATCGGAAAGGTTTGTGGGGTTTTTTTACATAAGTTTGAAAAAGATTTAACTTAAGATGAAAATGACAGCTGTTGTTCAATGTTCAGCCATACTTGTGAATATTTGCTATGTGATTAATTGTTAAGTAACCGCAACTCTAATAGTGAAACTACTACAGTCAGTTGAGCAGTCTGCCCCATGGGGCCTTGCAAAGAAAAGGAATCCTGAGTAATTCCATCCCCCTCAATGACTGTGCAACTGGACAAATCAGTTGTAAGGTCTAAAAGGTCATTAATTCCATCAAGCTTCTGCAATAAGAGAATGTCTCAATCCCGCAATTTACGTGGGGGTTATGGGAATCACACCTAAAGCCAAAATCGCATATAATTAAAACACATTGGATTCAATGGCCAAAGTCTTTTTCCCGCTTTTTGCCCCCTTTCTTTTTATTTTATTTTTTATTTGCCAAGTGCATGAAGCTGAATGCACCCAAGCTAAATGGACTTGCAAGTTGTGGGCTTGCTGTGTTTCTTTTTGCTCTTGGTTTTAATGTATATATGGGGAGGCGGTTCTCTGTCTGTTAGTTTCTTTGTTGGTTGACAGGTCTCTTTGGATGGCCCTGGCCAAGATAAAGCGATAAGAAATTGAATGTATAATAACCTTACTGCTAGTATATTCACTGGGACACAACTGGTATATTCACTCTCAATCTCTACTAAACTCAGCTTATTTGCTGCCGAATTTGGCAGCAAACTTCAGTTTGCTTATCAACCCACTCTTACTGTATCTAATTTACACATGAACAATAAGTATAATGTGAATAATTTAAATTTTAGCAAGTAATAGCATATCTTATTTTAGTATTACAAATACAAATGATCAGACTTTAAAAATAGATACAAAGATACAGCACAGTGGAATTTGCAAGTAAGTACAGTGGTGCCTCAGGTTAAGAACTTAATTCGTTCTGGAGGTCCGTTCTTAACCTGAAACAGTTCTTAACCTGAGATACCACTTTAGCTAATGGGGCCGCCGCCACGTGATTTCTGTTCTCATCCTGAAGCAAAGTTCTTAACCCGAGGTACTATTTCTGGGTTAGCAGAGTCTGTAACCTGAAGCGTCTGTAACCTGAAGCGTCTGTAACCCAAGGTACCACTGTAATTACAAGTGGGTTCTACTATAACTATACAGTGTGTGGCTTGTCATACGTCAGGAAAATTCCTGATAGGTCCTGGTTTTTGGTGTAAAAATGGTGTTGGGGGGAATTTTGGCAGATCGGCAAAATGTCTAGGGAAAATTGGATGTATGGGAATGTGATGGAAAAAGCAGCGGAAACAGCAGTGAAAGCTGTTATGGGAGGAGATTTTCCCCAAAAAGCTCAATAATTTTACTTTTTGAAATATGGCAACCCTAATATATTGCAGTGTGGTATGCTTCAGTTCAGGATTCCTATTACTTCATTACATTGCCCCTCCTATCTGGTTTCCCATTCCACACACCCCAAACAGGCCATATGAATTCCAGAGGCTCAGTTCTAATTGCGGGGGAGGAAACCCTGAAAGGTGTTTTTTTTTTACTTCTGCAAAACTTGAGTCCCCCTCCACACCTATTGAGATCTCCCTCTTGTGTGTGGGTGCTGTCATTTTGGCTACGTAAGCCTAAACTGATGAAACAAAGTCTAAATGTCAGAAATTAGAGACAACATTATAACTTTTTTAAAAAAGATATTTATTAAAGTTTTTTAAAATATAACAATGAAAAAAATAAAAAGAAACAAAATACAACATAAAAACAGTTAAAAAACAAATAATTTTCCATAATATATCTTCCTTACGCTTATTTCCCCAGACCTCCTCATTCCTCCCTTCTTTGTATTCCACTTCAATTTGTTAGTTCAGCAAATCCTTACCATTAAGCTTTTACCCATTTATAAACCTTTTTTTCGTATCTCCTAAAGCATTACAGCTGGAAACCCCTTAGTTTCTATCCAACATCCTTCTAACATTCATTAATTTTACAATATTTCTGTAAATAGACTTTAAATTTCTTCCAGACAACATAATACCTTACTTGCGTCTCACTCTTGGGAGGTGCACATGATGTTCCTAAACAGTATCCAATTCCAAGTAATGACTCCGCCTCGGCCTACACATATTCACAGAGGAAAATGTTTGAGGCCTCTGTCCCTACGTTCAACCCATGCACACAAGAAATAGATCATAACAGTACAATATTGAGAAAAGTATAACTCCTCTGTTACCTTTTAAAGCTACTATTAATTTTAGTGCATATTGTTGTCTTGTTTTATGATAGAACATATGCCTAAACATAGCAGGGGGGAAATATAGCCAAATCTCCCCCATTTTATTATAGTCTGAATTCAATCAGCTGTGTGTTGTTGTTTTTTAAAAAAACACCTCCTATTAGTTTTTTTTAAAATAATCAATTTATAATCTTACTCAGGTCATAACATGGGAGCAGGCTTCTGGTCAGTTGGCACCTCAAACTCTTACAAAACTGCAATGGATTACTTCATATTTCTGTTGCCTTTTTTATCCAGTATTAAAATTTACTAGAATGATATTCACATGCTTTCTTAGAATTTTAAATAAATCCAATAGTGCTATCTAAATGCACAGATTAATGAAAGTGAAGGCCTCCGATTTGGTATTCAGATGAAGGAATTTTAATCAAAATTAGTCATGCACACAGGCAATCAATTTGCTAATATAAACCAAAGGAAGTGCAGTCAGGGTACAGTTATTTGCCCTGTATTTCTTTTGTGAGAATAATTACATGAGGCTTGTGATCATGAACTTAAATGGGAACAATGAATTGCAAGGAATGTGGCACTGTGATTTTCATTCTGGCAAATATTTATCCATCTCAGGCTCTCTCTCTTTAAAATGCATATTTAGCTCCCTAGCAGAAACATCACATTTGATGACATTTGCTGTAATGCAGTAGGGCTGCCAATTTTGTTTTTCTAACAAGGCTCTTGACAGGCAAAAATTTCAGCTGATTTTTTTCCATTAACAGACATCCAAGGCATGCAGTCCTGCCAGGGGAAAAAAGTTTTATTAATCCAGTGACGTGTAGCATCAACAATGAAGGCTTGATTTCCATTATTTTGTGTGTGTTTTTTCTAGCTTGTGCTCCTTACAATGCCAAATATATAAGTAGAGTTCCGCTAATATTATTACTAAAAACCAGAGGCAGATCTTACTCATAAAGAAACTATATGGTTTCTCCAGGGGTGTCACTTGATTAAAGAAACTGTACTGTGCAATTGTGTGCATGTCTGTGCAGAAATAAGTACCACTGAGTTAAATGGGGCTTACTCCCAGGTAAGTGTAATCCTATGCACATGTACCTGGGAGTAAGCTCCACTGAACTCAATAAGGTGTACTTCTGAGTAGATATGTATAGGACTGAACCATCAGGCTGAAAGCCTAACCGTGTCTACTTGGAAGTAAGGGACTTTGAAGTTGTATTTTGTTGGTTGATTACATTTCATACAAGTAAAAGCAATAGTTCTGAAGTCAAAAGCCTCATTTTGCTTTAAAATGGTAGACACATCTGCCTGCCTGAGAGCAAAAATCATAGAAGAGCCATTGATTTCTGTAGGAAATAAATTTGTAGGTGTTTTTTAAAATCAGCTACTTGATTAATAACTAATGAAACATTGTAGCCCTAGTTTTAATGGGAACATTTGCTCTTCTTCCAAGACAGAACAGTATCTGATTTCACTATTACTCATCCATGTTAAAACCATCCTCTTAAATTGCACTTCTACTTAATTATCATTTAAAATTGCACTTCTACCTCTTAAGTTTGATATTTTGTGTTCATAAAAGGGAGAAATCTACAATGTTGCCTGAGTAATGTAGAGCTTGCTTAACATATACTAGTTGCACAATTCCAATTTCTGAGCAGTGTGAGATTCCTGTGGGAGTTTCTGGCATTCACCCAATGTTCATGTTTCCTTTTGGGAATGAAGCACAGCAGGGAATGTGGAGTCTTTAGGATATACAGTTTATTTACACATATATACAACCTTAGCTATGATGAAGGGGTTCACGGCATCAACACCCGAAAAAGGTATTATTTCTCCCATAGCTGCAGCTCTGGATTCCAGCAGAAAAGCAAACACTGTGCCCTTCCTCTCCACCTTTTACAGCCTGTCATCTCTTCGCCCCTAGGCCACATCACAGCCAACTCTAAAACTCTACTTCAAACTCTGGCGTTTTCTTCTAACTAACTCATTTGCTGTCTGGGACAAACTCACTCTCTTTTTGGCTTTCCTAGACAGCATCATAAAAAGCAGAGACATCACCTTGCCAACAAAGGTCCGTATAGTTAAAGCTATGGTTTTCCCAGTAGTGATGTATGGAAGTGAGAGCTGGACCATAAAGAAGGCTGATCGCCGAAGAATTGATGCTTTTGAATTATGGTGCTGGAGGAGACTCTTGAGAGTCCCATGGACTGCAAGAAGATCAAACCTATCCATTCTTAAGGAAATCAGCCCTGAGTGCTCACTGGAAGGACAGATCCTGAAGCTGAGGCTCCGATACTTTGGCCACCTCATGAGAAGAGAAGACTCCCTGGAAAAGACCCTGATGCTGGTAAAGATGGAGAGCACAAGAAGAAGGGAATGGCAGAGGACGAGATGATTAGACAGTGTTTTCAAAGCTACCAGCATGAGTTTGACCAAACTGCGGGAGGCAGTGGAAGACAGGAGTGCCTGGCATGCTCTGGTCCATGGGGTCATGAAGAGTCAGACACGACTAAACGACTAAACAACAAGAATAAATGGTTCATCACCTTCATTTAATTTTCCTAATGGCCTATCAACCCTGGCCATTTTCTAAGCATGGGAGGCTGGGTTTTAGGATTATGAGTCTGGCATCCAGACCCTGAGCCCTGATTAGATGCTGACATCTACTGGACCCAGGAATTTAAGGGGAGTCTGGTAACCACAAACTCATAAAAATATATTGCAACAAAGATAGCTGCTGGCTTCTTGTTCCTTTTCACACTCTTATGACCAAAAGAAAGGCTGGGTCAAATCTATGCAGACAGGAATATGTTTAGCTTTCAGCAGCTGCTACTGGACTTCATTGAACTCTCTCCCTTTGCTATTGGAATATGTGGCATTGGGAGTACAGTCGTACCTTGGCTCCTGAATGCCTTGGGAGTCGAACGTTCCAGCTCCCAAATGATCAAAAACTGGAAGTGAGTGTTCCAGTTTTCAAACATTATTTTAGAAGCCAAACGTCTGACATGGAGCTTCCTGTAGCCAATCAGAAGCCACGCTTTGGAAGTCAACCATTCTGGAAGTTGAATGGACTTCCGGAACGGATTCTGTTCGACTTCCAAGGTACGGCTGTAATTCCCATAGATGAATCACAGTTGTGTCTTGATACAGCATGACCACAATTGCATGCCTCTGGCAGGTTCATGGTAGCTTTCTTTATTTTAGATCACCAGAGTTTGGGAGGCTTTTCACTAACTATGAAGTGTAAATGTGTGTGCAGTTGGCTGCTTTGTCCCATTTGCCTTTGAGAGAAAGCGACTGAAACTACAATCCTATACCTACATAGGGTAGAGATTCAATCCAATTTACAATAAAGGCACTATATAAAATTCACACTTGCTGAAACAATATGAGAACTAAAACACAGCGATTATTTAAAATTAATGCTAATCCAAATGTTGCAATGCAATTCCCCAACCAATGTTTTAACATATATATTTATTTGGTGTGCATAAAATGCATACATTAATGAAGATAACATACAAAAATACATTATATAAGAAGAAACTGGTTGCAAAACTGTGTTTGGATAAATTTGAACTAAAATGGTGAAGACTTTTCGTTCAGATTTTTTTAAAAATGGAATTGCTGCATAAATGTGGAGAATGGAATTAAAGATCTTAAAAATTAGAAACAGAAGAAAAAATGGCATTCCTACTTCTGAGTAATGTTCAGGACAAGGATGGGGAAGCTTTGGCTCTCCAGATGTTTGTGGACTACAAGTTCCATCTTCCATGACCATTGACCATGTTGGCTGGGCCTGATGGGAGGTGGAAACCAACAACCTATCCTTTGGGGTTACGCTTCTGGCCACCAAAGCAAAATGGGATTTTATAATATCAAGACATTCCTTTGGAATTCATTATTTCAGAACATTTTCATCAATGTTGATAGCTGTGAATATACACTTTTTTTAAAATCACACACTGACACCTGCTGGACAGGTAGAAAATAAATTTGCAGTTTCCTCCCTTATCTTTTAAAATCATCTATTTTTTAGATCTGAGATGTAAATAATGTTTGGGCATGTTACAACATTTGGGAGAGAATATTAATGGTGCAACTGCCATTTATTTTAATTCCTATAATTTTTTGTCTGATTTAAAGACTGTGGATGCTACACAATCCAGACTTGGTAACTATAGATTGCTTTTTAAAAACTGAAGTTTTAAATAAGTGTGGGTTGTATTTAATTAAGTGCCAAGCAAAAGAAAGTTAGCGCTGAACTTATTCGAGCCACTTCACTGTAGAGGATTTAAATTTATAAAGGATAGGAAAATAAAGGTAATTTAGCAACATGTCCAGAAGGCAAAGCTCTTGCATAATTGTTCTGCCATCGGATCTAGAATTACAGATGAACAGGAGAAGTTCTAGTGTTAAGATTGCTTCGCATTTACAAACTTAAAGAGTCTGGTTTAGTAAGACAACCAGATGTGATGCAAAAGCTTTCCCATCAATGCAAAATTCCATACTGAAGAGTCATTGATATTACTCCTCAATACTAGATTGTTTGGTGTTGTGCAGTCTCCATGTAAGCTGCCAGAAATAAAGAGGTGGTAAGATCTTTCTGAACGAACTGCCACATGCAATGAATTACTGGTAACTGGTTGTTTCAAAGCCTCATCAGCACAGAAGAGAAGGAATCTTGCAAATATTTTTGAGTTTGAGAGGTGTTAAGATGCTAACAAAGGGACGCGGGTGGCGCTGTGGGTTAAACCACAGCCCCTAGGGCTTGCCGATCAGAAGGTTGGCGGTTCGAATCCCCATGACGGGGTGAGCTCCCGTTGCTCGGTCCCTACTCTTTCCAACCTAACAGTTCGAAAGCACACAGTTCAAACAGATAAATAGGTACCATTCCGGCGGGAAGGTAAACGGCGTTTCCATGCACTGCTCTGGTTCGCCAGAAGCGGCTTAGTCATGCTGGCCACATGACCCGGAAGTTGTACGCCGGCTCCCTCGGCCAGTAAAGCGAGATGAGCGCCACAGCCCCAGAGTTGTAGGCGACTGGACCTAACAGTCAGGGGTCCCTTTACCTTTACCTTAAGATGCTAACAATAAAGTGAATTTAAGCTGGCCTCCCTAATTTCAGCCAAAATAGTTTAGTAGCTATTGCGCCAAAGGGCAGACTGCAGATCAGCTGAGATTGATCAGTGTTTTGCAACTGGGGGGGGGCATATGGCCCCCTGGGCCTCCCCAGGATATTCCATGGGGGCCACAGGTGAAAATCACATAAACAGGGGGCCACAGGACAAGACTAGGCAGCCACAGATAGACAGGCGTGAGAAGTGAGGCAGGAAGAAATTATTATTAAAAAAAAAATCCCGATTGACTGGCTATCTGTTTGGCCAATCACAAGTGGGTAAGGGGGCGGCCCACCAGGGCCTAATGGTCCTTTTTGCCACATACGTTTTCTTGGAGCAGTCCTGGATTGTTTCCAGTGGGAGAGGACAAGGGCTGAGGCTTCCATTTTGACCAGTAGAGCCTGCAATCCGAACTCCCCAGGTCAGGTAAGTGCGGTGGTGGGGTGGTAATAAATAAGTACGGTGGTACCTCTAGATACGCACACCTCTGGTTGTGTATCTTTCAGGATGCAAACATGGCAAACCTGGAAGTATTTTTTTATATATTCAGAGAATTATTATTATTATTATTATTATTATTATTATGTAATTAATTAATGCCCCGCCCTTCCCGCTTCAGAAAACCGGGCTCAGGGCAGCTAACAACAAATTTAAAACACTTAATTGATTCTACAAAAAACCCAGCATAAAATACAGTATCAAAACGTGAATAACAATAAAATCAAAAATCAAAAATCAATTTAGGGGGAAAATCCATCCAATAAACATTAGATGATCACCAGGGCTAGCTAGCTAAATTAGTCCTATTTGGGCCAGCGAGGAGAATTAGCTGTGGGATCCCAGAGTGGGTAATCTTCATAAAAAGGGGAGGGGGAGGGAAGGAAGGGAAATAAAAGATCAGGCTAGGTTCAAATTGAAAGCCAGGCGGAATAGTTCTTTCTTACAGGCCCTGCGAAAGGAAGTTAAATCCTGCAGGGCCCTGGTCTCATGGGACAGAGCATTCCACCAGGTTGGAGCCATCACTGAGAAGGCCCTGGCCCTGGTGGAGGATAGTCTAACTTCCTTAGGGCCAGGAACTATGATTATTCATGGACCTTAAGGTCCTCTGTGGGGCATACCAGAATGATGCAGATACTTCTGTTCTGATTTATCATGGCTGGTGTTTGGGCCAACCAAACTTCTGCATATTCCTTTAGCAGTTTCATTAGGGATTGCCTCCTTGCAATTCATCAGCAGGAATATGATATCATCTGAGAGGAGGTTTATAATATGAGACTGGCTGTAATTCCTTTAATTATAAAGTAGGCTTAGATGGCATTATCTGGAAGCTTTATTGAGATGGTTAGTAGAGTTGCCAAAATTTACTGCCTCCGAGTCCAGCACCTTAGCAGGAGCTCAGATCATACCTAGAAGATACCTGTGCTGTGAATAAATGTCACCTGCTGGTTTTTGCAGATCAAGCTGCTCTTAAATATATTGTTATCTAAGGAATTCTATCCTGCAATTCCTCTGGAAAGGTGTAAGAGGAAGTTTCAAGGTGAGTCCGATACTATCAAGATGAGTAATTCAGGAAGTATTGGGAGAACAGGAAACAAAGAAGCAGAAGGGCAAGAATTTGGAAGGAATAACCACCTCATGTACATAAGACAGAGTAGCTGAAAGCAATAATATCAGAGACTGCAATCTTCAGCATAGTTACCCAGAAGAAAATTATACTGAAATGAGCCTAATTTGTTTCTAGGTAATCCTGGTTTAGGATTAGTGCTAGAACCTGTGCCCCAAAGAAACATTGGTTTGAATGGGCTCCGTACAGTGGTGCCCCGCAAGACGAATGCCTCGCAAGACGGAAAACTCGCTAGACGAAAGGGTTTTCCGTTTTGGAGGTGCTTCGCAAAACGAATTTCCTATGGGCTTGCTTCGCAAGATGACAATGTCTTGCGAGTTCCTGCTGGTTTTTTTTCCTCCCCCCCTTTTTCTAAGCCGCTAAGCCACTTATCAGCTGATCCGATCAGCAGATAAGCCGCTAATAGCGCTAATAGCGCTAATCCGCTAATCCGTCAATGGGCTTGCTTCGCAAGACGAAAAAAACGCTAGACGAAGAGAATCACAGAACAGATTCTTTTCGTCTTGCGAGGCACCACTGTATTTGCTAATTTTCTGGGAAAGTCCATCTGTTTTCTGAGGCTGCATCCACACTAGTGTGTTCATGCGTACCTGGGTCACTGTTTCTGTGGGATGTGATACATAAGTAGCAGTCAAGTACAACATTCCTTGTTTTCCTAGAGTGGACATGCGAGGGAATGTTTGGTACAGCCAGTCGAAAACTTCCTGTTTCCTCCTGGCTGGGACATACTTCCTTTGCATGTGACTAGAGGGGGGCGTGACCTTACCTGTCCAGGTAAGAAAAAGACAGTGCATACAGCACTCTCTCCCATCTTTCTTTCGTCGTGTGAACTGCAGTGACTGGTAGCTTGCAGCCCCTGGGATTATTTCCCCATATGGGGTAGATCCACATGCGTATATTACTTATAACTAAGTCTGCATTGAGGGAGCCAATAGAAATCTTTTATTGACTTTAAATAAGATTGCTGTGTGTTTATTCTTTTAAGAGGGATATAAGGCATCTTAAAAGGTAAAGGTAAAGGGACCCCTGACCATTAGGTCCAGTCGTGACCGACTCTGGGGTTGCGCGCTCATCTCGCTTTACTGGCCAAGGGAGCCGGCGTACAGCTTCCGGGTCATGTGATCAGCATGACTAAGCCACTTCTGGCAAACCAGAGCAGCACACGGAAACGCCGTTTACCTTCCCGCCAGAGTGGTACCTATTTATCTACTTGCACTTTGACATGCTTTCAAACTGCTAGGTTGGCAGGAGCAGGGACCGAGCAACGGGAGCTCACCCCGTTGCAGGGATTCGAACTGCCAACCTTCTGATCGGCAAGCCCTAGGCTCTGTGGTTTAACCTACAGCGCCACCCGCGTCCCTATAAGGGATCTTACCAGGAACTTAATAGTGAGAGGCTTACACAAGCCTGCAACCAGCTACCCACTGTGCATTTAAAAGGGGAATGTAAAACTCTGCTAAGTAAAAGAACTTGATAGCGCAAGTTAGGAAGCATATTAATAATCAATATATCCTCTCCTGCCTCCCTGAACATTCCCCCAGTTTCTATGTGTGCATTTGTGCATCTTCAACAACGCAGAAGTGCTTTCAGTTCTATGCCTCCAAAATCTCAGTGTTTCCTATCCACTTTGGTGGATGGTATGTGATGGGACATATTCATGCTGTGGGTTGTTCTCCACTCACTTAATCCTTTCCTATCCACCATAAGTTCCTAAAACCTGAGGTATATTATAGACATGCACATGGGCATTTGTTTACCTGTGTCTGAACACCTTTGATTTAATATATATTTTGAATAAATACAAGTTATTTTAAATACCATGTTTGCACAAAAAGGATTTCCATTCACTCCCATGAAAGACAGGTATTTCTTTTCCTTTGCTTTCTGGCCTCCTATACCTGCAAGGATGAATTTTATTTTTAATGCAGCTGTTTTGTGCTAGAGGCCTTTGGCACAAAGGAGCTATTAAAAAAATTTAAAATACTGCAAATGTGCCTTCAGCAACAGCTACTTGTAAAGGGAAGGCTGCGTCATTTCCTTTGTGTGAAATGGAAGTGGGGGTGGGTTAATGCCAATGGATGGCACCCAACAAAATGTTACAGCACAAGTTAAAAAGACACCCACATAATTCTCTTCAGTATGTCCACAGTCAAGCAACATACACATTTATATTGGGCTTTCTTGCTGGATTATCCATGGATCAGGAATATCCAAATTTAGCAGGGGGAAAGTATGGACTGCCATTCTGAGGAAGACGATGTGTGGATGCCACAAAAATATAAAAGACAGAAGAGGTTTCAAATCCACATTAAACTTCAATGTGGGTGAGCCCTGCGGATTTTCTCTTAGCTCATAACATTGCCACATGAACATTGATTCTGCAGACCAGTTGAATTGTCATATTTCCGGGCGAGTTTACTCTTTCCTGCAACACTGCACAGCACCAACCAACTTTTGCAAGAAGCAAATTTAAATAGGGAGATCTTATGGATCCAATAGAGGAGATACCAAACAAAAGGCTGCACCATCAGGTGGTTTGATCATATAGTTCATTGCAATGAGCAAGAGTTTATTGGCGTATGCAGCTGTCTTAGACTGAATAATGCCTGCCCATCTATCTAAAAAGCAGCAATCAATGAGAATGTTATGAAGAATAAGGAATCAACATTAAAGAACTCCTGTACATGTGCTTTGAGCATCTGGTCTGCTGAGCTGTGTATGCTCGGTATAAGGGCATAAGAAAAGCTTGATGGATAATAATAATAATAATAATAATAATAATAATAATAATAATAATAATAATAATTTTCATTTATACACCGCCCTCCCCAGCCAAGACCGGGTTCAGGGCAGCTAACACCAGATATAAAACAATTGATTAAAATACAACTTAAAAACAAGATTAAAATACAACATTAAAATGCAGCCTCTTTTCAGTAGAAACTCAAATCAAAAACTTTTTGGGGATGAAAATGTCAAATCTTCACCAAGGCCAACTATCCAGACTGGTCCTACATGGGCCAGAAAAAAAGCCAGGGAAGTCCCCAAATAGGAGTTCCATCACAGAAGGAAAAAGGAAAGAGGGGGAGGGGATCAAGTTGATTCCAAGCCAAAGGCCAGGCGGAACAACTCTGTCTTACAGGCCCTGCAGAAAGAAATCAGATCCCGCAGGGCCCTGGTCTCATGAGACAGAGCATTCCACCAGGCCGGGGCCAGTGTTGAAAAGGCCCTGGCCCTGGCTGAAGCTAATCTAACTTCCTTAGGGCCCAGGACCTCTAGAGTACAGTGCTACCTCGGGGGGCCACCAGGTGGCGCATTGGAAGATGGCCGACAATAACATCTCTCCGACTCACACGAGGTAATTAAGAGGCTGCTATGGGACATATGCAGCCTTCCCGCCCCCCCCCAAGGAGATGGGGAGGACTGCCTTGGCAGCGGTGTCCATAACGCACCCCCGGATTCGAAAGAAGGGGGTGCCGGTCACTTGGCACAAGCCCTCGATGAGGTCGGCTCTTCCTGACGCTGTCTCCAATCAGCACGTGCTGGTTCGCTTTAGCTCGAAAATATAATTGGAAACATATAATTGGAAAGAAGCTAAAGCACATACATCAAGCAAAGTTCGGGAGATAAGACTGCTGATTAATGGATCTCTGTGACCGGAGCGACGGATGGGACAAATAAATCAAGTGATGAACCACCATTAAGAGACTGGTATGTTTGGAGTGAAAAGAAGGGGGGTGGAGGAAAAAACTTTTCTTTTCTTTGCCTTATGTGAATATTAATAACCCTCCACCCCAGAAAGAAGATCGTTGCATTTTATTAATCACAAGCAGGAATTCAAGAACTGTGTGGAGTGGATTATAGAATAAAGAGATGATTGGTAAACAACGGAGAACGGAGGAAAATTTTATGACGCAGCTTTAAATGGCGTCTCGCTAAGACAGGCTTGTCTAAGAAAGACGGGGGGGGGGAGGATCAGGATAATCGGAATGTGAATGATGCTTGGAATGTGATCTTAACCTGACAGAGCCTCCTGATATACTTGGCAAGCCTGAGAAAATTAAAGGACAGACCGAAGATAAAATTTTTATGGAAGGGTGGAATGGCGGCTGTCCCTAAGTGATATGATCTTTGGAGAGTGTAAAACCCACACAGAGGATGTCTGTTTCCAACCCGCTTGTGAAGATTATCAGAGACCGCAAAGAAAGGAATATATGATAACAAGAAGATGAAGAAAGTAATAAAGAGACTATCTGGATAGAACTGGATAGAACTGTTTAATTAAAGCAGCAATATAAGTGATGCTTGGACCCCCGTTCGGAGCTTGATGTCTGGGTACCCCCAACAAAATTTTAAAATCTGGCTGTATAATTTGGAACTAATGTGATTTGGAAATAATGTGATTTGATTGGCCTGTTAATAAAAGAATTGTTTTTTAAAAAATAGAGTACAGTGCTACCTCAGGTTACATATGCTTCAGGTTACAAACTCTGCTAACCCAGAAATAGTACCTCGGGTTAAGAACTTTGCTTCAGAATGAGAACAGAAATTGTGCTCCGGTGGCGCAGCGGCAGCAGCAGGAGGCCCCATTAGCTAAAGTGGTGCTTCAGGTTAAGAACAGTTTCAGGTTAAGAACAGACCTCCGGAACGAATTAAGTACTTAACCCGAGGTACCACTGTATTGCTTTTATGGTACTTAAGGTCCTCCGTGGGGCATACCAGGAGAGGCGGTCCCGTAGGTACGAGGGTCCTAGGCCAGTAGCCGACCTAGACCAGCATCCTACTCTCACAGTGGCCAACTAGATACTCTTTCCTCCTGGAGTTTCTAGCAAGTGGTATAAGTTAAAGGTAAAGGGACCCCTGACCATTAGGTCCAGTCGTGGCCGACTCTGGGATTGCGATGCTCATCTCGCTTTACTGGCCGAGGGAGCCAGCATACAGCTTCCGGGTCATGTGGCCAGCATGACTAAGCCACTTCTGGCAAACCAGAGCAGCGCACAGAAACGCTGTTTACCTTCCCGCCAGAGTGGTACCTATTTATCTACTTGCACTTTGTGCTTTCGAACTACTAGGTTGTCAGGAGCAAGGACCGAGCAACAGGAGCTCACCCCGTTGTGGGGATTCGAACTGCCAGTCTTCTGATCAGCAAGTCCTAGGCTCTGTGGTTTAACCCACAGCGCCACCCGTGTCCCATAGCAAGTGGTATAGGCAGCCCCATTTACACACATTCAGTATGTGTGTAACCATGTATACGTGCATCATGCTGAACCCGAAAGTCATGAAGACATCACTGAAGTGTCACAAAAAAGTGTGGAATAGGGGTGGGGGGTGGGGAGAGGATTATACATGATTTCATGCACTGGGAGCTGCATGAAGATCCCCGCCCCCGCCTTATTGTACATATTGCTGCTGTTGCTAAATATGTATTACATTTTATAGTTTGACCTGAGATGAATAGATCATATTGCATTTCACAGAAGGCGGAGTTATAGAGTGCATTGTTGTGTTGACATTGTGAATAATTTGACGTTGCTGCTTATGATGAAGTTTCCTCTCCTGGACAGTTTTTTTTGGTATTTATATTTTATATTGCATTTATATATTTTATGGATAGCACTATGTACATTATGTTGTCCTTATATTACCATATTGCCAACCTGCCAGTCGCCTTTTGACAAAGGATGGTATATAAATTTCTTCAATAAATATAATGAAGGATAATTATGCACATGGGTGTTACAGAGAAAATGTAGAGGTTGGAGTCGACAAAATGAAATACAAAAAGTACAATCTGTGACTTAGTACTTAAGCGCATGCAGAATAAGAATTGCACCAATTGCTGAAAAAACAATCAGCATTGCTGAATAAATCCACAAATGTATTGGCACACAAAATCATTTACTTATTTATTACTACATTTATATCCCACTTGTCGTCCAAGGAGCTCAAAGTAGTGCACATGGGTCTCCTGCTCACCATTTTATCCTCTCAACAACCCTGAGAGGTATATTTGGCTGAGAAACTATGTTTGGCTCGAGATCACCCAGTGAGCTTCATTGCTGAGTGGAGACTTGAACCCAGTTCTCCTAGTGCAATGCTCTAGCTAAGGTACGATAATACGATACAATACGACAATCTTTATTGTCATTGTCCCATACAGAACAACGAAATTGGAAAAAATCTACATCAGACATTCAAAAACCAACAAGCCTGCTATCCCAGCTATCCCAACCTGGTTAGCCCCCTAAAAACTCTGATACCCCATTTTTAAATACAATATACTCCAATAGAGACTCCTTACACTGCGTTTAAAACCAAAATCACATTTGGATAGAAACTCTTTCTCAGTCAGCTAGTCCTAGTCTTTATAACCCTGTACCTTCTTCCAGAAGGTAGAAGCTGAAAGAGATCATTTCCGGGGTGCGCACTATCCTGCACTATCTCTGCAGCTTTCGTATGGCACCTGGAAGCATAGATTTGTTCCAAGGTGGGAAGAGTGCACCCAATTATTCTCTCCGCAGTCTTTACAACCCTGGACAGCATTGTTTTTTCCTTGACCGTGCAGCTCCCAAACCACACACACAGACCATAAGTTAATACACTCTCCACAGTACAATGGTAAAATGCCATCAACAGGTCCTTTGAGAGATTGTTTTTCCGGAGGATTCTCAGAAAATATAACCTCTGCTGTGCTCTCTTCATCAGGTCTTTGCTGTTTTCTCCTCAGGTTAGGTCATCTCTCAGCTCCATTCCCAGAAATCGAAACACCGAGACCTGTTCCACGCACTTCCCCTCAATAATGAGTGGCTGTACTAAACTGCCTTTTTCTTCAGAACCAAATGCATAAAATTTAACTTCTTGATAAACTGTAATTCAGTAGTTTCCACATTGGAGTTTATTTCTGATGAAGTTCCTTTGTTCAAGGATGGCTGTCTTTTGGTCAATCACAGAGTGTTCTGGGTCACTACAGGAGTTAATTGCTTTAATGCTCTCTGAAAATTTATTTGTTTAAGCTTTCACTGAGGTGTGACTCAGCCAGTTATAAAATATTATTTGTGTGACTGAGAAAGTTGGTGGGATTTTTTAGTTTGTAAGAACAGGTTTTTGGCTTTTAGAGCTTGTAGGAATCGTTTTAATTGTTTTTAGAATTTGTTCCATCTTATTTGCAGTCCCACTCTACACCGTTTTGATGGCCACGGGCTGTGAATGGGTTTATAAATTATTGAAATAAATATATCATTAGTAAAAGAAATCATCATTCCACAGGGTTGATAAAATCAATACACACACCAAGTGTTTGTCAGTCATCCCAAAGCCTTTCAATAATAATAATAATAATAATAATAATAATAATAATAATAATAATAATAATAATTTATTATTTGTACCCCGCCCATCTGGCTGGGTTTCCCCAGCCACTCTGGGCGGCTTCCACAGAAACAAAAAATACACTAAAATACCACACATTAAAAACTTCCCTGAACTTCCTATTCACTGGAAGGTGGAATATTTGTGAAACCCTTTCATTCCTTAGCATCTGGGTAGATACCCAAAGAAGGCAAAAATAAGATACTTCCCTCAGACACAGCAAGGTTTTCCTGCACAGAAACCACTGGAAATGGGATTGCACTCAAATGTTGGGATTCCAAACAAAATCAGACTATGTTTATCAAAACAGAATCCTTTTCTGGAACCCACCAGGATTTAAGATTTCAGAGGTGCAAGAATAAGCACCCAAGTGATAGCTCCAAAAACCTGGGCAGAGTGTCTACCAGCAATATTGAGCACAGGGAAGGCAAATCATGGAGGACCCAAAGGGAAACTTGTTGAGTTCTGGGGTTCCAAGGCAGCTCTAGTCTTTGATTACTTTGACTCAGGGTGATCCTGGAATGTGCACAAGACCACCAGGAACACAAAAGAAAAACCACTGTCTTGTTCCAGTTGAAGATGGAGTTTGAAGATGTACTCAGAATCTTGGAACTCTTCATAGCTAGCCAATGGGAGATCGTGTTTCTTTGATTAGATTAGGAACTGGAGAATGGGTAAATAATCCCTATTGATTACATTAAGAGGTCACTCCCGAGAGAATAGTGGGTGGGGACATTTCCTTGTCCATTTCAGTAGAGCGTTTCCACAAGGGCAGTTTATCCCAGTTTGCAAGATTCTTTCCAGACTTGTTGACCATTTCAGACAAAAAGACAACCTTTTCAGCAAGGTACTCACATGAGCACGCAAAATGGTGGTGGAATGGTGTTGCCCAGCAACAAGTTATAACATTAATACATTTGTTGATTTGTGCATTGTGTGTGTGTGTTTAAAGCATAGAATATTATAGATGTCAGATGATAAGCCAAATAGCAGCTTGCTCAGGACCATGAATTGCAAATAGGCAAAGCAGAGTGGTACTGTTCCAGTTTTCCTTTGGGGCTGGTCCTACTGTCTTAACACTGTAAAGCACTTTAAGCCATTGCAGACTGATGGCAGTGGAGGAAGAAACTTGAACCATGATTTTTTACAGCAGTAGATGCTTCCAAAGCCTTTGAGAAAGAGCAGTCTCTCTGCTGGAATTTCAGCAGCAGTGGGTTGTCTCCAACTAAGTTCTCTAACTTAGTTATGCCTATTAATTTCAGTGGGTCTGCCCAGAGTATGACAAATATTGGGCACAACCTGGTACTATAAAAGTCCACAAGGACCCACCTTTTTCTTCAGTGCGAGTTCTCTAGCCTGGGCAAGGGGACTGTGGAATTTGGAGCTCAGCCCTGGATGTAGACATAACTACATTTATATCCTATCTTTCTGGGATAGGATAGAAGACTCACACAGTTGTGTAATGACGTGTGCATTCAGTAGCAAGTAGGATTTCACATTCAACACACATGACGTAGACAAGAGCAAAGGGATGACTACAGCTCATGGGTGGGAGAAACCCCTCTGGAACAATATCTCACCCACTTTTTTCTCTGCCTATGACTACAATGAGAAAACATGTGTCTGCTAAGATTTCCCCCTCTGCACAAGTAATTAAAGGCCTGACTCCCCCTTGTTATATAACCCAACAGTTCCAAATGCTCACACACCAAGCTAACAATGTAACCTCATGATATTTTCAGCAAGGACAAATGTTCATCATTACACCCTTGCATGTCTAAGGATGACAGCATACTACTAAAAAATCCACTTTTTTCTTTTCTGAAACATCCTCCCTGATAAAGAACTGAATGATCCAGCTCTGCATGGGAACAGTGACCCAGTACTGACAACCATATGACCACGAGGTCGGGCTTCTGACCATATAGTTTTTTGATCAACTAGAGTAATACGTACACCGTCCAATCTTTTGTCTGCCACAAATGTGTGGTAAAAGTTGGGAGCTTTAGCAAGTGTTGGCACATTCCCAGGTGACTTAATGGCCATATGACGTAGTAACTTAGTCTGATTATGTTGAGTTGTGGAGGTATATACCCATACTAGAGTCTTACAACCACGGTTGTCCTTTAAGGAACAGCTTATCTTTTGTTTTGTTTTTCTTTCCATGGTTTTCAGATCTCAAGCAGCAATACAGTGGTACCTCAGGTAACAAACACTTCAGGTTACAGACTCTGCTAACCCGGAAGTAGTACCTCAGGTTAAAAACTTTACCTCAGGATGAGAACAGAAATTGTGCAGCGGTGGCAGCGGGAGGCCCCATTAGCTAAAGTGGTACCTTAGGTTAAGAACAGATTCAGGTTAAGAACAGACTTCCGGAACAAATTAAGTTCATAACCAGAGGTACCACTGTACTACTTGTCTGCTCAGAAGTAAGCCCCATTGGACTTACTCCCAAGTAGGTATGCAAAGGTCAGTGGTTCAAATCCCCGCGATGGAGTGAGCTCCCATTGCTCAGTCCCAGCACTTGCCAACCTAGCAGTTCAAAAGCACGTCAAAGTGCAAGTAGATAAATAGGTAAGGTGGGAAGGTAAATGGCGTTTCCATGCACTGTTCTGGTTTCGCCAGAAGCGGCTTAGTCATGCTGGCCACATGACCCGGAAAAACTGTCTGCAGACAAACGCCAGCTCCCTCGGCCAGTAAAGCGAGATGAGCGCCGCAACCCCAGAGTCGTTCACGACTAGACTTAACTGTCAGGGGTCCTTTACCTTTACCTTTTTTAACTTTTACTCATAGTAGACTCATGGAGATTAATGGACCCAATTAGTCATGTCCATTAATTCCAATGTGTCTGTTCTGAGAAGCATTAACATTGATACTCGGAAGTAAATCCTATTGAATTTAATAGGGCTTACCCCCAGGTAAACCACGTTAAGATTTAATCCTTAGTTCAGAGTAAACATGCACAGGATCTGCTGTCTATTTTTTGTTCCAAACCTTATTTTGAAAGATACAGTAGTTATCATGAGGTAGTTTTAAATATTCATGGGGAATCTAGTCTGGTTACTTATTTTTAATGGGAAACTGTTGCCATAGCTATAACATTACGGTTCTGAATAGAATATGAGAATGTGTGCATTATATATATTTACAGTTGCAATCAAAATTATTCAACTCCCATTGCAAATTGGGTTTATTATCAAAATTTGCAGACTTTCAGCTGTTTGCAATGAGCAAATCAAGCAAAAGCAATTGAAATAGCTAATGTGCTGGTCCCGGGGGTAAGGTACCGTGAGTGTAGCAGAGTCCACACGAAGAGGGGTGAGGTCCGATGCAGAGAGCCGGGCGGGGAACAGGAACGCTGGAACAGAAGGCTGAGCAGGTAACAGGAACACCGGATGGTCAGGAACAGGAGGCCGAGCAGGGAACAGGAGTACTGGATAGTCAGGAACAGGTAGCCGAGCAGGGAACAGGAGTACCGGATAGTCAGGAACAGGAGGCCGAGCAGGGATCAAGAACACAGGAAGGTCCGAAGCCAACAACGACGTTGCTCCCGCAACCTGGGGCCGGGATGACTGGGCTTTTATCCTCTTCTAAGGTCAGGGGCGGTCCCGACCCCTAGGAGCCCCGCCTACTCTGGCCTTAAGGCGAGCACTCCTCCTGGGGGCAACTAGTTCCCTTCGCCTCTCTGCCCTAAGCCTCTGCAGATCAGGAGAGGCCGAAGGGTTACTGGGCCCTGGAGGAGGCTCACCTGTGGCCACTGAGTCATCAGGCCCCTCTGGGGCCAGGAGGACTTCACCTGGGGCCAGCTCCTGCTGCACTGCCACAGGTGCAGGCTCTTCAGCATCTAGGCCTTGCCCCAGTTCAGCCGGCCCTGGAGGCGGGGACTCCTGTGCAGGCTGGGATTCCTTTGTTTCATCCTCCGAATCGGAATCCCAGGCCATCACACCATCCCCCCTCCCAGCCCCCCCCTCAACCGAGGGTCCGGACCCGGCTTGCCGGGGTACGTCGCATGGAACTCTCGGAGGCAGGCAGGTGCGTGGACGTTGGCCGCTGGTTCCCAGGAACGGTCCTCCGGTCCGTACCCCTTCCAGTCAATGAGATACTGTAGCTTTCCCCTGCGGTATCGGGAGTCCAGGATGCGTTCCACCTCGTACTCAGGCTCTCCCCGAGCCAACACTGGCTGCGGTTGGGGACGGTTCGGGTGGAACTCGTCGGGTGGGGCCACAGGACTCAAAAGGGACCTGTGGAAGACCGGGTGAACCTTCAGGGTTGCGGGTAACCGGAGACGGAATGCCACAGGAGAGACTTGGTCCACGATAGGGAACGGGCCGGTGAAGCGGGCGTCCAACTTCCGCGAAGGTCGAGAGGGGTGGAGATGGCGAGTGGAGAGCCAAACCAGGTCACCGACGCGAAGTTCCGGCCCCACCTGGCGGTGGCGGTCGGCCTGGGCTTTGTACGCTTCCTTGGCCTGGTGCAGTTGCTCCACCAAAAGCTGTTGCTGGGACTGGAGCTCTTGAAGCCACTCCGTCACTGCCGGGACCGCGGATGCCGGCAGCACCTCTGGAAACAGCCGTGGATGATAACCATAGCTGGCCTGGAACGGGGTCTGCTGGGTGGACGCATTCACCGCGTTGTTATAGGCGAACTCCGCCAATGCCAGGTGGTCGACCCAGTCATCCTGCTGGTAGCTGCAGTAACACCGGAGGTACTGCTCTAGCACCGCGTTCGCCCGTTCCGTCTGGCCATCGGTCTGTGGGTGGTAGGCTGACGAGAGGCAGACCTCTGTCCCGAGGGTCTGGTGTAATGCTCGCCAGAACCGGGATGTGAACTGAACGCCCCGGTCGGACACCACGCGCTCAGGTAGTCCATGCAGGCGGAAGACATGCTGAAGGTACAGCTGCGCAGTTTCCTTGGCTGTGGGAACAGATGGACAGGGAGCGCAGTGTACCATCTTGGTGAAATGGTCGGAGAAAACCAGAAGGCAGGTACAGCCACGAGACGAGGGTAAGTCCACTACAAAGTCCAACGAAACCGTGTGCCAAGGGCGCGGTGGAACTGGCAATGGCTGAAGTAGGCCGGGGGGTCGCCCGGTAGGACCCTTGGCGCGATGGCAGACATCACAACCAGCAACGTAGCGAGCCACGTCAGCCTTCAGGCGGGGCCACCAAAACTCCCGACTGACCAAATGGGTGGTCCGATACCGTCCAAAGTGCCTCGCTGCTGGGGCATCATGGGCCATCCGGAGAACCTCCAGCCGTAGTGGCCCTGGCGGGACGTACAGACGACCGTGGTGCAGCAGCAGGCCCTGATGCAGGACCAGCCCCGGATATTGTGGACTGGACCCTTCAGCCAGCTCCCGGAGACGATCCTGGGCCCAAGCGTCGACCCGCTGCTGTTCCCGCACCCGAACCTGCAGTGGCTGCGCCTCCTGGGTGGCCAGGAATGCAGCCGGAGGTAGGATCGTGGTGGGTTCTGCTTGCTGTACCGTGTCTGCGTTGTCTTCAGGTTTCCGGGACAGGGCATCCGCCTTCTGATTCTGAGAGCTAGGGATGTAGCGGATCCGAAACTGGAACCGGGAAAAGAACAACGCCCACCGGATCTGTCTTTGGTTCAGCTTGCGGGTGGTCTGGAGGTACTCCAGGTTCCGGTGGTCGGTTCTCACCTCCACCGGATGTCGTGCCCCCTCAAGATGGTGGCGCCAGACCTCAAAGGCTACCTTGATGGCCAGTAGTTCCCGCTCCCACACAGTATAGTTACGCTCCGCTGGGAGGAGCTGGCGGGAATAGAAGGCGCAGGGTAAAAGTGGCGCTTCCGGTCCGTGCTGCTGAGACAAGACGGCACCGAGAGCCGTACTGGAGGCGTCAGTCTCTACCACAAAGGGTCGAGAAGGATCCGGATGTTGCAAGATTGGCGCTCTCTGGAAACAGGCCTTCAACCCTTGAAACGCCTCCTCCGCCTCCTTGTCCCAGGAAAACGGCGTCTTGGGGCGCAGTAGTCGGGTCAACGGGGTGGTGCGGTGAGCATAGTCCGCAATGAAGGTCCGGTAATAGTTGGCGAACCCCAGGAAATGCTGTAGGTCCTTGCGGTTCCGAGGTGCCGCCCATTCTCGAACCGCTGCCACCTTCCCAGGATCCATCTGCACCCCACCTGGTGAGAGTCGGTGACCCAGGAAGTCCACTGACCGCTGATGAAACTCGCACTTGCTGAGCTTTGCATACAGACGATGCTCGCGCAAGCGCTGCAGCACGGTCCGGACATGGCCTTCGTGGCACGCCGGGTCACGGGAGTAAACCAGAATGTCATCCAAGTACACCACCACGTACTTGTCTAGCAAGTCCTGGAACACGTGGTTGATGTACCGTTGGAACACAGCAGGCGCGTTGCACAAACCAAAGGGCATAACCAGGTATTCGAACTGTCCGTACCGGGTCCCAAATGCGGTCTTCCACTCATCCCCGGCGCGGATCCGAATCAAGTTGTAGGCACCCCGGAGGTCTAGCTTGGTGAACACCTGCGCCCTTTGCACCCGCTCCAGTAACTCCGAAATAAGGGGCAAAGGGTACCGGTCTGGGATGGTGATTTTGTTCAGGGCCCGGTAATCATGGCAAAGGCGGAGCTCCCCACATTTCTTTTTAACAAAGAGCACTGGCGCAGCAGTGGGCGAGGTAGAAGGCCTAATTAACCCACGCTCCAGGTTCTTGCGCAAGAAGTCCTGTAAAGCCTCGCGCTCTGGCTCTGTTAACGAGTATAAGCGACTCACCGGTGGAGGCGCTCCGAGCTGGAGGTCTATGCCACAGTCAAAGGACCGATGCGGCGGCAGCTGGTCTGCCCCCCGTTCCTCAAACACGTTGTGATAGTCCCGGTATTCAGCGGGGAGCGTTGCAGCAACCTCCTCAGTGGGCGCAGCTGCTAGCATCTCAGTCTCAGCAGGAGAACTGGGGTCTGGGAAGTGTACAGTCCGTTTGACCCAGTCAATCCGCACATTGTGAGCCTCCAGCCAGTCCATCCCAAGCACCAGGGGGAACCGGGGCATGGAGGCAATATCCAGAGTTCGCATCTCACGGTGCTGCTGGAGGCACAGGACCAGGGGCTGGGTCTCCTGAGTGACGGCACCCGAACGCAGGGGCCGTCCGTCGATTGCCTCCACCTGCACCGGTTCTGGCTTGTTCCGAAGTGGCACCCGATGCTGGGCAGCAAAAGCAGCGTCCATATAAGAGCGGGTTGCGCCCGAATCCACCAGCGCATGGGTAAGAATCCATGGCCCTCCTGGAGGGTATAGATGTACCGGAACCATAAGGTGTTGCAATTCAATTGGTGCGGCCCCATTCTGTGCTGTTTGGGACCCCAGGTAGCCAGGGCCATCAGCTACTGGGGTTTGGTGGTTTCCCTGCGGCTGGCGTTTCTCAGGACAGGACCTTGCATAGTGTCCGCTTCCGCCACAATAGAGACATAGATTCCCCTCCCGACGCCGCGACTTCTCTGCGGGGGAGAGGCGTGGTCGCACTGCCCCAAGCTGCATAGGTTCCTCCAATGACTTAGCTGGGCCCGTGGGGCTGCTGGTAGACACTGGGGCCAAGGACTGGAGGTGCCGGCGGTCCCGAGCCTGACGCCGGTCCTCTAGCCGATCGTCAATCTGTAGACTCCATTGGATAAGGGTGTCTAGCGTGGTGGGGCGTTCCATCGTGGCCAGCTGGTCCAGTATCTCATCTGAAAGCCCCTCGAGATACTGGTCCCGGAGAGCCGAGTCGTTCCAGGTCAAGTCCTGTGCCAGCAGCCGGAATTCTGTGGTGTATGCGGCCACCGTGGACTTGCCCTGTCTCAACCGCCGAATCGCCCGGTTGGCTTGACTCCCTTTCTGGGGGTTGCCGAACGCGGCCTCCAAACGATTGCAAAACCCCGTATAGTCTGCCAGCAAGGGGGAGTCTTGCCTGAGTAGCGGCAACGCCCACTTGGCCGCCTGGTCCTTTAACAAACTAATCAAAAAGTGCACCTTGGTGCGGTCGTCAGGAAAGTTCCGGGCTCGCCCCTGAATATACAGCTTGGCCTGGGCCAGGAACATGGGAAAGCTGGCCGGGACTCCATCAAATTTCTCAGGCAAAGCCACTGGGTACTTGCCCGGAGCCGGGGCGTCGGCCCCAGGAGCAGGTAGGGCTTCCAAGCGTTGCTGAAGTGCCACAACCGCGTCACTGAGCTGCTGCACGGTGTGAGTCAAGGCCTGGTTCTCCTGGGCCAAAGTCACCAGTGCAGCCGCCTGGTCAGCCATGGCCTCTGGCTCTTCCCGAACGCACCCCTACGAAGGGGGAGTGCGGGTGTGGCGGGAGCAAACTGTGCTGGTCCCGGGGGTAAGGTACTGTGAGTGTAGCAGAGTCCACACGAAGAGGGGCGAGGTCCGATGCAGAGAGCCGGGCGGGGAACAGGAACGCTGGAACAGAAGGCTGAGCAGGTAACAGGAACACCGGATGGTCGGGAACAGGAGGCCGAGCAGGGAACAGGAGTACCGGATAGTCAGGAACAGGAGGCCGAGCAGGGATCAAGAACACAGGAAGGTCCGAAGCCAACAACGACGTTGCTCCCGCAACCTGGGGCCGGGATGACTGGGCTTTTATCCTCTTCTAAGGTCAGGGGCGGTCCCGACCCCCAGGAGCCCCGCCTACTCTGGCCTTAAGGCGAGCACTCCTCCTGGGGGCAACTAGTTCCCTTCGCCTCTCTGCCCTAAGCCTCTGCAGATCAGGAGAGGCCGAAGGGTTACTGGGCCCTGGAGGAGGCTCACCTGTGGCCACTGAGTCATCAGGCCCCTCTGGGGCCAGGAGGACTTCACCTGGGGCCAGCTCCTGCTGCACTGCCACAGGTGCAGGCTCTTCAGCCTCTAGGCCTTGCCCCAGTTCAGCCGGCCCTGGAGGCGGGGACTCCTGTGCAGGCTGGGATTCCTCTGTTTCATCCTCCGAATCGGAATCCCAGGCCATCACAGCTAAACACAATGGATGCTTCAAGTGGTTCCCCCAAATTCAGCTGAAACTGGAACAGCAACACAAATACAACAGGTGTTTCCTCAAGCACACCTGATGCAACTAATCAAGGGCTTCTTAGATGTGCTTCAGCTGCAACACATGAAATATCTGAGCTGGATTCAGGTGTCAGAAGCAGGGAAAATCTGGACATACGGAGTGTAGATTTTGCCGAATTCGCTTAAAAATAGGCCCAATTTCTTTTGAGATTTTGCAAAAGAAGTTCAACAACTTTGGCAAGACTAAAACTAAAAAAAAGTTCAACAACTTTTGTGTCCGGAGGTTTGTGGAGTGTCAAATTTGACTGAATGTCAGAAATATGGCCAAGTCAAGAGCAGTGTTAGAAACAGAGCTATGAAAGCTGGGAGCTAAACAGCACCTTAAACCTAGGTTATGGGCGCCACAACGGAATGTCTAAGTGCGCTTGTTTATAACAAGAATACAGTGCTGAAAATGAATGTACCTCAGCTAAAATCTTACAATTTTTTACATGGTCTAGTCATCATCTGAAGACTGCAAAAAACAAAGCCATGCTTCCCCCACCCACCCCGCTAATATTCTTAAAAGGGTCTCTTCTCCAGTCTTCAAAGGAGCTGGAATTGGGGAGGCAGAAAAAGGCCCTCCTTTCCTTCCTCTCTGCACTTTACTCTGAACTCTTAGGGGCAGTACTGCTCTCAGAGCTCAGAAACGGCTCGTGCTGATGAAATTGCCTGTCGCAAAATGCGCCTAGAACAATGGGAGTTTCGAACACTGGTCAAGACAATGGTCCAAGAGATAAGAGAAGAGATAATCACCCTTCATAATCAAGGAGCAGGATACAAGAAGATAGCGAAGACACTGAATGTTCCTAGAGACACTGCTGGAAGCATAGTTTGTAAGTTCAGAAGAACAGTGGTTACGCTACCTGGACAGGGCAGAAAAAGGAAGCTATCTGTGGAAGCAACCAGATTTCTGAGAAGATGGGCTGGGGAAAGCCCTCAAGTGACTTCAAATGAGCTGCAGCAAGACTTGGAGGCAGCAGGCACTTAGATTTCAATGAACACAGCAAGCCACAGACTAAACATGTATGCCTTCCATGCCAGAACTCCAAGACGTACACCACTACTAACCCAAAAACACATAAAAGTAAGTTCTAATAGGCGCAAAATCATATAAATAAGCCACAGAAGTTCTGGGATTCTGTTCTGTGGAGCAATGAAGCAAAATTGGAATTTTTCAGCCCCATGGATCAATGTTATGTCTGGAGCAAGAAGAATGAAGCATACACTGAAAATAATACAATGAAGAATGGTGGAGGCTCAGTGATGCTCTGGCGCAGCTTTGCATCCTCTGGCACTGGAAACTTGCAGTGTGCAGAAGGCAGGATGGATTCACTGAAGTATCAGGAAATCCTAGGAGGAAATGTCATGCCATCTGCGAGGAAGCTGAAGCTTGGGTGTCATTGGACCTTCCAACAGGACAATGCTCCCAAGCATCCCTCAAATTCCACCAAGACTTGGTTGCAGAAGAAGTCCTGGAAGGTTCTACTACAGTGGCGATTTCAGTCACCTGACTTGAACCCCATGGAAAATCTCTGGTGGGATTTGAAGAAGGGGGTTGCAGAACGCAAACCCAAGAATACTGCTGAACTGGAGACCATTGCTCATAAGGAATGAGCTAAGATTTCTCAGGGACTCTGCCAGAAGCTGCTGTCTGTCTATGCATTGCGTTTGCAGCTGGGCATAGCAGCAAAAGGCTGCTCCACTAAGTACTAAAGATGCTTGCCATGAAGGGGTTGAATAATAGTGAGATTGTAGAAGCCAGGACAAATTCCAAGTTCAGCTGAATTTGGGGAAACCACTTGAAGCATCTGTTGTGTTGAGCTATTTCAATTGCTTTTGTTTGATTTGCTGATTGCAAACAGCTGAAAGTCTGCAAATTTTGACAATAAACCTGATTTGCAACGGGGGTTGAACAATTTTGATGGCAGCTGTATATATACATTTTTTTACTTGGAGGTGCAAAGCGAATACTATTTTTTAAGTTTTTCTTGCTTAAAAATTATTTTCATTGTGCTAGTGTTGCATTGTGCTATTTTGCACATGCAAAATATGTGCATAATTTAGAATTGAGAGTGAATGACTCTTGAGAGTGAATGACATCAAAGAGGGGGAAATGTTTTATTTACCTGTTTCCCCATACTGCTAATGTTACTGCTCCAAACTTTAAAGTCAGCAAGAGCAGAAGAAACCATAGAAACAAACAAGCCAGGAAATAGTGACATAACTGTGCAGCAATGCATGGAGGGATAGGCAGCGTTTGAAATTCGCCAGGTGCCAGGTGCATTTTGCACCGGGCTACCAGCCACTTGCGACCAAGTGAAGATGCCTGGGCGCCCGGATGCTGCCTGATGTCTCCCCCATCTGCAGGTGCATGCCTGGGGATCTTTGCACTTGGACTGTTTTCACACACTAATACCCCATCCTGTAGAATTATATCCATTATATTTTATCTGCACAATCAGAAGGAATTTCAGGAACCAAAAAGTCATAATGAAAAATACAACTTTTGAACTATCTGGTCCAAAAATGGCAACCAGGCATTCCATTTTGGCGACTGTAACCCCAGTGTAAGGAGGCATTTGGCACCTAGCTTATATATCTGAATTTCTAACACTGTGCCCAGAGTGGCTGGGGCAACCCAGTCAGATGGGTGGGGTAAATATTATTATTATTATTATTAATTGCCCCCCTCTCAGACCTCCCCCCACCAGCTCAATTGCAGTGCTCACTTGCCAAGCTTTGTGCTCCATTGAGTTGCATACAGACACACTGCACTTTTATATGTTTAAAAACAAAAATATGCACTTTTATCAATTAAAAAAGAGCAGAGTTGGAGTATAAATTCTGTCTTCTCTGCTAGTCCTGCCCCCCTGGCCTGGCAAGGCACCCAACCTAAGCTAAAGTAACATTTTTTTTATTTTTCCAGCTGATTACAACAGACAGATCTCACATCCTGGGCTGGAAAGAGTCTGCCAAAACCAGGAAGTTCAGGTTGTGAGTCTACCTATCCCTCAATGAACTGCTGCACAGCTTTGTCACTACTTCCTGGCTTGTTTGTTTATGTGCAATAATGTTTATGGACTACCTGTAATTACCTATGACACCTTTGGGCAAAGAACAACTATCTAAGATAATAAATAAGTAAATAGGTGTTGCCTGAAGAGCTCATCTGCCTGGAGCCTATTGCCATTTGGTTTTATTAGATGAGAGGTGTTCTACTGTTCTTGGCCAATTATAATTTTCTAAACTTTTGTTACCTTTCCCTCTCTCAGAGATGGGTAACTGTGGAACTCCAGAAGGTTCTGGACTCCAGTTCCCATCATCCCCGACCATTGGCCATGCTCTTGGTCTGGAGGGCAGATTCACCATCCTTGAAAGCCATCTCAGTTCTCTGGTTCCTTTCTGTAGCCCCCAAACAGGACCAAGCAGAAGAGGGAGCTACCAGGCTCTGCTTATCTGGTTGGCCACTGTGAGAACAGACATGGCGATCCCAAGGCAAAATGTCCCAAACAGCCTAATAGGGACTGAATGTGCTGAATAGCCCTGGAATACTGACTGACTTGGGGGTGTGGGTGACCCCCAAAAAATGATGTAGGAAGGCAAACAGAATGGAGTATCACGGAAGGCATGATTGACTGACTGGACCATTTTGGGGGCATGCCCTCCTTACACTATCTGCTTTTTAACCAATATTATTGTACCATTATGTTTTCCTGTTGGTAGACTGCCTACCATTGATGATGAAAGAACAGTTTATTTAAAAAAATAAACCAAATAAAATTAAAAATGCAACAACCTTTTAAATTTTGCTAGAAATTTTGATCATGTTGAGATTCTCCATTCTGCTGAGCCACAAAGGTTAAGAATGTGGCACAAGAACCTCTGGACATACCGGTCTACTGAGGCAAACCAATGCAATTATTATCCTTTGAGGGCACGCATATCTCCAATTATCATCAGATTAGTATAACAATGAACGCTTATAAGCTATGTTGCGGGGTTGTTGTTTTTTTAAATATTTAGTTCTTCCTACATCTTAAGGGCAAGCTTTTGAATTTCCGCGTGAATTCCAACCAAAGAAATATAAAATGGCACCCAATTTTCCCTCAGATTATGTTGTTCTGGGAAACCATCACTGTTTGCTTCAAGGAAGTGGGGACCTCCTTAAAACCTTATAAGAGGAGATTATATGCAAGGAAGCCTTCTCTTCTTTTGTGGAACCAACAAAGGCAACAAGAGGATGCCCGATTGGAGTGTTACAAATCCCCTCATCCTAAACTGGGAAGCAGACCCCCCTTCACTGGTTGAGCCTTGAGGCCACCAACTCAAAGTCTCTCCCAAGCGACACCCTCCCAGACGTTTCCGCGACGGCCGCGCACCCCAAGCGGGGCCTGGACGGGGCGGGCCTCCGCCGCGTGATGCCGTTCAAACGTGCCAATGGGAGGCCGCGGAGGCGTGTCAAGCGCGCCCTCCCCGCCAGGGGCTTTAAAAAGAGCACCATTTTGTGCCGGCTAGTCCGGGAGGCGGCGGGATATCGATCGGCGTGGTCCGCCTTGGAGGGGGGGGGGGAAGAAGTTGCGCCCCCCGCGAGGGGAAAAAAAAGAGCGAGGCGAAGAAGGGGGGGCGGAGGAGGAGGAGGAAGGCGCCTCCTGCTCCTCCTCTTTGGGGAAGAAAGAGGCAGGCGGCGGCGGAAGAGAGAAGCCGGAGCTGCTGCGCGCAAGTCCCTCGGCCGCAGTAGCTGCTCGACGGCAGGCGGCGGCGCTGGAGAGACCCAGTGGGAGCCGCCGCTGCCGCCGGCGCGGCGCGAAGAAGGCGATGAAACCCCACGGAGCTGCCGCCGCCGCCACCGCCGCCGCCGCCTGTCCTGCCCCTCGGGGCGCGGCGGGCTCGGAGGCGGAGAAAGTGGTGCACTCGCGCTCGCAGGCGCTGCTCCGCTTCTTGGGCGGCGGCACGAAGGCGCTGGGCGACGCCTTCAAGCTGCTGGTGCCCAAGTCGACGGAGTTCATGAGCTCCGACGCCGAGCTGTGGAGCTTCCTCTGCAGCCTCAAGCACCAGTTCTCGCCGGTCATCCTCCGCAGCAAGGACGTCTACGGCTACGCCTCGTGCCGAGCCTCCGTGCCGGACCTGTCCCGGGGCTTCGCGGCAGCGGCGGCGGCGGCGGCGCAGGGCAGGAGGGAGCGGCCGTGGAGGAGAGCCGCCGCCAGGGGGAGGCGCCTGCGGGTGGCCGCCGCCGCCGCCGGAGGAGGAGGCGCGAAGAGGGCGGCCAAGAAGCGCTGCAAAGAAGAAGCCGAGGTTGCCCGCTGCGCTCCCGACGGGCGCCCGGAGCAGCAGCAGCAGCAGCCGCCATCGCTTCCCGGCCCGGCAGCGCCGCCCTTGCCCGCGGGGACTCTCTTCGAGGGCAGGTCCCTCGAGAGCATCTGGCAGGCGGCCACCCCCCGCCCGCCGGACTCCTTCCCCTCCGTCAAGGTGCGCGGCAGCGTGTGGAACCGGCGCAGCTTGGAGGCCGCCCGGCGGAGGGCGCGGCGCCTCCTGGGGGTCGACCTGGAGCCCGTCGTGAGACTCCGCCGCTTGCCGCTGGTCGGGCGCAGAGGAGCGGGCGCCCCTTGAAGGACCCGCACCAGACTTGGGGGGCGGAGAACCGGGTTTGGGGGGGGTCTCCTCTCCTCGCCAGCCTCGACGTAGCGAACAAGCGAAGGGAGGCGCGTGGCAGTCACCTGTTTACAAATACTTTGGTCCGGATCGGGTCGTCCTTACCATTCAATGAACTGCACTTTAGGGCGAAGTCTTGGGAGGACTGTCGCCCCTTTCCCAGCCCCATTTTCCCCATCTGGACTGGGAGGCCGCCCACAGCTGGCTGCTCGCCACGCGATCTACGGGGGAGCCTTTTCTACTTACCTTGATAACCTTGGGCTGAAGAGGAGGCAAGAGATGCAGTCTGGATTTTCCTTTCCTTTCGAGTCACTTTTTCTTTCTTGCCATTGGGCTACCTCACTCGCGAATTTGGCAAAGAGATCACTTGTTGCTCCTCCCCCCCCCCTTTCCAAAGGAACTTTGCTATCAGTTTAATGCCAATTCCCCCTCTTTAAGAAGTAGCCAATGGACTATTATGTATGACTTTTGTGCAATTGCACTCGATGCTCAGGGTTACTTGAATATGCTAAGTGTTTCCAGTTTCAGATAACGGGACTTAAGCTTTTGACCAAGGAAGCTCAAGGAATGAAGACTTAATTAACAGCTCACGGCTGATTTGAGGGTGCAAAAATGTTTTGCTCCTTTTTGCTTTGTACATGAGTTGGACTTTGTGATAACAAACTTTCAATATAATAATGGTTGAATGTTTTGTATGTAATAAAGTTTTATAGTTGAAATTTAACTAGTATTTCTAATAGTTTCTAAAAATGAGAAATGTATTGGATACTTCATTTTATATAATCTTTACTTTAGAGAAGCTCTCAAGCTAAGTGAAAACTAATAAAAGTGTAAAAGTAAGAATTTGCTTCTACAGTTTAATTTATTAAGAATGTTTGGCCTGGACTACGAGGTGTTAAGGTTCATTGAAAGTGTTCAGGGTGACAAGTTCAAAATCACTAAAATACAGGAGCAAGTAGGAATTTTAGATTGTTCACTACCTTTAAAAAAAAATGCTGTGGTTATTCAGAATTGCTGTTCTGGCCACCTTCTATTTCCCTTGAAATCTGATTGGAAATACAAAAGCCATTGATCTTCAATATGCTTACAGTTTAAAATAATCTGTGTGGCCTTGGCATGTGTTAACTATTTGGCATACAATACAAGCTGAAATAGTGTAGTACAGAAAACTACTGACTGCTGAATCCTAACCACATCTATTCTGAAGTAACTATTTACTAAATTCAGTGGTGCTTGCTCCCAGGTAAGGATTGCCGTCTAAATGCTGAGCTCATTGGGAGCATTTCTATTTCAAACGACTTTTCCCAAATTTGTAGACGAGGGTAGAAATGCAGGATAATGGACCAGCAGCAGCTTTGTCCAAGCAGTAAATAAAACAGGCCCATTAGCCAAACTTAAAATGCCGATAGCTGTATTTTAGTAATGGCCATGTGTTACCTACCACAATAAATGTGCATTTGTTAGGGCAGGCATAGGCAAACTCTGGCCCTCCACATGTTGGGGACTACAACTCCCACTATCCCTTACCACTGGTCCTGTTAGCTAGGGATGATGGGAATTGTAGTCCGAAACATCTGGAGGGCCAGAGTTTGCCTATGCTTGTGTTAGGGGATCCATATAAAGCTTTACCGACATATAATGGTGGTAGTTAAGCGAGAGATGAGCTGCTCTCATTTGGGTGCATGGCTGTTTGCATGAGTTCATACTGTATCTTTCTTATCCGTGAGTTGGAGCCTTCTCTGCTCTCTCTCTTGCCTGCTTTGGAGCAACAAGGCTTTTGCAAAGCTCCAGACTGGAACTTCTTTCGTTATAACAACAGTTGGAATCAACTTTTGGGAAGAATATACATCTGTACTGTATTTATAATGCACCACCCGTTGAGGAGAAAGCCGGAACTGGTTGCAAAGAAGAGCAAAGCCCCAAGATGAGTTTTGGCATGAAGGCAGTCCAGACAGAGAGCGTCATCCTTTTGGCTGCCAGCTGGTCTAGTTATTCTGAAGAATCTCCTCAGGACACAAAGCCCTTCTGAGCAGTGTGGCTGTTTTTGGGTCATACTAAGAGTCATTTGCAACTAGACTTAACTGTCAGGGGTCCTTTACCTTTTAATCTGCTACAGAACGGAAGTGCGAAATGACCTTGAGGTAAGTAGGGAAGTCTCTTGTAAGGGGCTACTTTTCCTTCTTGGTGAGTCCATTCACACCAGGTGTAAGGAACCTTCAGCCCTTCAAATGTTGCTGAACTACAACTCCCATCCTGTCCCCAGCAAGCATTGCCAGCGGCCAATGATGCTGGGAGTTGCAGTTCAACAAGGTCTGAAGGGCCACAGGTTCTGCACACCTGGAACTTGTCAACTGATAAAATTGGTTCTAGGTCAAGGGTTTTGAAACCAAATTGCTTGGCCAAGGAGTCCAGCTTAAAGCCAAGGCCTACTAGCAATGGGAATAGCTAATCTTTTGCTTCTCATCTGGCTCACAACAAATTAATTTTCTCATCTGGCTCCCAACAAATTTTAAGCTTTAAAAATGGAGACCATTTGGCTTTACATACAGCAGCATGTATGCATTAGAGCATGAGTAGGCAAACTAAAGCCCGGGGGCCGGATCAGGCCCAATCGCCTTCTAAATCTGGCCCACGGACAGTCTGGGAATCAGTGCGTTTTTACATGAGTAGAATGTGTGATTTTATTTAAAATGCACTTCTGGGTTATTTGTGGGGCATAGGAATTTGTTCATTTGCCCCCCCCCCAAAAAAAAATGTAGTCTTGTGCCCCATAAGGTCTGAGGGACAGTGGGCCGGCTCCCTGCTGAAAAAGTTTGCTGACCCCTGCATTAGAGAGTGGGCAGAAACCATAAATCATCTGGTGAGTTGGGTTGCTGCTGTCCACATTTCCCTCCACTGCTGGGCAGTGAAGTTCTCTCAAAATGGTGCCCACCTGTTCTTCCTTCTGATATAACCCAGGGTGATTGTATCTCCATAAGAGCAAGAATTAGATACTGGAGAGAAGTATCTAATTCTAGTTCTGGAGAGAAGATACCTTCTCTCAGAAACAAGGTAAGCTGGAAACATGAGGACTCAGGGTCCTAGAGTTCCTCGTCTCCTTCCCAAAGTCCAGTTAGTGCTTGGCCAGCTTTGGAAAGGAGATGGGGAGGGGACTGTAGGACCCTGCCAGAGCCTCACATCTGCTTCCCAAAGCCTCCCCTCACTTACCAGGCTTTGGGAAAGCAGCATGAGGGCTGGTGTGTATCAAATTTTGGCCTTGCTCTCCCCTCCCGCATGACAAGGCCCACGGGTTCCATGTTGAAGTACTCTTGTGGCATGAAAAGTTGGACTGCGCTAGAATGTTAAAGCTTAGGAGCAAAGCAGGTTATTTCTGTTCTCTGAAAAGACCCAAGGAGCCAGGGACAGTTTCCAAGAGCAAGCATAAAAAAGCCTGTCAGCTTCTCAAAGCCTCATGTTTGGTGGCTACAGTTTAAAAGAAAGCCCTCAAGAATTCATGGGTACCTTAAGGCGCTCCCAGATGGATAGCCAGGAACCAGAGCTGCACTGGTTCCTGGCCGGGGACAAGGCAAAGGGTCTTAAGGGACAAATTCCACCAGTCCCAACCCCCACAATTGCTCTGTACCAGGTTTTCAAATAATTTGGCCTTAAGGCAGCATTTCTCAAACTGGGCCAGGGATCACCGGTGGGCCTCAGGTTTGCAGGCCATTGCCATTATTCCCCTGCAGTCCAGGCTTTGGGTTCGACTGCTGCCTACAGCTGCTCCTCTGATGCACAGCAAATGGGCTTTGTGGGAGCAGGAGTTGCGCACAGAGTGAGGCTGTGGAATGCAAAGCTGGAAGGAAGGAAATGAGCAATGGCAGGACAGAGTGGCCCTTTGTGAGAGAAGGAAGAGACAGAATGGGAGACGAAAAAGAGGAGGTGTGTAGAGCTGCTGTGCCTTCCAGCTCTTCTGCCTCTTGCATGTACTCCTACCTCAGCCCTCATTTCTTCCCCCTTCATCTCTTTGTTGAGCCCAAGAAGGCCTCTTTTCCTCCTCTTGAAGGGAAAGAGCCTGAGGGCGCACTGAGCGAAATGAGGAATATTTAAAACCATTCAAATATTTAAAATTAGCAGCCTCACACTCGGAATTCTAAGAAACAAACCAGCGCATTTTTAAAATTAATGGTTAAATTGGCACAGCTTTGAAAGGTTCAGTCCACCATCTTGATTTAAAATGGTGTCCAATTATGTCTTAACATGGATAAAAACCTCTCCTTGGTATCAGAAACCATCATGCCAAATTGGGTTATGGTATCGTAAGAGGTATCCAAACTTTTTTTTTTTAATCTACATAAGTAAACTGTGTGCAGGTCTGCAGAAGAGCTAACATGGATAACATGCCTTTCTAAAAGGCATTTATCTCTCCATAACCCTTTAGAGAAGATAATGAAAAGGTAGAGGAAAGGACAACCAAAACTATCTAGCGGCTGCAGCAGCTTCCTTTTGAGGAAAGAGCACAATGTTCAGAATTTTTTAGATTAGAAAACAAGGCAAGTGTTGGGGGACATGATGTGTTAATAAAATTATGCATAGCGTAGAGAAAACAGTTAAGTTTTTCTCCATCTCTTAACGCTAGAAGCAGGCACTATCCATTGAATACAAATGTTGCAAGATTTAGGCCCGCCAAAAATCACATGAAGCAGGCATTGCCAAACTTGGCCCCTCAGATGTTTCGGGACTACAGTTCCCATCATCCCTGACCACTGGTCCTGTTAGCTAGGGATGATGGGAGTTGTAGTCCCAAAACATCTGGAGGGCCAAGTGTGGCCATGCCTGACATAAAGCATGGAATTCACTGCCAGGAGATCTTACGATGGCCACCAACAAGGATAGCTTTAAAACAGGGTTATACAAATTCTTGGAGGATTAATCTGTAAATTGCTACTAATTCTTATCGTGGGCTACTACCTCTGGTATCTGAGGGAGGTTGTCTTCCTGAGGGGCTTACTTGGTATCTTACTTGGCCACTGCATGAGCAGAATGTTGGAATAGATAGGCCTGTGATCTAGATGGACCTGGGCTGGGGCTGCTCTTACAACAGAAACAGAACAAATATTTTTTCTTCCTGTCCTCATATAAGAACCTGTCCAAACCCTCTAATAGTTCCTTATGTCCCTTAAGCAGACCTTTAAACTTAGGGTTTATCTTTGTGGAGCTGGTGATCCTCACTGGAGCCCGAGGAAAACATAAGTGAGGGTGAGGAAACCCAAAAGAGACTTAGATGTGCAGTGGGGCTTTGTTTACACTGCTCAGCCTCCCCACCTAACAGCTGGTGTGTGGGGTAGCACAGCCACCATCACTTCCCTACATGTGGCAGAGAGGGTGTCCAAAGCAGGGTTAAGAGGGTGCTCCCCACTTTACGTGATTTCACTTATGAGCTTGGGGCCTCTGAACGTAACAACCCACATAAGTGGAGAGTCATCTATACCTTTGAATGCCCAAGCAGCAGCCTTGGGTTCTGTGCTGTGAGGTAGTAAAGGGTCTACTCTAGAATGTAGGTTCAGTCTAGTTAGCAGAAGGTACACTCTTGGACTCCTCTCAAAAATGGATGGTATTTTATGAGATCAAGGGATAATAAAACAACTTAGCATGACAAAATCAGCACAGCTAACATGGGCGCCAACTCCCAGGGTCTGAGGGGTCTTTGTTCCCTTCTCCTAAAATATTGGAGGGGGCCAGGCCCCCCCCCCAGGTCAATAGGCATTGCCATTCAAATGGTGTTCTTACTATCCCCCCATATTTTATTCAAGTTGGCACCCCTGATAACTAATTTATCCTCAAAGCAGAACTGAAGCTATACTTTACAAACCTCTCATTGCTTTCGCTCCCTCCCAGCTATCCACTACTACACCATAACTCCCCCACCCCAGGATTCTGTTCCGTTGCCTTGGTAACCAACCACACTCACTCCGATTCCACTCCTTCCCAACTAGCCCTTCCCTTTTTCTTTATTACAGGATGTTCTCTGCTGATCCCTTCATCTGTACACAGATGCCCATGATGGGATCTGCACTAGATTTGCAAGAGTGCTCACATGGAGCCTTTTGAGTAAAGGTCTAATTGCATCCTTGCCTGCTTCTAATGTATTTTAATATTTTGGTTTTTAAAATAGCCTTTATGCTTTTCGTGCTACACTCCTTTTTTACCTTTTGCATTTCTTATTGCAACCTCCACCAAGGTTTGTTTTTTGTCCTCCTCATGTGGGGAAGATTTCCATTGTATGAAAAAAAAGCCTTCTTGCCTTTGATAGCTTTGTTGACTTTTCCCCCCATTCATTCAATCTTTATTACGGTCCAAAGACCCAACAAATCATTACAAAGCAATACACAATTCATACAGCCTACCTCCAGGTTAAACAAGCATTTTGTTCAGAATATAGGGATTATTTGTTCTTGCAACCACCAATAAAAACTTTGCCACTGCTAATGTTCTAGCATTTGTCCAGTCTTCCAGTAGGAACCTGACATAGTGAGCCTCTGATTTTCCTGGGAAAGGTACCAGCAAGGGTAGTATCAGTTCAGCCCTGGCTTGCTCATATTTTGCACAGTGGAGCAAAATATGTTTTATGGAATCAATGTCTTGAGCACACGAGCAAAGTCTGTCCTGGTAGAGAACTCCTCTCAACCTGCCATCCAACACTGCAGAAAGAAAGACGTTTAGTCTGGCTTTGGTGAAAAGCCTTCGATAGTTTGGTACTGTCAGGTTTTTAATGTAAGATGTTAACTTAAAGACATGCCCATATTGTACTCCTACTGCCAGCGGACTACAGACTGCGTGTGATCGAGATCGCAAGTCACTGTGTGCATTATCCCATAATCTTTGCTTTAACGTCTTTAGAGCGCCTTCATAACCCAGGTAATACAGTTGGGGGGGGTGACAGACCAATAGAGGTGGCTTTTTTAGCCATGGTTTTCTGCCATTTGCTGACAAATTCCTCATTGGTCAGGTGTTGGTACAAACCCTTCCCTAGATCAAACACTGAAATCCTGAGACAATGTTTTAGGGCAGCCCACCATGCTTTAGTTGAAATTGGGCTTTCACCAGCTTCTAACAGAAGTATGGAGTTTTTTTTTTTAACCATGCAGGCATCCTCTTGTACCTAATGGTGCATTTTCTGATCTGCTGTATTTTCTGGTGCATTTTCTGATTCTAGCGGGGTTTTTTAAATAGTGGCTTTAAATATCTCCCACGCATACTGGAGAGATTTGATCTTCTTGACTTTTCAACTTCTTTTCTACCAGTTCTCAAATTTTACACACTTCCCCGGTTTGTGAGGGTCTTTTAAGTTGTCCATTCCTGCAACCATTCCTCCTTTGAATGCCTCTTGGATTCCATTCTCCATCTCAAGCCCTCGGCTTTTGTTTTTCAACAGCCAAGCCCTGGACCCCCTCCTTTTGAAAATTTTGATATCTCTATGCCAGTTTTTATTATGTGAATGGCGTTGGAAAAACCCCTGGGTGGGTAACGTGGACACCCTGGGGTCTGTGGACCACTAATTAGGAACCACTGCTGTAGAGAAGTCCACCCCTTTTGGGGTTTCTTGTTCGACTCTCTCCTCATTGATTTACAGATAGACACCACCCTAATTCCTTCCTATAGTGATGCCCTCTTTCAAAGCTGCAGGCTCCAGCTTGCCCATCTTGGCTCACCTGTTTCTAGCACTGGCATATAAAACATTTATACATGGTGCCTCTTTTCAAATGTATCTGACGTATGTTTTTCCCTGCGGTACTTTGAGCTTTTTTCTTTTTTTTAATGGCTACCATGTCCACTTGCATTGCCTACTTCTATCCCCATTCCCATTTAGATAAAACATCTTCATTCTCACCTCCTCAGCTCCTGACAGCTTTTCACAGCTGTCAATTTAACAATTACTCTGAGGTTCCATACCTCCACACCAAATGTTTTAACTACCTTCATTGAAAAAACGTGCTGTGTTTAAGGAGGCATTTCATGAAAAGATAGATCTGTGCAGTGATAGGTCTGTGATGGCTCATTCATGCTGTAGTCATCAAATGATGGACAGCAATATATGGAAGAAGGACAAAGTTATGGGTACTTAAAACCAACATTATATACAGTGGTGCCTCGCAAGACGAAAAGAATCCGTTCTGTGATTCTCTTCGTCAAGCGGTTTTTTTGTCTTGCAAAGCAAGCCCATTGACGGATTAGCGGATTAGCGCTATTAGCGGCTTTTAGCGGCTTATCTGCTGATCGGATCAGCTGATAAGCGGCTTAGCGGCTTAGAAAAAGGGGGGGAAGGAAAAAAAAAACAGCAGGAACTCGCAAGACATTGTCGTCTTGCAAAGCAAGCCCATAGGAAATTCGTTTTGCGAAGCACCTCCAAAACGGAAAACTCTTTCGTCTAGCGAGTTTTCCGTCTTGCGAGGCATTCGTCTTGCGGGGCACCACTGTACAGTGAAATCTAGGTTGCCGAACATAATTTGTTCTGGAAGACCATTCAACTTCCGAAATGTTTGACAACTGTCGGCAAAGTTCATTGAAAAAATTGAGAAACGCACCTCGAAAGCCGTTTTAGACTTCCAAGGCACGTTCGAAAACAGAGGCACTCACTTCTGGGTTGTTGGCGTTCAAAAGCCAAAATGTTCAACTTCCAAAGCGTTTGGCAACCGAGGTTCCACTGTACCCTGCTTCTCTCTCCCCCCCTCTCCTCTCCCCCAACATTATGTTGTCTGTTAGTGTCTCACACATCAAATATAACTGATCTCTAGAAAGGACTCGATGAACTGAAACCAGAGATGCTGTATGTACTTTTGTAACCCAATAAAATCTTAATAAAAACATTTTAAATATAAAACCCCACCACCACCTTAAAGAGATTGTTACAGTACTTCAGAAACTGAATAATTATATATTTTTAATCTATTTTTTAAAATATATATGCTTCATTTTGTCGAAGGTTTCAGACACTGTTTTGTGACTCTAACATGTAAATGCATAAGACTGGCAATGGAGTCCTTTTACCATTTCCTGGCAGGACAGAGAGCTATGGCTAGTCCTAGGCAGTGCTTTTTTCCTTGGGGGGGGGGACGCAGGGTTACGTATACCCCTAAACATTTTGTGAATCTTTGTACTCTTGTCCATTTGCTGTGCTTATTTTTCCCAATTGGAACTATTAAATGGTGATTTTCTTGAGTCAAAATGAGAGTACCCCTAAATATTTTTTTAAGAAAAAAGCACTGGTCCTAGGCACTGAATTTAGGAGACTATTCATTGTTCTTTTAGGGGAGATAGAAGAAGGGTGTTCAGATAGTCGTAACTTTGTAAACTAACTCTCACTAACTAGGACATTTTTTTGGGTGTGGGGAGCCACTGAATTATGATCGCCTCTCTTACTGCTGAGTCATGACACTAAAAATAAGCTCCCTGGCTAAGTCTATAGGATTCCTGGCTCCAGCGAAGCCCTGGATCTTTGGAACTGATCCAGTCATTGTTTACTTCTGACTGATCTTACGGCATTATGAAGAGAACTGTGGTACACATTATCCTGTAGAAGGAACATTTAAGAAGATTCCTGAAATCTAAGCGCTACTGATGACAAATTGTTTTTAATGTCCATTTATTAATTACAGTGGTGCCTCGCAAGACGAAATTAATCCGTTCCGCGAGCCTCTTTGTCTAGCGGTTTTTTCATCTTGCGAAGCAAACCCTATTAGCGGCTTAGCGGCTTAGCGCTATTAGCGGTTTAGCGGCTATTAAAGGCTTAGCGGATTAGCGGCTAAAAGGCTATTAGCGGCTATTAAAGGCTTAGCGGCTTAGCGGCTAAAAGGCTATTAGCGGCTTAGTGGCTTAGAAAAAGGGGGGGAGCGAAAAAAAATCGGAACACTTGCAAGACGTTTTCGTCTTGCAAAGCAAGCCCATAGGGAAAATCGTCTTGCGAAGCAGCTCAAAAACGGAAAACCCTTTCGTCTAGCGGGTTTTCCGTCTTGCGAGGCATTCGTCTTGCGGGGCACCACTGTATAGGCATTGCTTGATCTGGCCCTATTCATTGAAATCAATTCCAGCCACCATTTCCCCCCTGTTGGCAGAGCAATCCCAACTCCCTTGGTTCTTGGCTGGAATGGGTGGAATCGTCAGAGCTGTTTGTCCACTCCGACCTGCTGCTCTCCCTTCTGCCTAATGAACACAGGATTCTGAGCCCGTCTCAACGTTACACATTACGCCTGTCCGCATTTCACACAACTCCCCAACTACTCTACCAATATGTTGGAGAGGTTCCTTAATCACTGGCATGTATGTACATATGTGGTGGACTTGCTCTTGGGTTCAGCAATTCTGGACTTGTATTTCTAATGAAATTCAGAAAATTACGATATACCTCAACATTCAATTATGAATCCACAACTGGCACTCTTAAACCTTTTTTCTTTATAGGAAAGTAGGCGTCTCTGACAAGGGTCTAATTGGGCACTTCTTAATGGCCGCAAGACTAACTATCACAAAACGCTGGAGGAACACAACTGAAGCTACACTTCCATGCTGGTACCACAAAATGTGGTATATCGCTCTTATGGAGAAGCTAACCCCCAAATTGAGTGTCTTACATGGCACTCTGAAGACAGACAAATTTACTTCAACTCGGAGCTCTTTTATCAGTTAATAATACAGAAGACAATTCACAACCTCCTCCCCCATACTATGCAAATTAAGAACGCTTAACATCTATATTTATGTTTTAGCACTGAATTCTCATCTTGTTCATTGCGCTGACTGACGGTGATCTTGTTCTTTTATATCTTGTCATGTAAACAGTTTTCCTGATCTTCTTTGTCTTCCACTCGCAACAGAGTTTTGCAAAAGTGTTATTCCGGAGGAGGCATTGTGTGTGGATTGCTAACAAATATAAAAATCTTATTGGGTGTGTGTGTTGTGGCAAGGTAAATAGTTGTTTGCTCTTTTGTTACTTGATGTACTGGATTCATCAACCTTTGCAATAACAGTTATTGACTAAAAATGGCAAATATCTGTACTGTTGAAGACATTTTAATTATTCTGTACCTCTAATTTGTGTATGTGTGTGTATATACACGCACACACATAACACAGAAGAAAGCAGAGGGTCATTAGATACTAACTTGAGTGGAGGCAGAAAAAAAGATTGCCAGATTAAAATTTTATAAAGCAAATTTGCTGGTGGACTGATTTTTTGAATAATATGACAAAACACACTTGATTATTTTACTCATTGGAGTGACTGGCAAGAAGTTTATGTGGAAACCAGCTTTTGTTTAGATTTGTGATATTTGGCACCTTTCTTATAATTTTGTAGGGAATACCTTTATCAACGCTAGGCTCCATCCTGGGTAATGTGGCAACAAAGCTATTGCTGCCACCTTCTGAAGTTGCTCACGAGGTACCGGGGATTGGATGTGCTCCTGTGAAAGGGGCATTTGGAATAGTCCAGGAAGAGGGTCCCAAGCAGTGGTCGAGATTCAGGCAGTCTGCCACGTTTCTGTGGATTTGCCGCGTTTCTGTGGATTTGCCGCGTTTCTGTGGATTTGTGCTTGAAGATGGGAGGCAGCATCTCACTGAATACCCATGTTGTGGTGGCGTTTTATATTTTTATTTACGCATTTATGTATTTTGTTGCGCAACTTGAATACTATGGAATTCAAATGTACAATATGCAAGAAATAAAGGAAGCAATAAAAATACAATTGCATTTTTTACAGCATCTAAAGCAGCGCATTACAATTGCTAAAACAGGCAGAGAAAATAATTAAGTGGTCCATCAAGGCTATCTTTGAGATTTTCAAATGCTCTATGGGGCTGGGAGTGGGGTGGGGAGTTTGGGAACCATTGGTCCTAGCCAAATGAACATGCATGCAGCTATAATGTAGCTTCCCTTCACTCCCCTCCCCTAATTAGGAACTAAGAATGCCAGGAACTCGGCGTTGCTTTTTTTCCTACAGTGCAATGCTGAAAGTTAAGGTTATCTATAAGACTGAACATTCTCTTTATCTTAAAGAAATCTTGCAGGGTTTTGTCATTCTCTCTCAAGAGGTACTAGAAGAATGAAAGGATGTGTGCTCCCTTTGAGAAGGATCGCATGAAACATTCTACATGACCTTTTTGTAGCATCTTCCAATGTATCACTTAGGCAGATTGCTCAAGGACAACAAACTTCAAGAAGGGAAGGCATAGGCTGACTTAATTAAACAACCATACTTGAATTTATTAAGGGGTGTTTACAAAGAGATGAAAAGAGAGCCCTTGAACTCTTAGCCTGAATCTTCTGAAGAAGGTTTAGTGTGTATGTACACACTAGCGGCTTGAAACATGAGGTCGTTTCTCCCCTTTCCGGCAGTGAAAAATGGAAAATCAATTATATGTTTAGCCCGGTCAATCTGTTGTGAACAAGTAATTGAGAGGAAAATAGCAGAGGGTTGCTTCACAAGTTGCCTTTTGTATTTGGTAACAGATTCTTTCCAAAATCCATACTCTTAAAGCCACGTATGAACAACATGTACAAATTGTTTTGCTGTTATTGTAGGGGAGGTTTTATTGCTTTTAGAATTTGTTGATTTCATTGTTTTCAAACCTGTGTTTTTGTGTTTCATTGTGTTTTTATCTTATACATCCCTGTGATGACTTTATGCTGTGAATAAATTTGAATGATGACGACTTTTGGCTATGTTGCAAACCAGCAGCCCCAGCCCTGAAAGGGACATTTGGTGGCATGTAGTTGTTGTTGTGTGTTACATTTTATGTACATACAGCATAATGCATATGTCTACTACTATAGTATTATTATTGTTGTTGTTAATTAGATTTAAATACTGCTTTTCATCATAAAATCTCAGGTGGTTCACAAAATAAAATTTAGGACAAAAACAAGTAAATAAGTACAGTGGTACCTTGGGTTACATACGCTTCAGGTTACATATTCCGCTAACCCGCTAATAGTACCTCAGGTTAAGAAATTTGCTTCAGGATGAGAACAGAAATTGGGCTCCGGCGGTGCAGCGGCAGCAGGAGGCCCCATTAGCTAAAGTGGTGCTTCAGGTTAGGAACAGTTTCAGGTTAAGAACGGACCTCCGGAACGAATTAAGTACTTCACCTGAGGTACCACTGTAAATCAAAACAGCAAATCAATACCCCCCCTCCCCACGGATGCATTTAAAGGCTGTGAAACATTAATCCGCAAAAGACCTGGTTGAAGAAGAACATTTTTGCCTGGCATCTAAAAATATGTAATGAAGGTGCCAAGCAAACTTCCCAGGGGAGAGCGCTCCACAAATGGGGGGCCACTTCAGAAAAGGCCCGTTCTCATGTTGCCACCCTCCTAACTTCACGCGGAGAAGAGCCTCAGGTGACGAACATAGTCTGGGATGGTTTATATGGGGGAGAGGTGGTCTTTCAGGTTTTTCAGTCCTGAGCTGTTTAAGGTTTTATAGGTCAAAGCCAGCACTTTGAATTGGGCCCGGAAACCAATCGGCAGCCAGTGTAGTTGCCTCTATCCCACGCCTAAAGAGCGCAAGGTGGCATACGTAATCGCTTTATAATAACAAACCATGAGGTAGGTTCAGCTGAGAGCCATTGACTGCCTCAAGGTCACCCAGTGAACTTCATGCCTCAGAAGGAATTTGACAAGAACTTCCCAGAAGAATTTTTGTCATCTTGAAAATGGTTTCAGAGCACAAGGGGTCATGGAACTAACTCTAAGGTATCCAGTTGTGTCCCTCAGAGGAGGGAAGGTTCTTTTATCCCACAGAAGCTGCCCTTAGCATAAAGGAAGCATGGAGGGGGGAAATTTGTAACTTTCCTTCTTCCTTCCGTAGTCCCAGCCATCCAATCTGTTCCTATTCCCATCACCCGCAGTGCAAATTCTAGGAAATTAGTATTGCACGCACTAAGCTTCGCTTCAGAATGAATGCATCAAGAATTGGGGCATAAATCATGTACCCCTAAGTAAATTTCAGAATAAACAAGCATGGCATAGAAAAGGGTCAATTAAATTAGGAGTTTTCAGACACCAGGGGTGATAGGATCAAAGGTCAACTGTCTCTCTGTGTCTGTGAGTGAGAGAGACACTAATCCTTTGATCCAATCAGAGATTTGGATCAGATACTGCAATTGTATTAGCTGGAGAACAAAATAAGCATATCAGAGTTTATTTAGATGCTAGTGAGGTTGCATGCAAGACAAAAGGCATGGGTAAGGGGCAGGCTTGAGTGAAGGAGAGAGTTGTTGCTAGAGCTTGTGCTGGAAAATGCAATCATCCATGGCAGGAGCAAAGAAAGCTGGCTTGATAATCATGTCTTATAATAATAATAGTAGTAGTAGTAGTAGTAGTAGTAGTAATAATAATAATAATAATAATAATAATAATAATAATGTTATTATTTATACTCTGCCCTTCTGGTTGGGTTTCCCCAGCCACTCTGGGCAGATTCCAGCAGAATATTAAAATACAATGATTCATCCCTTATCAAAAGCTTCCCTAAACAGGCCTGCCTTCAGATGTCTTCTAAAAGTCTGATACAGGTAGTTGTTTATTTCTTCGATATCTGATGGGAGGGCATTCCACAGGGCGGGCGCCACTACCGAGAAGGCCCTCTGCTTGGTTCCCTGTAACTTTGCTTCTCGCAGTGAGGGAACCACCAGAAGGCCCTTGGCACTGGATCTCAGTGTCTGGGCAGAATGATGGGGATGGAGACGCTCCTTCAGGTATACTGGGCCGAGGCCGTTTAGGGTTATTTACTAGGTATGTGTACTAGGGTTGTGTTCACACTGTACCTTTAAAGCACATTCTTTTTTTAATTTTATTTGTTTTGCTACATCAAACATTAAAACAAACAAAAAAACATACATCACACATACAGACAAAAAAGAAATACATAAAAAAGAAAAATAATAATAAAGAAAACAAAAGAAAAAACATCTCCTAACATAAGATACCAACAAATTAGGTTACATTTACTAAATAACACACAACACTAATTGACTTCCCTTCATCTCGGTTTCAGAATATATTATATGATTTTTTATCTGCAGTTTCTTTTCCTTAAAAAACTCTTTACATCGAGCACATTCAAAGCACATTTCCCCCCTCAAAGAATTCTGGGCTCTGTGGTTTGTTAAGAGTTGCTGGGAATTATAATATTGTGAAGGGTAAGCAACGGTACCCAGAATTATTTGTGGGAAAGAATGTGCTGCAGATGTGCTTTAAAATAGCCTATTATAACTCTTCTATTATTACAGCATGATCAAGTGAAATGAAAAACAAGACGTGTTTGATATATTACATGTTTGCATCATTTCTGCTAAAATCTCCAGGTGATGGGTAAGTTACTCTAGTAAGTTACTTTTAAGACACCGCTTAGTCAAGTCACTCTCAAACTGTGCATTGCAAAAGAGAGTGCCGCTGTCAAATCAATTTATTACAGACTCCGCAGAGGAGGCTGCTTGTGACATCTCTGAATGATTCCCTGGTCTAGTCTTACCATGCTCTCTGCCTTGGGTGTGCGACTGGATGATTCCATCATTACCAATGGAAAGATGAAGCAGAACTGTAAGCTCTCAGGGGAGGCTTCCCTTTCCACCTCTGCAGGAGTAGCTGCCCTGCACTGGCCTCCTTCCAATAAGGAGACATGCTCAGAATAGGACTTTTTCAAGTCAAAACACAGAGGATGGGCTCCACTGGGTAGACTAATCTTAGTCTCCATGCTCCATCCATGCTCCAGAAACAAACCCGTCTGGGGGTGAAGGCTGCCTTCCGTTTTCAACCCATTTTAAGAAAATGCCTCATTCTTCAAAGCAACTCCCATTACGGGGACCAGGCTTTAAACTTGGAGAAGTTCAGACTCACCATTTGGTATCAAGGGGAAAGCTGTGACTAAAAGGATTGCGATGCTGTGGATCTATCAACACGTTTTCCTGGATTGTGGCCAAAGTGCACATAGGCGTAACTGAGGAAACAGAACTGGGTTCCCTGCTTCCAGGGCTGGATCAGCCAATAAAATTATTTACGTGTACTGCAAGAACCGTATCGGAAGAAGTGTGCATTGTTAACGGAGAAATCTGACGGCTCCCTTGGACAAAAAACAAGGACACCAGCCAGGAATAGCAGAGCAAAACAGCAGTCAGTAGGCTTGGTCTTTACTGAAGACTGTCGCAACAGGACTCCCACCTGCCACAAGGTGAAACAAGATGGAAGCCCCATACAAAAGAGAACCCAAACTTTTATTAGCTGCTAATCCCCGTGTTACACCCCACCCTACACAACATCACTAAAACATCGTGGTTACATCATGAAAGGGGAGGTCTGGTGGCAGTAATCTGAGCATCCTGGACCCTGTCCCATGCCTCCCCTTGCCCTCCACCAAACACCCATCAAGTGTAACAAAAGAGATATTTGCATTTCCCTGTTTCCCAGCCAAGTTAATCACACCCTTTTGTCTTCATCTGGGCTTGTTATTTCTGGAATGGCTACCTGTCTGGCACTCAGGTATCAGGATGCCAGGGATTATCACTCAGGCAGAGGGGCTGCTGAGTACCTGAGCTCACATGTCTATATGAATTTCTGAAGTTTTCCCAGTGAGCCAGAACATAGATATATTTATCAGTGAATTGTTACATTTGGTATTGTGCAGCAGAGGCCCTTTGAATAGATAGGAAGAAACTGTGATGAAGTGTTTTGTGGGGACAAGCCACAAAAGTCACAAAAGTGATTGTGCTGATTTTGGTAGCGGGCTGCGTGTGCATGATATCTGCTGGAGGGGCAACCCCCCCCAACCTATACATAAATTCCTGCAACAGCATACAAATGAAAGCTAATACCAAGAACAAACTTAGTTGGTCTCTAAGGTGCTACTGGACAATTTATGTTTTTTATTTTTGACTGCAAGAACCTTGTTCCCTTTGCAGTTATACCAGGTGTTGGTTAGTCTATCTTGGACAGTATGCGGAAGCTTCTTAAATCTGTCTTCTATCATCTGGTGATGTTTGTGTGTGTGAATTTTAATTTTCTAAAGAGCCATTCAGTTTCACCGTAACGCCTGTGTGTACTTAGACATGCATGGCTTAATCTTTGAGACAAGCATATGCTACTGGTAGGATCATAGGGTAGGTCATAGTCAGAGCCACGCCACACCCCGGGGCTGGCCCATCGGCTGGGGGCACGCTGGCGAGAGGCACACGAACAAGAGTGGAGCCGCCCCAGCTCCCCACGCGGGGAGAGGCAAAGGGGGGCCCTGGCATGATAGACGGGAGGAAACCTCTGCTGTGGAGGCTTGGTCAAGCGAGGATGGAGCGAGACGCAGTGCTGCATTGGAGAGGGCGAGTGCCATGAAAGGGTTACGTTGGGCACCAGAATGCCGGACAGGTGGGGAGGCGTCCACTCCACCTGAATGCCGGTCAGCAAGCTAGCCTGCAGAGGGCACTCCCTGACACGACCGTTGGGGCCAAATCATTCTGGTGGCATTTTGCTGTAGGATTTCTTGATCAAATGTATGGACGCTGCATAGTATGAAGAAATTGTGATTTCTTCTAAGACCATCTATGAGTGTTACGGCTTACAGAGTCTTCGTGCACAGAGTCTGTACTGACCCTCTTCCAGGGACAATTTTGCTTGTGGCCAAGCCCACCACTGACATGTGCCCCCCCCCCCAAGTTGCCCAGAAGGGACTGTGTGGCCCTACAGCTATAGAAGGTTCTCCATCCATGGTGTGCAATATTGCTTGGTTAATTCTTCCTTGCAAATATAATTTTGATTGTTTTGCCAGGCCTGTTTAAGTATAAGTACTGCATAAGGTATAAACTTATAGACTCAGATTAAGTGCCGACGTACACTTTCTATGCTGAATTTGTTTATGGCTTTCCGTTTTCTTCACCCACCCTGTCAACTTTGACTGTTCAGCAAAACTGTTCGGCTGGAAACAAAACCTCGCTGAAACTGCTAGATGCCAGGAAGTTGAGTAATCTGAAACCTTGCCCTATGAATCTGACACCCTGTTTTCCACCATGGCGAGATCCCAGCGAGAGTCGCCACTGCCTGAGAGAACAGTCTGCTCCTAAACATTCATCTCAGTCATATTGATAGAAACTCTTGAGATAAGTCATTTGGGTGTGGCCAACAAATGCATTCCCTAGTATGCAGCTTGCCCTTGGCTCCTCCAGAAAATACCTGGAGATGATTAAGAGAAGACACACCATGGCGACTAATTTTTATTGTAAAAACCAGCTTGCCTTCCTTTGATCCAATAGCAAATGATTAGTAGTACATCTCAACAACTCAACCTGATTAACAATGGTAAAGTGGATAATCTGTCAGCTTTTCGTAATATGAAGATAGTTTTAATATATTCTTAAACACTATGCAATCTGAGCCTAAGGTGGAGGTGCTCACAGCATTAACACCCCAACAGAACTGGCTTCTCCACTAGTCACAGCTTTGGGTCTGGCATAAATCAAGCATGTCTCTGTTTCCTAGGGTCTCAGCCTCCTTTCTGTTCAGCTCACACACAACTGCCCAGGTTTTTGTCCTTCTAACTACCAGCCCACTCATTTGCCATCTGGAGCAGAGCAAAGTATTTGCTTATATGAATGAAAGCACTTAAATGGCAAGCTAAGTCCATTATCTTATAATTGCCTAGTTGGAAACAGAACCCTCCACCATCTTTTAAGCCTTACTGAGTACAGGACCCCAAGAATTAAAGGTGACTCACAGCATCACACAGACAGACCCCACCTCAAACCTACTACAATATGTACAACCATTTACTAATCCTAAACATGTTTACACGCAAATGTTTCAATGAATTTAATGGGTTTGGCTCTCCCATGAGCACAGGACTTCACTTAAAATAGCCACCACTGCACTACAGTACACTAGCAGCTTACATCAGATAGGGTTGCCATATGTCCTGGAATTCCTGCACATGCCCCTCTGGGGGAATTTTACATTTAAAGCAAATGTCCTGGATTTGGGGTTTGTTTATTAAAAATTGTGCGCTGGTGTCTCTGGTTCAGGCTCTGGCATGTGTGGCTTGGGCTTGGGATTGGTTGCAGTGGCAGGGTTATCAGGCAATTGCCCTGAAAAAGCTCAACAACTTTTAGTGTCCAGATTTCCCCCTCTTGAAATACAACAACCAACTCTACATCAGCAATAATAAGAACAATTGGAAGGGGGAGCATGAAAGTTGCACCTACTATATTGATTTCAAGAGACCATCACCACCAAACATTTACTGTATATATGTCACACTTGATGATGCCCTCATCTTAGTGTGTTGAAGGCACGAATCAACACATGACAAAAGTGGAAATACCACAGTTACCTTATTTGGCCCATTCCACATCCTCTCTCCCATCCTGGGAGTCAGCAGGCTCATGGAGAAGACCAGGCGTCAGAAGACAGGCGAGTTGGCTGGCATCTCCTCGCTCTCTTCCCTCCTCACTCCCTTCCTCCTCCCATGTATACCTCAAGCCACCAAGTCAATGGCCGCAGGAGACAGGCATTGACAAGTCCACCGCCTCGGCTCCAGCGGGGAAATGCACCCCCTGTGCGCAAGGGCTCCTCTTGAGGAGGGTTCCCATTATAAGCACAAGCATTATAAATAGCAACACCCTAGTGGTCCCGGGCCCTAAGGAAGTTAGCTTCAACCAGAGCCAGGGCCTTCTCAACACTGGCTCCGGCCTGATGAAACGCTCTGTCTCATGAGACCAGGGCCCTGCAGGATCTGATTTCTTTCCGCATGGCCTGTAAGACAGAGTTGTTCTGCCTGGCCTTTGGCTTGGAGCCAATTTGATTCCCTCCCCCTCTTTCTTTTTTCTTTTCCTTTCTCCTCCTGCGATGAGGCTACATTTTAATATTTTAATGTTGTATTTTAATTTTGTTTTTAAGTTGTATTCATTCAACTTATTTTTATTATTGCTTGTTAGTTGCCCTGAGCCCGGCCTTGGCTGGGGTATAAAAAATTATTATTATTATTATTATTATTATTATTATTATTATTATTATTATTAGAGAGGCTCTGTGCTGGCCATTGAGGAGTGGCGTGTTCCACCTGCCTTGCCCCACCCAGCCCTAGGTGCCTTCATGAGGGAGCTCCTGAAGGGGATACTTTGACCTATCGGTAAGCTATATTCTTACTTGAACCTTTGTGTATGATAAACGAGCTGTTCCTTCTTTATTGCTACGTTTCTGTATTGGGTTGCAGCAAAATTATATGTCTCGTGTAGCGTTTGGAGTTTTGTGTGTGTGTGCGTGAGCCGCTTTTGAGGGCAGATGGACTTGCAGGAAAGGTGGGATATGAACAAACTGGCCATTTCAAAAACAACCCCCCCAAAAACCCAAAGACAAAACCGAAACCAGTCTTCCTGCCGAAATACTCTCTCCTACGCAAGTGTATAAAAGTCAGTCAATGTTTCTTAGGCAAGCAGCCTGCATATGCAGTGGCGTAGCGTGGGGGGTGCAGGGGGGGCCGGCCGCACCGGGCGCAACATCTGGGGGTTAGGGTTAGGGGGCGCAAATCCACGGGTTAGGGGGCGCAAATCCACGGGTTAGGGGGTGCAAATTACTTGCCTTGCCCCGGGTGTTGACAACCCACGCTACGCCACTGTGCATATGTTGAGAGGCCTGGTTTATCTGACCGCCTCTTGGAGGCCCTTTGGGCTCTATATTGTATTCAGGGCAGGGCAGAGTATGTTGCTTCGTCATATGACAATCACACAACCACAAACACACAAACAAGCTTTGTGCTCCCTCAATACCTCAGTCTCAGTTGTGGGATTCCCTCCCCACAGAGGTATATCCTGCATTTTCACTATACAGTGCTACCTTGGTTCTCAAACGTAATCCGTTCCGGAAGTCCATTCCAAAACCAAAGCGTTTTAAAACCAAGGCGCGCTTCCCCATAGAAAGTAATGCAAAACGGATTAATCCATTCCACACTTCTAAAAACAATCCCTAAAACAGCAATTTAACATGAATTTTACTATCTTACAAGACCACCGATGCATAAAATGAAAGCAAGAATCAATATACAGTACTGTAAAATAAATCAGACGGTATTGTAGATGATAAAAATAAAAAGTAATTTTTTTTCATACCTGCACTGATGATAGCCATTGTTTGAATGGGGGGCTTTTATCAATTTCCGCAGTCAATCAGTCAGAAGCTGAACTGGGATCTACACAGTCGCAAAAACAAATTAACCGAAAATGCCTCAAAACAAAAAAGGCAAAATAAATAGCAAAAACAAAAGCACCAAATATAAGCTCCAAATATCACCTCAGAATGCTGCAATCGGAAACGGAAGGCTTGAATTACAAGGGGGGGGGGGCACAATTTAGCAGCACAACAAGAAACACAGGGGGATTCAAAATGGAGCCGTTTGGCTTTGGAGGTAAAGTTTGAAAACTGGAACACCTACCGGTACTTCTGGTTTTGCAGTGTCCGGGTTCCAATTTGTTCATGAACTAAGCTGTTCAAAAACTGAGGTCCCAGTGTACATCTCCGCCCCCTCTCAATTCCCAAATGTTCCTCATAAATACCATTTTATAAAAAATAGAATCAACTTCCCATTCCATTTCCCGTGATGTTTTTCTTATCCCCTCCCATTTGCTGCACCCCCCGTCTTCCCTCTTTTAAAATGTAGTCATAGCACAAGAATCTTTCATTGTTCTGTCGCTCTTAGTTCAAAACCTGCATTCGCTATTCAACTTTTGGCAAACGCTGAAGACGCACCTCTTTATCCTGGCTATCGTGTGTTTTCAGACGCAACTATTAATCTGTTATTGCGACGATAATCTGTTTTAACTGTTTTTAAAATTCTGAATTTGATGTTGCTGTAACCTGCCCTGGGACTTGCTGGTGAAGGGCTAGTAAAAAAATTGACCCAAAATTTGTAAGCCCACAGCCTCTCCCATTCCATCTGCTGACCTGAGTGAAAGGCCAGAAGCCCTCTTAATTGCATGTTGTTGTTTGTTATGTTGCTTATTTTTTTAAAAATGATATTTTATTAAAGTTTCCAAATTATAACAAAACAAATGGGGGGGGGAACAGAAAAAAACATAGAAAATAGAAACAGTTAAAAACACATTAATTTTCGTAACATATCTTCATACACTTATTTCCCCAGACCTCCTCATCCCTCCCTTTTTTGTATTCCAGTTCAATTTGTTAGTTCAGCAAATCCTTACCGTCAAGTTTTTACCCTATTCTAATCTTTCATTACATTACCTTACTCTATTCTCCTCGTTGTCTTATAAAAAACCTTAACCTAAATTTTGATTTTGATAACTTCTCTTAACCGTTATATTCTTTCCTAATCCCTTAAACTTTTATACCAGAGCCAAGCAAGTTCATTTCATGCATCCTTCTAATATTCATCAATTATATAAAATTGTCCTAATAACAAAAGATAAAAGTCTTCGTTCAACATCCCTTCCCCCAGGTCCCGGGTTTGTCAGTCCATTTATCCCATTAAGCTGGCACATTAACCTGGTGGTCTTATATCCGAGGCTCTTAAATCCCTTCCATGTCCCTTCCTCTGTTTTTCTTCATGTTTTCTTTTCACACATGTGGTCTCGAATTTAATAATGCTTTTACCTCCTTCCAACCAAAAGGTCCCTTTTCCACAGTCCAAACTGAACTCCATGTAGTACTTAAATGCATGTTTCAAAGTCCCTCCAAACTTTGGGATCCCCATATCTCCAAGCCTCTCACAATCCACTACCACACTCGGAAAGTCCATATGTCCCTGTTCAGGGGGGTCAAGCCAACCCCCCATTTCCAGTCCAGTCGAAACTTCATCTTTCCGAGTCTGATTTTTACGAAAGCCAATTGCCAATTCCAAAGGTTCATGTGTTATGTTGCTTATTTGTCCTCTGTCTTTCAAATGAATTTTTACTCGGGTGGTTTTACCACACACACACACACACACACACACACTCCTACCAATGGGACAAAATCACACATTTGTCACCAGACATGAAGCCTGTGGGCTGAGCGGTCTTTGCAACAGGTCTCCCCGTGGTTATTATATTATGATCCCCTCCTCCAGGAGAACCCTGCAAAGTCCACAGGTCTCAGGGCAACTTCTAACAATACAAAGAAGTAAAATATAAAAATTAACCCCACTAGAAAATATTAAAAATTATACCCACACATATAACAGCCCTGAGAGATTGCTCAAGTTGGTGGAGCACGGGACTCTTAATCTCGGGGCTGTGGGTTCAAATCTCACCAAGGGTGAAAGGACTACAAATCTGTGAATTTGTGATTTCAGAAATCACACCCTCTAGAAGATGACAAGAAGTGACCACAAGCCAATTCCCATCAAGCACCCCCCCAGGTACAGCAGTACTGTCGCCATTAAAACACTGAACTAACAAACAAAAAGATTGTGTACTATTAATTTAGCAGAGTCATAAATTTTCAGATTAGGAAGGAAAATGGAATAGAATAATTATATATGCTTACTGTTAATGCGATAATGGAATCAGTTCTAAATGTTTTGCTCAGCAAGAATTTCAGATATGACTGAGACATTCTGTTTCAAACCATTATCATTTTTTCCTAAAAGCTTTGAAACTTGTACTTCTGCCTTGGAGACATTCCAGAAAGAGAGATTTAGCTTAGTAAAACAGAATGAGGCATCTTGCCAGAGCTTCCGTTAGGAAAAAATATACTGCAATTCCAGATGCTGTGTTCATCAAGGCTGTGTGACTAGTGTTGGCACCTACTGGCTAGCGCCTGTAATGTCAATAGTTATGAGGAGTGTTCACATAACTCCCCACCCCACCATTTTGTGCTCTTTTTACATAGGTGCAATTATTATTATTTAGTTTTAAGATTAGGCCATGTGCGCCCTTAAGAGTGGGAATACTCATCTTGCTCTTTAGACAAACAAAACATGGCAAAGCTCTTTTCTCTCTCTCAATAGTTTTTTATTACATATTCTGTTTTACATTTTAGAATATTCATTTAAACAACCTTAAAATATCAATGACTTCCCTTCTTCTCTTGCCATGGTTCATTTTGCATAACATACATCCCTGCATATTATATATAAACTAAACCATTCAGTATTCCATTATTACATCCATCAAAACTTATTTACACCGTTGAATTCATCTTAATGCTGCCCACGTTTTCAAATATAAACAGTTTTCCTCCATATATTCAATAAACATTTTCCAGTCTTCTTTAAACGTATGTTCTTTTTGTTCTCTTATTCTATTTGTTAGGTCCACAAGCTGTGCATATTCCATCAGTTTAAGTTGCCATTTTCTTTAGTTGGCACTTCACTCATTTTCCATTTTTGGGCTAACGAAACACGAGCCGCAGTAGTGGCATACAAAAATAACCTTTTCTGACACCTGGGAATTTCCATCTGAATTATCCCCAACAAGGAGGACTCTGGGTTTTTTTAAGTACTTTTAAACATTTTTTTCAATTCATTATGAATTATTTCCCAATACTCTTTTACCCTTTTACAGGTCTACCACAAAAAAATGGCAAAACTCAACAAGTCGACCCCCACCACCTCAACAAAGTCCTTGCCTATTCCATGGCTTTCCCTAGAGTTTCTATGGCTGTCTTCTACATGCTAGTGGTCACTGTGGGAGCACATACGGCTTTGGGCTTTGCCAATGGACTGCGTTTGTGCGATGGCACAATTTGTGTGAACCAACACTTATTAAGCCGCTGACATTGGGGCTTGTGGGTTTCTGACAGGCACCTAGTTGGCCACTGTGAGAACAGAATGGTGGACCAGAGGAGCCATTGTTGGGTTCTTATAAACAGGAACATCTCTGTGTATAAAAGGATCCACACAATTTCAAATAAATGGGGCTTCGGAGCTGTTGGGCAGATCCACACTTCAAGAACATTCAACACAGCCAACTTCCCCAAAGAATCATGGGAACTGTAGTTTGTTAAGCATGCCGCATACTGTAACTCTGTGGGAGGTGGGACTACAGTTGCCAGGATTTTTTTTTTGGGGGGGTGTCTTCATTTGACAGCTAGCTGTCAAGCAAATCAGAGTTATGGTATGGTTATCAGATTTTTTTTCAATGAATCCGGGGACACTTTTTATTATTATTATTTTTTAATCTTTGCTTCCCCTCCTTCTCCTGCAGGAACTTCCTAGATTCCAGAAACCGTCTGGCCTCCCTGCCATTGGAGTCTCCCCTTGGGGGCCCCGACCCAGGGGCAGAGACCAGTGCCGACCTCCTCCGCTTTCCTCCCCCGCCCCCGCCATGACACCCGCCCTGGATCCGCTCCCTCCCATCCGTCCTCCTTACCTTGGGGACCCTCCCCTATCCCAGCATCCTGCACCTGCCCTCTGCAGGCTCCCTGCGCTGCCTTCTCAAGGCCCAGCAGTCCTCGCTAAAAAACGGCAGCCTTTAAATCTTTGCTTCCCCTCCTTTCCCTGCAGGCACTTGCTGGCTCCCTGCCCTTGGCGTCTCCCCTGGAGGCCCAGGATTATTATCATTTTGGGGGGGGGTCATCTGCTTTACATGTGTGGTGTGCACAAGCATGAGGTCACAAACGCCCCAGCAACCTTGCTAGCTACTCTGACTGCTCCTGGGTGTCTTCATTTGACAGCTTGCTGTTTATAAAGATGGTAAGGTTTTCAGATTTTCTTTCAATGAATCCGGGGACACTTTTAAAAAAAAATCTTTTTAAATCTTTGTTTCCCCTCCTCCTGCAGGAACTTCCTGGATTCCAGAAACCATCTGGTCTCCCTGCCATTGGAGTCTCCCCTTGGGGGCCCCGACCCAGGGGCAGAGACCTGGGCCAGCCTCCTCCGCTTTCCTCCCCCGCCATGACACCCGCCCTGGATCCGCTCCCTCCCATCCGTCCTCCCTACCTTGGGGACCCTCCCCTATCCCAGCATCCTGTCCCTGCCCTCTGCAGGCTCCCTGCGCTGCCCAAAGGCACCGTTTTTCGGGCTTCTCGAGGGCTGGCAGTCCACGTTGAACGGCAGCCCAGGATTATTGGGGGGGGGGGTCATCTGCTTTACATGTGTGGTGTGCACAAGCATGAGGTCACAAACACCCCAGCAACCTCACTAGCTACTGTGACTGCTCCTGGGTGTCTTCATTTGACAGCTTGCTGTTTATAAAGATGGTAAGGTTTTCAGATTTTCTTTCAATGAATCCGGGGACACTTTTTTAAAAAAATTCTTTTAAAATCTTTGTTTCCCCTCCTTCTCCTGCAAATCCTCTGGCCTCCCTGCCCTTGGCGTCTCCCCTGGGGGCACCTGACCTGTGCCGGTTGATCTGAACTTGTTGGGATGGCAAGGCAGAGGGGGCTACAAGGAGTAATAAATCGAATAAAAAGAAGGACTGGCATATGCCTACTGCTTCCTGGCTGTTCAAAGCACTTCATATACCTACTCAGTCAGTACTCCCAAGAACAACTCTGGTAAATAAATCAGTATTAATGACTTGCCTAATTTGCCACCAGGAAAGTTCATAACAGGCATGAGACTCGAACGTGAGAGGCCTCCAGATTCACACCCAGACACTATAGAACACTGGCCCTCTAGCAAACTTCTTGCTTTTGTAAGAATATCCATCTGCCAAATAATTCCTTCAGTGAATGTGCACTAATGCACCAATGCACAAATATAAGTAAGAGGGCATCAACGAGTCTCACAGTAACAACCGTGACCAAACAAAGTGTCTATGCACCTGTATGCCAGCAGAGGGCAATGTTGAAGTGATTATGCTGCCATTCTCTTTATCTAAAAGAAATCATAAACTGCCAAGCAAAGGCTGAACTACCACAGTGTTTGAGGCCTGTAGATCAGGGGTTGGCAACGTGTGGCCCACAAAGACTGTTTTACCAGCCCATGGGCTGCCGTTCTCGATGCAGAGAGCCAGCAGGATGGAGCAGATCGTGGACGAGCCCTTCCGGACGGTGGTGGCGTTCCCACTGGGCACCAGCATGAAGGAGCTGTAGGCGCAGCTGATGGAGATGACGCCGATCGAGGCGTGCAGGAGCGTGCGCTGGCAGGCCTCCAGCAGCCCGAAGGATGGGGCCTTCTGGCAGCGCAGGTAGCCGGCACAGTCTCCTGCGGAAGAGGAGGATCTCCAATGAAGCGATGCCCGAGGCCTCGTTGGCCATGCGTGTGAAGGGCGCCACAAAGCCAGCCGGCACACCGCCCCCAGCAGCGCCCCCAGCAGGCCCTTCATGCTCTCGGATAGGAGGGAGCGGTTCCAGGACGGGGGTCATGGTGGGGGAGAGAAGCGCAGGAGGTCAGCCACGGTCTCTGCTGCTAGGTCGGGGGGCCCCGGGGGAGACGCCAAGGGCAGGGAGGCCAGAGGATCGCCAGGAGCAAGTACCTGCAGGACAGGGAGGGAAACAAAGGGGAGTCGCAAGTGAGGCCAATTGTCTCTGTTCGAGCGGCATACCTCTGCCGCCAGCCTTTCTCCACCAGCTCGGTTTCTAAACAAGCCCACCTTGGGGGAGTGTTGTGAGGCGGGAAGTAAGTTGCAAATAAGGAGAGGCTGGGGCTGTTTTAAGTGAAAACTCACATTTCCCAAGCATCAATTGATGGTTTTAAGCCAGATTCCCCAATTGTAGTCTCATGAATCTCCAAACCTGCTTGGTTGTCTACTCAGATGGGCAGTGAGTCTCAGAAATGGAGTCTTAGATAACCAAGCAGTGGCGTAGGCACAGAGACGTTTGCCCTGGGTGCAAATATCTTAGGGGCACAACATTTCCAAAGGAAAAAAAATAAAAAATTGTAATAATAAATGAAAAAATAGCATGCCCTCCCCCTCACACAGAAAATATCCCAGTGTTTGTGTGGGTAGAATGAGGAGTGGCTTTGGGCAACAGTCGGGTGCAAGGTCACCCTCTGCATGGGCTTTGGATAGATACCCGCTCCTGAACATTCCCTCCTCCTGTTCTCCACTGTGCTGAATGCTCACAGGTGCTGCGGCTGCCAGTCGTGTAGGTTGCAGAGCTATTGGCCCTTTGTTGCAGCCTATTTATTGGCAGGCAGTGCTGAGGATCCTTGCCTTGCCCCGGGCCCTGGCAACCAATGCTACACTACTGTGTGTGAAATTAAAATTATTTATGTAGTAAGGAGAGTTGAGAGGACTGTTTTCAAATGTTAAGAGCATTAGAACAAGCTTCTGGATCAAGCTTATGATCCATTCAGTCCAGCCTCCTGTTGCCACAGTGGCTATCCTGTGGGAAACACACATGAGTCATCTAGTCCGACCCCCTGCAACATTGTGAGGTAGGTTAGACTGAGAGACGGGGACAGGTCCCCGAGGTCACCCAGTGAGCCTCACGGCCAAGTGGGGTTCGAACCCTGGTCTCCCAAGCCACAATCTGACACTCTAACCATTATACCACATACCCAGCGATTCTCTTCGAAGTCTACCTTTCCTTTCTTGAGCTCAACTATCTGCCTAATATTCCTGGGGTGGGTGGAGGGAGCAGTTTCAAAATGTTTATTCGGCTTTACGCCCATCATAAAGCACAACACACAAAACAAAACAAATAAAACAGCGGTCTCGTACAAGCCGCAAGTAATATAACACAATTCACAGCTCACAAGGACAAATATTGGCAATTCAAAAGAAAAATTTAAGATTAAGATTAAAAATTTAGACACTCCGCTAAAATCAATATCTGATGTCATTATCGAAAATTCTTATAACTATCAATAATCAGCTAACATTCCATTCCGTCTCTTGTACGAGAGGACGGCTGTTAGGAATTTAGCAACCTGTAGGGTAATATAAGGATCCACATCTTGAAGAACCCAGGCAAGCTGTAGGTCTACTGGTTTGTCAGCCATAGGCTGGATTATGGAGTTTAGTATACTAGCACGAACTGAACTGTACATAGGGCAGATAAACATAACATGATGTAGATTCAGATGTTTTCATTTCACAAGCACACATTGAAGGGACTTGGCCCTTAGTGAATCTATGTCTCAGCACGTTTGTTGGAAAAACATTGAACCTAGCTCTAATGAAGGCATATCGGTGAGATGCGGCCATAAGCGATGTTAAGTAGGACGGAGCACGGTAGATAGGGGTTATGCCGAGATTTAACGGCGAGCAGGCTCCACCACCAGCTAAGTGGTAAGGGAGCAGTTAGCCAAGGGCATCCCGTGATCTTGCACAGGGCAGGGATTTTCTCACATAGAAAGCTGCCCGATTCAGACCACAGTGGTCCATCCAGGTCAATGTTGTCCCCGCAGAGCGGCAAGATTTCAGATGGGTCTCTCCCCCAGCCCTACCTTGAGATGGCGTTGGAGTCTGACCCCGGGGTCTTCTGCATTCAATGCAGGTATATCCCTGAATCGGGGCCCTTCCTCCATGTTCCCTAGGTTCAGGGTCAGGAGGGAGGGTGACTAGAAGCCGCCCCTTTCTCTGCTCCTGCAGTGTCTGTTATTCTGGGTTCTATGCCTTGGTTCTACAAGGGTGGGAATCTAGCAGTCTACGTGTCACAAAGCAGAGGTGGGAAGGAGAGGCAGCATTTATGAAGTCCTCTTTCCCCCCCGTGACTCAGGGATCAGGGATGGAGAAGAGGAAAGCGCTGTTCACAACCCTAGCAATGCAGCAATGCAAGCCTCAAACACTGTGGTGCTTCAGCCTTTGCTTGGCAGTTTTTGATTTCGTTTAGATCAGGGGTCGGCAACGTGCGGCCCACAAAGACCGTTTTACCAGCCCACGAGCCGCCCTTGAACAAGTCGTGGCCCAACAGGCTGCCGTTTAGCAGCGTGCGCTGGCAGGCCTCGAGCAGCCCAAAGGATGGGGCCTTCTGGCAGCGCAGGTAGCCGGCACAGAGCAGGTGCAGGATGCTGGGAAAGAGGAGAGTCCCCGATGAAGGGAGGACAGAGACCTCGTAGCCCATGTGGCTGAAAGGTGCCACGAAGCCCTCGGATAGGAGGGAGCGGTTCCAGGGCAGGCGTCATAATCACTTCAACATTGCCCTCTGCTGGCATATATAAAAAACTGTATAAATTCTTCCATACAGGATTGCCTTGAGCAACAGCTCATCATAGAAGAAGCTGACTGCCTTAAACCAAGTATAGATAGCCCTCTATTGCCTCTACATGGCATAAGAGATCAATGGAACCATGGAACTGTGTGAAGCAAATACACCACCTCTTCTAAACCGCCTTCCCATTCTCATGTTTTGATTTAATCACCAAGAGAGCTAGAAACTTGTTCTATTTATATACAACAAAGGATCCCGGAAACAGCCGCCGCTTTCTAAGCTAGAAAAGCTGCTATGACACAGCAAACATGCCTATGTAGTGTTCTAGACTCTGTGTTTACTAATAAAGACATATTTCCATCCGTTCCTCTCATTGTGTTTTTTTTTAAACTGGTTGACAATTTTTGTGTTTTTAAAAATTTGATCTAGTGCGTGCAAAGCAATGCAGCTAGTTTAACTGGAGGTGGAGAGATCAGCAATCTAATTTCCTTCTCTCTCTCTCTCTCTCTCTCTCTCTCTCTCTCTCTCTCTCTCTCTCACACACACACACACACACACACACACACACTTTTTTATCACTGTTTAGCTGAGCAGAGAAAAACAGATGGCAACCTGCTATTACTAATGATATTTTTAAGAGTCTCCAACCTTTGTCTTGTCACTTCATATTATAATTTTCACAGCAACTTCAAAATCCCAACTCACAGTAATTTGCTCCCATTTAAGTATCAGCTGTGAAATCCATTTGGCACCTGGATTATAAATTTGAGGGATGCACTGACTGTGCTGAGAATATAATCCCCCTGGTTTATGAATTGGCATTAGTACATTGCCAAATGAGAGTGGGGGGGGGGATGTTATTTCTGTGCATGAACCAAATTGGTTTCTTTCTTCAGTTAGGAATTCTTGATCTAAACCTTTCTTAATAATATATAATATAACTCCAAAACAATGTTTGACATTTCTGTGTTTCATATGGAATTTATGCTCAAGAAATGCAGTTAGGGTGCACAAAATTCCCCTGTTGCCACGATACCACAGTACTATGGTAGACACGGAAACTCAGCGTCCCAGAAGCTGGGCTGGTAGTGGCCGCTGAGCCTTTGTGTACCACGGGTCCGTAGGGGTGGGAGGACATTTTTCAAAAGTTGCACGATGATTCCTCCTTCACCGTTTTTGGAGCATTTGCTCCTTCATTTGTCATTTCCTAGCAGTCTGTTCTGTTGTTTTTCAATGGTGTCCTCATCTAATCTTGTGCTGCCAACAGAACCAAGGTCCTTCCCCTTCTCCTGTCCATGTCTCTGTCCTCTATCCAATCAAGGAAGAGTTCAAGGACGCATTGCAGCTAGGTGGGGACACTCAAGGGCTGCATACACAGTATACTTGGAAAGCAGATTGGAAGCACACTCTTTCCCTCAAAGAATTCTGGGCACCGCCATTTGCACCTCACAAGAGTTACAGCTCCCAGCAACCCTTTAGCAATTCTGATGCCCATAATTCTTTGAGGGGGGAAATATTCTTTGAGTGTGTTCTAAAGCCATAGTGTGTACACAGACTAAAAACACACACACATCACAGTCATGCCACACACAGTTTGAACTAAGTTCCCAGCTTAACAGGAATGTCTTAGCCTGATGACAGTTTCGGTGCAAAGTGTGGATCTCTACAGAGAATATGCCATTACAAGTCAAAAAGTTAGAGCAGGAACATTTGGAATATGGGAGAGTGGTGGCTGGTAAGACAGAAGGCAAGGAGACCAACAGCTAGTGGAATAACAAATTCCACTTTGGTCGCCATCCTGACTATGTGTTCTGTTTTGAAAAGGCAAACTTTAGTGTAAGGAGGAGAAAGAAGACAGCGAGCGCCACCCCCTTGGCTGGTTGATAAGGAGAAGGATGGGAATGGCAAGACTGAGAGATTGGTTGGTGGCAGAGCCATAGCTAGGTGATCTTGCGCCCCTGGCAGAACCGTCCAGATTGCGCCCCCTAGCCACGAACAAATTAGCACTTCTTTCTGCCTCTCCTCCAACACCCCCCCCGGCACCCATTCAATTCCTCACACACTTCACTTTGTAATAAATTCTTTTTTTATAATGAATTCTGATTGAAGGACACCAAGATGGGGAAGGCTGACCTACATGATGGTACAGTGGTACCTCGGGTTACAAACACTTTGGGTTACAGACTCCGCTAACCTGGAAGTAGTACCTCGGGTTAAGAACTTTACCTCAGGATGAGAACAGAAATCGTGTGGTGGCAGCGCTGCGGCAGCGGGAGGCCCCATTAGCTAAAGTGGTACCTCAGGTTAAGAACAGTTTGAGGTTAAGAACAAATCCCCTGAACGAATTAAGTTTGTAACCAGAGGTACCACTGTATATAGAAGTCTCCGCAATTACGTGCAGGTTACGTTCCAGGCCCCTACCTGCATAAGTGAAATCCCCAAAAGTGGGGAGCGCTCCACTTTAATAGGGAGAAGGGCCTGGGAGCCAAGGTTTCTTCACCCCCCACTAAAATATTTGAGAAGGTCCCCCCCCCCCCCCGTTAATGGGCATTGCCATTCAAATAGTGTATATGTGCTCTGTTGTGTGGTCAATTATACAGGGCGGGGCTTACCTGCCCCCCCCATATTTTTTATTCAAGTTGGCACCCTTAAGGGAGGGTGTGCGAAAGGAGAGAGAGAAGTGACTCCGGAGTAGGCAGGCTTTGAAGTTGGCGACTCTCCCCCGGCGCCCGGAGTGGAAGGAGTGTGGGCCAGGCTTCGTCAGGGGCCAAAGCTGGTGGACCTTCCTAGCCCCGACCCTGAGCGAGGTCCAGGAGAGGCAGGGGCGGCACTTAATGGCCAAATGGGTCCACTGACCTGGCATGTAGCTCTGTGGTCAGGGAGCTGGAGAGGTTGTAGCAAAGAACGACCATAACAAACACTTGTAGGGTTGGAGCACCCTATAGGGATGTGCTAATCAGTTTGGGACTTCTTAGTTAAGAAGAAAATGATGACTGCTCTCTGTCTTGTCACCAGAGCATTGTGGACTATTTATATTGTTGAATGCCACCCCAACCTCTGAGTGGTGCAAAGTTCCAGGGGTGCTTACCCAGAATTCGTGTTTCCTTTTGGAAGTGAGGCACAGTGGAGATGGTGGCGTCTTTTATGATATACACAACCTTAGCCTGGGATGGACAGGTTCATAACATAAATCTCCCATAGCCACAGCCTCGGATTCAAGCAGAGATCTGCCATGGTTCTCGTTCTCTCTCTCTCTCTCTTTCTTTCTCTCTCTGCTTATCACTTTGCATCTAAATCACATAGGTAAAGGTAAAGGGACCCCTGACCATTTGGTCCAGTCGTGGCCAACTCTGGGGTTGCGACGCTCATCTCGCTTTACTGGCCAAGGGAGCCGGCATACAGCTTCTGGGTCATGTGGCCAGCATGACTAAGCCGCTTCTGGCAAACCAGAGCAGCGCACGGAAACACCGTTTACCTTCCCACCAGAGCAGTACCTATTTATCTACTTGCACTTTGACGTGCTTTCGAACTGCTATGTTGGTAGGAGCAGGGACCGAGGAATGAGAGCTCACCCTGTCGCAGGGATTCGAACTGTCAACCTTCTGATCGGCAAGTCCTAGGCTCTGTGGTTTAACCCACAGAGCCACCCACACATACATACCTGCAAAACTCTGCCCTAAATTCTGGCTTTGTCCTTCTCACTCTCTGGAGATGAGAGAAGGGCCCCACCCATGTGCACCTTAATCCTCCTTAATGACTCAACCCCAAGATTATCACCTTATGATGAAACTAGCTTGGCTTAATACAAGGGATGTATTGAAATGCAGATTCCTTTTTTGTATAGGGACCTACCCTTCCATTGACCTGAAAAAGGCAGCCCTCTCACCCAGAAGATGGAGGTGTGGTGGCAGTCATGCTGTTGACCCCCCCACCTACTTCTTTAATGGCTGATGTGTGGCTCCAGCACCCAAGAGGAGAACTCACCCAGCAAAGAAGGGACTTGCACAGGAGCTGAAACTGAGTAATAGCAAGGTAAAGGCTAGAGACTCCCTTTGACAGTTTCACCCAAGGACAAGTCTGATCTCATTTAGAGCTCTAAAGCAAAGCATGGAGAAGCGTTGCAATAATTCTAGGTCCCTTGGGAGTTTCTCTTTCCAGGCTGAGCAACAGAATATGTTGTTGGCATGAAGACTCAGAGTTTGGAATTGCACTGCTCGTAATCAATCCTAAAAAATAAAATTCAAAAAGTGGTGGGGTATCCAAAATGAACCCCAAAACAAAAGAGATGGTTTCTCAAGCTGCTGACAAAATGAGGGTTTTAAAGCAGCCTGATGCATTGCAGCCAGTTATAATTTAAAGGCCTTCTTCATCACATCAGATCATGCAGCCAAAGCTCTGAAAATGTGTTTTCTATACAGGACTACCCTAATCTGCTATGCATGCATGTACATAGCATGTTTTCGGTGCTGTAATAACTTTGTTAGGATGACCAATAGGGAAGGGCCTGGAAACAGGCAGGGAAGGGCTGGGCCACGCAGCTGAGTTTGAGGGCATGGTGCTAGGATAGCCAAACCGCTGAGCTTTGGAGAGCAAGATTTGCAGCAGAAGTCCCTGCTTCTAGATGTCCTTCATTGTCACAACATAGAGCTCTCTACCATTGCATCCTTGGGGGAAACCAAATAGTTTATTGATGCTAATGAAGTCAGTCCTTGATTCACTGTCCAAACAGAAACCATGGCGTTCAGCAAGTGCAGATTATAGCGAGCCAGTAAATAACACAAATACAGAACCTAGTAACTAATGTCAAATGAGGACAACAACCTTTCATCCTACTTTGCTTCAGACCTCCAAATAAAATGTACAACAGTGACATAGATGCACAGCCTTCTTTTGAAATCCCAGGAGTGACATCTTGCCTTGCTATCAAGAAAGAAACTGTAACTCCCTCTTTCAGGTATAACCCACATTTAGGTAATTTGCATTAAAAAGCACAGACATCACCTGTGATGAGTAAGACTAGATCTCATACAGCACATGACACAGTGATCAGAGAATGATACTGGAACAGCAAAAGAGGCTTGAGCAACAGAGTCTTCCTCTTTTCTTTTGGCCTTAGGCCCACCCCCGGCTGGCCGTCCATTGTCCTCCACAGGTGGGCGGGACAGGTAGGTGGCACCCGCCCAGGTGACCCCCGCTCGGTGCCGCAAACCCCGCCCACCTGTGGCGAAGGGAGGGTGGATATTGTCAAGCCTCAGGGTGAAGGGGCAGAAGCTATCAGAAGTGGTAGTGGTTAAGAGCGGTAGTTTCGTAATCTGGGGAACCGGGTTCGCGTCTCCGCTCCTCCACCTGCAGCTGCTGGGTGACCTTGGGCCAGTCACACTTCTTTGAAGTCTCTCAGCCCCTCTCACCTCACAGAGTGTTTGTTGTGGGGGAGGAAGGGAAAGGAGAATGTTAGCCGCTTTGAGACTCCTTAAAGGGAGTGAAAGGCGGGGTATCAAATCCAAACTCTTCTCTTCTTCTTCTTCTTCTCCTAAGAAGTCACCTTAGAGCATTTGTGATAACAGCCAGGTGATAACAGGGCAATAAATTGCTTCTTGCTCTACACTTGCAAACAGACACATCAAACAAACAAACAAACAAACAAACAAACCCTGTTCCCAAACCCTGAAAGTTGCTACTACTATTACTACTATTCATTTAATTTCATTAGGGCTGTGGCGCTGTGGGTTAAACCACAGAGCCTAGGGCTTGCGAATCAGAAGGTCGGTGGTTCGAATCCCTGCGACGGGGTGAGCTCCTGTTGCTCGGTCCCTGCTCCTGCCAACCTAGCAGTTCGAAAGCACGTCAAAGTGCAAGTAGATAAATAGGTACCGCTCCGGCGGGAAGGTAAACGGCGTTTCCGTGCGCTGCTCTGGTTCGCCAGAAGCGGCTTAGTCATGCTGGCCACATGACCCGGAAGCTGTACGCCGGCTCCCTCGGCCTATAAAGTGAGATGAGTGCCGCAACCCCAGAGTCGGTCACGACTGGACCTAATGGTCAGGGGTCCCTTTACCTTTACGCGCACACTAGAGAGGCTTTAACTGCAAAGAACTCATCACTTCTCCAGCTGCATTTCAAGTTGTTGTTGACATCTGTCTGTCACTCATTAGCTAAAAACACTAAAAGGTGGCAGCAGGTAGGCTGGCTCATCTTACAGAAATTGCTTCTAAGGATACTTGTACATTTTGCTTCATAAGTTTTATTTTTCTAGAGGGGCTAGGGACATAGTTTTTCTTTATTAAAAAAAAATAAAGTTCAGGCTCTGCCCCCGGCCAGCTAGCTGTGAGCCTGGTACATCAGTAACCTCAATGTGGTTGCCTCAGCATTCTGCTGCAATTGAAATGCTCCTCTAGGCTCTTACCCCACAATGCTTTCAAGTAATTCAGCAGCTGTCTGACTCTTACATACAGATTCGCCATCATTAGGCTCCCCCACTCCCAACACCAGCTGAAGTATGTCACTTTGCAACCATAAGGACTCATAGGATCCATTTTCGTTGTCAAGGTACTGTTTGCAGCACAAGGTTAGATGAGGACACCAGCCTGACATTACAAAACAATGGAACGCCCTGCTAGGAAATGACAAAATAGGAAGTGGGTGCTCCTAAAACGGTGGGTTGCAGTGTGATGGGTGAAGGAGGAATTATCGTCCTACTTTTAAGAGTATCTCCTCCATGGACCTGGGGTACAGAGAGGCCCAGTGGCCATTGCCAGCACAACTGCAGGGACATGGAGGTTCAGTATCTATCGTATTGCTGTGGCAGCAGGGAACGTACTCAGGGGCCAAATGTGACTCTCCAGGCCTCTTTATCTGCCCTCAGAATTCCCCCATGTGATGCCCCTTTTCTCCATGCCACACCCCTCTTTAAGGGTTTGCCCTCTGCCTACATACATGTGCTTTAGAGCACATTTGAAGCATGTTCCGCCCGGGGGTGGGGGTGGGGTTGAAGTACACTACAGCCCTTGTTTGTCTCCCCACCACCACCACCCAGGTGGAATGTATCCTCGAACTACGATAATGACATGTGCTTGCCTGGATGAAGGACAGAGACAGGTATGTGAGTTCATGTAGAAATCAGCCCACTGTACAAAGGGAAGTATGAGACAAGTGTATACTATAGTACATGGTCAACCCAGTGCCTTTGTGTGGTTGTGCTTCAGGTCTACTGAGCAGGAGAGTAGGCAACAGTGCAGCGTGACAGCTAAGCAGGGAGGACGGATCTGATTTGGCCCCATAGTTAAGGCCACAGCCTTTCCTGTTCCGGCCACATAATGCCACAGCTGCCCATGCGATGTTCCATTCCTTGTTTGCTTGTTGCATTTTTATACTGCCTTTTTGCCAAGTTACTCAAGGCGATTTACAAATTTAAAACAACTAAAACAAATGATACAAAGGGAGGAACAGACTGCCTGGAGCAAGTCCTGAGCTTACCCCTCGCTGGCTGGCTGCTGCCTCCTCCTTCCTTCCCAGAGAGCAGAGGGTGTCCATTTAGTCCTGCTGCGGGGGGGGGGGGAGCAGTCTGACTGAAGAAGATCCTGAAGTTGTCTTTGACCGCCTCCCTCGTTTGTCTTTTATTATTATAATTATTTTCAAGTGTGAGGGTAGCAATGACAGGATCCAGAAAGAGAACGCTCCATGTCTACAAATGAAATACAGAATATAATAAATAACCAGAAAACAATTATGGAAATGACACAGAGTATATCTTACATATATATATCTTATCCAAACCTTACATTAGGGTTCTAAATGTACTCTAATCAATTATCCATAGTCCATGGAGACATCACCCTAGTCACACCCTTCTTGACCCGCCCCGCCCCTATTTGTGACATCTTTACCACAAGTTAGCGCCCTGTGGTTTGCACACGTACATCTCAGAAGCACCTATGATACTGATAAAACCCTAATTAAGCTTAAGTGCTTCGACATAAGAGGTTTGCCATTGGTTTAAGCAGAGAAGCTGTAAAACTGAACCGCACTATCTAATATAAATCTGGAGTAATGGTAAGAGGTCCCTGTTTGCTCTTTATATCAGCGAAAGTGAGTGCAAAACAAATAGTCCCGTATCAAGTCATCAGTATCTTTGCCTCAGCAAACTCTAGCAAGTACAGGGCAGGAGTGCAATGGACTTGATAACCTTGGTCCAAAGTCTTCCTCCACAAAGGTATGCAACAGAACAAGCGTTGGGGCTCAGAGTGAAAGTACCCTGGACTGAAGAGCAAAGGCCACACTGTCATTAGAAAGTGTTTTCTCTGCTTTGGGGAAGTAAAGCCGTTGACTCTTTGGCTCAAATGGTATTGGGTCATGTTTATGCGATGCCTCACAGAGCTACCACTTTCAGAGTGGTTAACAATCCATCCAATTCCATCGGGACTCTGGAAATTGCAGTTCCATGAGGGAAACAGGTTTTCTAAAAACTATCGGCACCCTTGAGAAACTACAGTTCCCACGATTTTTGAGAAGAAGCCATTATTGTTTATAGTGGTATGATACTGCTTTAAACTCTCTTTACCTTTACCTTTTAATATCTAAATCTTTGCATGGGATAAGTTCAATATATAAGATTATAAAAGAAGAAGCCAACGGGGGGGGGGGGGGGGATGTACCTGAATGTGTGGTGTTCTGGATTTGGTAGATTAATTAGTACTGTGATTCGACTGGGACAATTCAGGTCTCCTTCCTGGTCCCCACCCCCAAGCCCCATCCTTTGATTGAGGTATTTGAATTGTTACAGCTTTGAACTGAAAATGAAATACACACTTTACCTGTCAAGCTGTGTTCTGCTCTCTGCTTTCAAGAATGTCTTTTCAAAAATTCCTCTAAGAGGAAAATGTATTTTCCTGTAATGAGCTATACTGAAATACTGAATAAATATTGAGGTTTGGTATTTTAAAAATTAATAAGGCACATTCTGCAGCATTTCCATGTTCAGCCTTCCTGGTTGTTTACATTTTATACATTAGGATTAATTTTTTTGACAGTTAAAGTGTATATTTTATTTTCAGTTCAGCTCAGCACCAACCAGGGCCTTAGCTAGGGGGTGATGAGGTGGGCCCCTGCCAGGGGCACAGGCGAGGGGGCTGCCATAAAATCGGCGTCAGCCATCGCTCCCTGCCCACAGCCCAGTCAAGGCGGCGAAGGGGGCGCGCTTCTGATGGCCTGCCCCGTCTCGGCTATTTGCTGCTGTTACCGGAAAAAAATCCGAGGGCTCCCTTGGACAAAAACAAAGACACCAACCAGGATAACTTGGAGCAAAACAGCAGCCTGTAGGCTTGGCCTTTATTGAACTGTTGCAACAGGGTGTTCCCCTCACTTGCAGGAGAGAGGAAAGACCCAGAAAGATGGTGTGCAAGACCTTATAAAAACTTTTGAAATTTCCATCCTCTAGGTCAGTGTTTCCCAACCTTTTTTGGGCAAAGGCACACTTGTTTCATGAAAAAAATCTCGAGGCACACCACCATTACAGCCCCGTGACGTCAGCGCGCAGCGTCACGCCGGGAGGGACGCACGAAAGTGAAAGTTTCAATTTTTTCCCCTCCCCCTTGCCGGGGAACCTCCAAGCTTTGGGGGTGGGGGGGGAGGAGGCAGCAAAGCGAGGCAGGAAGGAGAGCGCGGCTTGGCTGGGTGAGCTTTGGCAGGGGCAGGGAATGAGAGCCGCGAGGCGGGCGCTGCGGACGGAGGCGCTGCCCGCCGAGCTCGCAGGCAGCCAGGCAGGCAGACGGCGAGAGCCCCGCGCTGGGCGGCCTCTCCTCGCCCTCGCCGCCCCGCCTCACGCCGCCCAACTCGCCCGCCTCCCTCCAGGCAACATCTCGCGGCACACCAGGCAACATCTCGCGGCACACTAGTGTGCCGCGGAACAGTGGTTGGGAAACACTGCTCTAGGTCAAGCCCACCCCCAGAAACATCGTGCATACATTACAGAAAGGAGGGGTTGACATCATGCATACATTACAGAAAGGAGGGGTTGAGGGAGGAGTTGTGGTGGTAACCTGAGTGTCCTGTCACCTGGCTGGTTCCTCCTTTCCCCCTGCCCATGAGTCACTTCCAGGAGACAAAGGGGAGTTGGCAGTTTCCTGCCCCCAGAGGGAAGATCTGATCATTGTCCTTTGTTTCAGTCTGTGCTGAATCCACTCCCATATGCAAGTTCTTTGTGATCTGGATTGTCTTCTGTCTGGGATCATCAGGGTTGGCATAGCAACTGGGCAGCGCTCCTGTGGATGTGCTGGGATGGTGAAGGGATTATGGCTGACCAGAACCAAGCCACCCCCCCCCCTTTGATAGTCCTTGTCATATGGAGTAAAATAAAAATGGAACAGTGCAAATCCGATGTATGGTTGGTTTTTCTATGAATTTATAACAGAAGTGTGGCATATGTAGTGAGTGAGTGTGTGTGAAGTTTGTACAAACTGAATGATTGGGGTGGGGGGTTCCTGCTACACTGTCCATATCAGTTAATACCTTGACCCTCCTCCACAAAAATAGCTGTTTACTTGGCCGTTTTCCTGTGTCCTGAAGACTGAAATTTCAGGGTCAATATATTAACTGATATGCATAAAATTTCAGATATAGCTATCTAATCCCTAGTTTAGTAAGATAAGACCTTTGGAAGCCCCCTACTGCCCTTTCCTCCTCTGGGCTTGCTGGGTCCTGGAAAGTCGGCCTGTGTGAAGAACATGAGACTAGGCCAAGTAGATTATTAGGCCTTGCCTTGCCTTCGCCCCGCCCCCTGCATGCAGCCGATTGGCCAGCTGGGTTGGGGGCGGGGCCAAGGCCAGGCCAGGCAGAATCTACTTGGCCTAGTCTCCTGTTCTTCACACAGGCCGGCTTTCCTGGCTGCTGAGGAGGCCATTTTGATTTCAGAGAAAGTGTTTAATTTAAAAAGGATCTGTCCTATAGAATAACAAGTGGTCACAATACATTGAAGACAAATAAATATTTGGGGGAGGGGGCTCCCAGAGCCCAGCGCCAGCATCCCAAAGAGGATCAAATGGGCGGACTGTTGTCCTCCCCTCCGCCAATGTCTTTCTCTCCCCACTGAGCTGGCTCCCTGCCTGTTACGTTACATGCGGGGAAACCCGGGTGGGGTTCCTCTCTGCGTCAAATCTTCAGGCTGTTCCAGATAATGCAGAGCATGGTGAAATCACAATAAATAAAACCTCCCCTTCAGTAGTTTCAAGCACTGCTACGGGTTCCACATAATATCCGTCCTGCATTGTTTACTGGGACAGCACCTGACCTTTGGAACTCCCCGCCTATTGCAACAAAGCTTGTGCTTTTGCTAGACTTTTTTGGGGCACCTGCTAAAAGCATTCTTCTTTAGGAAAGCATACCTAGACGCTTAGGAAGTTGAAGTAATTTTAATCTGAATATTTTAGCTTTTGTATGTTTTAAAGTAGGATTGTTAATTTTTCTTGATTTTACTGCTGTGGTTTGTTTGGTTTTTTATTTCAGTAAACAACTTTGCAGGTTTTTAAAAATATTTTTTATTAAATAAGTAAACAATAAATAAAATAACACAAGCCAAAACACAATGCATCCTGTAGATTTAAGTATCTGTCCACAGTCACCTGCTTGTTATCAGAGGCCCAGAATCCACATTCCTTTGTAAGAAAATATGAAATAATGTAAAACTATCGTTGTAGGCAAAAAAATAAAAAAATAAAAAATATCAATAAATTTTCCACACTGGGTACCACCTGACTTTCCTATGCCTCTGCATCTAGGGCTGCAATGCTGTGCACAATTTCCTGTGAATATGCCCCATTTAATACCACAGGACTTACTTTTGAGTAGGCACACATAGGATTGTGCCATGATTAACTGATAATATCAGAGTTTGAAGCTATATTTCTAACCATGCTTACTTGGGAGTGAACCCGGTAACATAACACTCCAGTAAATAAGTTTTACAACACACTGATTTGCAAACCTGATAGAGAAAGCACTTAAGAATCTAAAGGAGGCCAAAGAAAATTGTGTTATGTAAGTAACCTGTTTACAACTGTTTGGATACAAATGGATTAAAATGCTGCTGAGTCAATCATCTCACCCTGAGCAAGGGTGAAATGCCTTGTGATATAAATCTGCTGAACTTCAAGCAGAGCAATTTCAATAATGCAGCCCAAGCATGTATATATATCTGTAATTTGACCATACTATGGGAAGGTTATGCTAGTTGAGACGAAGCTTTAAAACAATTTTTATTAAAAAGAAAAATCCCTATCACTTTTTTGGTAGTAGTAGCAGCAGCAAATATATTCATTCCTACTTAGACACATTTGCATTTTTAAAAAAGGACATGCGTAGCTTTTACATTTTACATTTCTTGAGGCTAACATTTCTTACACCTTATGCATTTCTCTGGAAACACCTGGGTTGCTTTTTTTCCTTTCAGTGAGTAATCATACTACAGGTGAGCAAGCACAGATATCATATTCTATGCCTTGCTTTTCCTTTTATCTTGACTCTAAAAGGTTCCGTATAGTTTTGCTTTAAGGTTTGAGCTAAGATGTCCCTTCATGTTAAGTGCCTGTCTGCAGTTACTCCCAAGTGGAGCCATACTAGGCCATAAATAGATATATTCACAAAGTTGCTCAGGGTGAGAATAGAATGGTGCCATCATCACCAGGGATTGTCACAGGCACTGTAGAATACAGGCCCATGGAAGCTGTGGCCCTTCAGGGGTTCTTGGACTCCCATCAACCCCACTGAAGGCCAATGGTCTGAATGGTAGTTGCTGGAAGTTGCAAGGGGGAAGAGTGTGTTGCGCGCAGGTCTTGCTTTGGATAGCCCATAAGGATCTGGTCGGCCCTTTGAGAACAGGATGCTGGACTAGATTGTTGGGCTGAAATGAGCGACAGACGAATGGCAAGGTGTCACACGGGAGGCATCTACCGAGCATAGAATAGAATCATAGAATCATAGAATCATAGAGTTGGAAGAGACCACAAGGGCCATCGAGTCCAACCCCCTGCCAAGCAGGAAACACCATCAGAGCACTCCCGACATATGGTTGTCAAGCCTCTGCTTAAAGACCCCCAAAGTAGGAGACTCCACCACACTCCTTGGCAGCAAATTCCACTGTCTTCCACAGCTCTTACTGTCAGGAAGTTCTTCCTAATGTTTAGGTGGAATCTTCTTTCTTGTAGTTTGAAAACATTGCTCCGTGTCCGCTTCTCTGGAGCAGCAGAAAACAACCTTTCTCCCTCCTCTATATGACATCCTTTTATATATTTGAACATGGCTATCATATCACCCCTTAACCTCCTCTTCTCCTGGCTAAACATGCCCAGCTCCCTTAGCCGTTCCTCATAAGGCATCATTTCCAGGCCTTTGACCATTTTGGTTGCCCTCCTCTGGACACGTTCCAGTTTGTCAGTGTCCTTCTTGAATTGTGGTGCCCAGAACTGGACACAGTACTCCAGGCATGTCTCGGCGAGTCTCTTTTATTGAATATTACAGCATTACCACATATGTGCTTGTTGCTGATTGGTTAACACAAATACAATGCAAGGGCATTCATCATAAAGGTTGGGAAAGGGAACACATGGTTACTAGGGATTGATATTGCATGACTTGAAAGAACATAACAATCACAGTCCGTAGATGTGGCCAACAATGCATTAAGAACAGGTCAGGGTACTGAACTCAATGTGAACTGATCAGAACATTCCCAGACTCATGTGCAGAGGCAAAAACTTCCCAGCACTAGATGGGCTGCTGGCTTAATCCAGTAGGCTCTTCTTATGTTCTTACGATCATGAATGATGCCAAACTTTGTGCAAACACCCGATTGGCGTAGCCCACAGCAGCAGCCCTGAACTCCTGAGCGCAAGCAATCTGCCAGTTGCTGAGCCACGTAAAGTCCCTTGGCAGTTAGCTGAAGAGGTGCAGGCATTTCTCTACAGGGAGTGCAAAGCACAGACCCTCATTTTCTAAAGGAAAGGGGAGAGAAGGCTTCTTAATAGCCTTAAAAGGCCTGGCATGCAAGTCTCTCTTCATGTTTATAGAAAACCATCTGAGAAGCTGGATACCAGTTTTTTTTGGGGGGGGGGGCAGACGATTGTTGTAAGAATTCTAAGTTGTCATAAATAAGTTGAATATTCATCAGTGGCCAAGGTGGGGCAATCAGCAAGCCTTATCAGATATCTTGACAGACAGGAGACACACTACACTGTCAAATTTCTGTTGCAGACCATCTCTTTCTGTGATACTTTTGGAGGGTCTTTGGCTAAGGGTTGGGCAACATCTAAAGTCTTTAAAAGCTGTTACACACCTTTGTTCTGGGTCCTCCTCATCTCCTTGCAAGGGGTATGTGTGTGAACTCTGTTCCAACAGGCAAATAAACGTCAGCCTTACTTACTTATGTATGTGTTTGCCTTGTACATTGATGAACATTTATTTTTTATATATAAGACCTTAGAATTCCTATAACAGGGAGTAGGGCTGTAAAAGCCAACCACATATTTTTTGTATAACAAGGAACAATGGGAGCTGTAGCCCAGCAAACATATGGAGAGCCACGGGTTCATCCCCCTACTATGAAATGTACCCAGGGACGTCTTAACTGCGCTGTCACTTGATGTGGAAAGGGCTGGTAGCCAGCCCAAGAACTGTCCATGAAACTGATGCTTTTGCTTTGAGTGGTGCCATTCACACTGAGACCAAACACAGTGACCCAAATACTGCTTCTATCTTGACAAGTGCCTTATGCAACATCATGGCTCGCATGCTTCTCCGTCCACACTGGGGAGGGGAAAACGACAGAAATTCTACCAAATTTTATATTGCAGTCTTGTGTTATGCTGAGATGAATAGGGCCAGTGGCAGTGGCGTAGCGTGGGTTGTCAGCACCCGGGGCAAGGCAAGTAATTTGCGCCCCCTAACCCGTGGATTTGCGCCCCCTAACCCGTGGATTTGCGCCCCCTAACCCTAACCCCCAGATGTTGCGCCCAGTGTGGCCGGCCCCCCCTGCACCCCCCACGCTACGCCACTGGCCAGTGGGGAAATGGCATTTTAAGGAGAACTGTCTCCATTTGCAGACTCTGTGGATTTAAGCCCTCTTGGGAGTGCTTAGTTCTCGAACAGAGGACTGCTTGTTGCATGGTTACATTTTAATCTCCCCAGCTCCCTTCTGAGTAGCTTTGTTGCATTTTCAAGATTTTCTGTCTTTCTTTCTTTTCTTTTCTTTTGAAGTTGCTGTTATTTTCAAAAAGCCACAGTAGATTTCTGTCCAGTTTCAGATCAGTAAAGGGTTTGACATAAAAGAAAGGAGTGTGTTTCTTTGCATTTTTTTCCCCACCAGGCTTTCTTGTGATGAGCTGAGATGGATAGTGGCCAGAGGAGATGTGAATTCCCCCTTGATGATAACAATAAAATATCGGGGCTTTTGCTGCAAACATCAGAAGGGGTCATCGGGCTTAGCTGAGGTGGCTGTGAAACTTCACAGCTAGCTTTGCCCATCTGAATTATGGCTTTGGGAAAAGTAGTCATGAGAGCTATTAGCCAGGTATTAGCTCAGCAGCATTTCTCAAAAATGAACTATCTTTTTGTTTTGTTTTTTGTTCCATTTAACTTAGCAGCATGGCTATATTTAATGACACTCATTCAGCCACTTTGCTCTTGGAACACTCTTCAACTTAGTATGGTAGGTTTGATGTGCATTATACAAGGCAAATCCCAGCTATGGAATTATGCTGGAGCTGTGTATAGTAGCTACTCACGCAGCCACAACTGACAGTTTTTGTGTCTTGCCTACATAATGGGTGTTAAGAGCTTTAGCTTTCTAAGTATAATTAAAGCACTTTCACACTTGAATTTATTGCAGGCATAACATACCACAATTGAGAGCAGTTAGTGATATATGGAAGGGCAGATGGAGGAATAAGAAATTAAAAACACACGCACACGTGTTCAGGTGAAACATTAGTTGAAGGCTGAATATTTCAGCTGCTTCTGCAGGCTGAATTGCAGGGCAGAGGACAGTACATTTCAAAATATTAACCTTTTTGCTGAGCAGGTATATTTGAAAGATGTGGGATGAGGGGGCAGTCAATAACAATGGTTAGAAAATGACAAAAGCCAACTACTAGTCTCTGGAGGGCCACCGGTTCCCCACATTAACTTAAGGAAAGTTAGTATTTTTAAACCCTGTACTGCAAATGGGAAGTTAGAGGCTGGGTTGCCAAAAGTCAGCTACTGAGTTTATGGCAGAGAAGAGCTATGAATACCTCCTTGTTCACACCACAGTTTTCCCCCCAATACGCTACACCAGCTTTGTGTTCTGTATTGTGTTATACTAGTGCAAATTGCATGGGTCATTGACATCCCATTACTGAAAATACAGTGCTTGGGTAATAAGAGTTCAGTAGTTAGAAGTGGTACACTCTTTCAGGTACCTGTTTACCACCTTAGTCAGAACTAGGCTTATATGTGTCCCAACAGAGTGTGGAGTAAGTGATAAAAGGCAATGAAGTGGTATCCTTGTGGGGGCGGGGACATTATCAGGGCAGGAGTGAAGCTAAGTAGAGACTAACTGCTCTATGAGCAGACTTCCAGCTTGCCGGGGCTACTTTTCTGTTTACAAGAATTCCTTACGAACCAGAGCAAGTTAGAATCAAGGTACAGTGTTATGAAGCACCCCTAAAAATATCCAGCTTTTGCAAGCGTAGCCAGCACCAGAGAAGCGTGATTTGATTTTGACATGGAGACCTCAAGAGAGACTTCCTTACAGGAAGCCATGTTCCAAGCAACATTTATTTAGGGTCGGCACGGCTGGGGCTCGCCCTCTTTTGCCGGCTTGCCCCCATGTTTTCCCACCCTCCCTCCCTTTAGGTAGGTTTCTGACTTTGCTATGGACTTCGGTCTGTCGCCGCAAGGGGCATGGGAGGAATTTTTCCCAATTGGCAATTTGCAGCCATTTGGTTTTTCGTCTACCTTGTAGCAACTTGTCACAACTCTTCGGCATTGGAGGTTAGGCATTGGTAAGAAGGGGTTAAGAGGATGTGGGGGGGGGGAGGAACGCCATCACCTCCCCCCAGAGAACGAAGGGTGGTCCAGTAAAGGACTGGGGGGGCGTGGCCCTGTCCAAAGCCTATGGAGGTGTGGGCCTAAGCACGCCCCCAAGCGGTGACGGGGGGGGGGGGGGAGCTCCTAGTTGACTCAGCAGGAGACTCCCCCACTATGGTGTTAACCCTTCCCATGTCTCCAGCAAATGGGCTGGAGCCGGATAGTCGATAGGACCAATGCCTAAGCCAATGCCTCTCATTCCTGAATTCAATAATGTTGTGGCCTAATTCGCCCATTTAACCTTAAATTCTGGTGTCTTGTGTCTTTATTTATCCTTGGTGGGGGGTGGGAACTCGCCACTCAAGCATCGGCACCTGGTAGATGGTTTCTGTTACTCTAAGTGTCTACCCTCCCTCCTGTAGCATTTGTAAATGTAAAAGAAACAAAAGCGCACCAGAATCTTTCTAAGGATTGTTCAACAAAGATGTGATCCCCTAGGGGTGAGGGCCTTCCTGTTCACCCCTCCTCACAATCACCAATCATGCTGTTTTCAGTGGCCTGAGGCTCCATTCTGTGGAGCTCAAAAGATATGTTAATCTCTTTTCCCCATCTCACCTGGACAGCAGAATAACACACATTTCTAGAAACTATTTCGCAAACATTTTAGATAGGCTCTTCCTGGCTGGCACCTTTCTTTAATTTTAAGCCCACTCACTGTCAATAAGATGTGATTTTCAGTATTTTTTATGTTTTAAGCCCAATTTAAGCCTAAAAGATGATGCTTTTCACCCTGCCAACTAGGAATCTTTGGCTTACCAAGAGACCTCTCCTCTCTGCCCAGAAACCTTCCTATGGACTCCCACCCCACTCCATTTTCCATCCCTTTTGTTGCTAAAGATGTACACTGAACCCCAACCACACAGAAGAAGGACAAGTCTGGAATCTTCCTTCATCCCCTGTTATGTACTGAGTTGAACAGGATCCAAACTGCAGCAGTCTGATTGGTCCTAGAACAATAGGATCCAAATTGCAGCAGTCTGATTGGTCCTAGAACAATAGGATTCAGAATGCAGCAGTCTGATTGGTCCTAGAACAATGCAGCAGTATGATTGGTTGGCAGGAACCACCCAATCATGCTCCAGATATAAGTGAATCCACAACCTGATTGGCTTACAGTAGAATTCCGGAATTAGCCAATCACGTGCAGCCCATTGTGTAAATAATGTATATAAAGCAGATACTTTGAGGGGACTTTCATTCATTCCTCCTCACCACTATGAGCTGAATAAAGAGCATGAAATCACTTTGCGACTCTGAGTATATTTCATCCCCACTTCCTGCTCCTCCTCCTTCCTGTTATCATCTCTTCCCCCTTAGATGTCTCAACTCCTAATCTAAGATACCCAGTTCCTCACAATCCACAGTAACCCTCTGCAAAAACAGCTTTATCTTTACGATTAGCCATTGCCCCAAACTCCCCCACCTGCTTTCCTCTCATTTTTACTTCAGAAATTCGCCAAAGTCCACTACCCCAACCTCCCTAATTCCTCTTACATTCCCTTTCTCTTTCTAAAAGCAAGCAGCTCTAACCAGCGCCCATTTTTCTCTCTGAACGCACACGAGGTTTTCCCTCAGAAATCCCAGACATGTTTTAAGAACAACTCTTGCATTGGTTTTAAACTCTTCTAAACTCCACCTCATATTACGGTGTTGCTTATAAAGGTCTGCATGTTTAGTAAATGCACTAATTCCCTCTTGACATAATAAATTTTATGTTTGTCTCAGCTGCCTGTGTTAACTCTTGGGGTGCCAAACTCTGTGTACAGCTCTGGCTACCTCACCTCAAGTTGGCCCTGTGAGAACAGTCTGGGGTTGTTTCTGGATCCAACTTTGTCACTGGGAGGCAAAGTTGCCGCGGTGGCTAGTGTTGTAAATAAAAATATGCCCTTTTCCCTTATGGGGTATCCAAGAGCCCATACAGAATCCTTACATAGGTTCCCTATTGGTAGGAGAAAATAACAGAGGCCGACCAGAGAATATTGAGAAGCAAAGTAGTTAGTAAGCTTGATCTTGATTGATCTGTTGCAACAGGGTGCTCCCCTCACCCGCAGGAAAGGAGGAGGACCCAGAAAAATGCTGTGCAAGGGCTTATAAAGACTTTTGAAATTCCCCTCCTGTAGATCAAGACCACCCCCAGAAACATCATACATACATCACGTGAGGGGTGTAACCTAAGACCACCCCTCAGATACATCACAGAAAAGGCGGTCTAAAACAGAACATTTGCATGTTGTTTTTCTCCTGTCGCTTGTTTATTTCCTGTCTGGCAGGTTACTTGATTGGATTGCCTGAGGAGCCTGGCCAGTCTTTTGTAATGATAAGGCTCACACCCTTCTTCAAACACAGACATACCCTTAAGACAGGATTTGTGAAGGAAAAGACAATGGGGAGGCTTTTCCATTTTGACCTTGCAGAGAAAACATTTGGTCAGTTTAGGAATCAAAAGGGTTCCAGGTTGGTCTTCCTGTGCTGATCTATGTATGTGCGGTTATGAACATTACCATATATCTAAGACCATAAAATTCCTATCACACTAGAAGCTCCTTTTGTTAGCTGTGCCTGGTATGCACAACTCTGACCATTCCTGGACCTAGGAGAGCTTGGTCACATTAGTTCAGGCATTGGTGACTTTCGAACATGGATTACTACAATGCACTACTGTATGTGGGGCTTCCCTTGAGCTGGATCCAAAAATGTTGCAGATAGTGTTGAATGCTGCAGACCAGTTGTTGACAGGAGTGTGACCTTGTCAGCTGAGAGATTTCCACAGGTTACCACTTCACCAATTCAGGGTGTTCCTACTGGTCTACAAAGCCCAGGACAACTTGGGACCAGTTTATTTTGTGGGATCACTTTACTCCAAATGTGTCCACATAACCGCTTTGATTTGTAGAACTGGCACCGTTACAGATACTAGTCATTCCACACTTGTAAAAAATTGTTCTTCTTGTCTAGCAACACTACATTTTAGGACTCCCTGCATATTGACATCAGACCACTGACTTCACTGTCCTCTTTTCAGCGCCTGCTATAACATTTTTGTTTAGGCAAGCCTACCCAAGCGTGTAGATGTTGATGTCTTTTAATCTCTTATTGTTTATTTTAATCATTTTAATATTATTTTAAATTGTTGTTAACTATTTTTAAAAAATATTTCTTGTAAACTGCTTATAGAGGTTTTACTACACTCAAGTGGTACATACATTTTGTTATACAATAAATGAACGAATCTCTAGTGCAAATCACCAAGAGATCTAGGATCCTAGTCTACATTCTGCCTACCTCTGTACAAAAGTGAGAAGCCGTGAGAAGGAAGATCAGGCAGACAAGTTGGAGGATTGGGTTGAGGGCAGGAAAAGTGTGGGTGGGAAATAAGTCATTGAAAGTAAAACCTGGAATGCTCCCTCAAGTCAATTCCTGCCATTTTCATCTTGTTCAATAAGGCTTGTGTTTGTGAAGGGAAGTCAATAAAGAGACTGAATGTTTACCTGAGGGAGACTTATCTTGGCCAAGCTCAGAACACTTCAGGGAGGTGATAAAAGGAAGCAATACCTTTCTCTTTCTCGCTGAACTTTTCCCACCCCTGCAAGTCCAACAAGCCTTTGGTGTACAAGAGACTACAAGGATGACTCAGCAAAGGCTGTTTGAGGAGAACCATGTGCTTCGCATTGTGACTGGCAACATTGCGGAGTCAATGGAATGACAGCAACACGCCATTACTTTAAGCGCTGGCAACACAACCACCATGCATAACAAGATGCCTACAGTCAATTTTGTTGTGAGTCAATGTCATACGCCCTAGAAGAAATATGTGGGGAATGTGCGTTAGCACCTGAAGTGTGCAGCAGCTCCACCCTGGAGGCAGCACCATGACTACTGTTGTCTGTGAAGTAAGAAGAAAAGGAGTCAACAAGCCGAAGGTCAACAACAAGGTAGTCCTAGGCTACCACCCTGAAGACTGCAAACAAGCTGTGTGTCCAGTCCTAAACAGTTTTATTCAAAATTAGCATTAGGAAACCTTTCGCCCTCTAAATGTGGCTGAGCTACAAAGCCCATCAGTCTCAGTAAACGTGGTCAATGGTCAGGGATGATAGTACTTGTAGTTTATCAACATCTGGTGGGCAAAACGTTCCCCACACCTGCTCCAAATTAAATCCCACTGTAGTCAAGAGTTAGGATTGCAACCTGTTTCTTCTTTGGTAATAGCTGCTCTGCTTGCTTTTTGACAATCCCCTGAGGATTTTTTGAAGAAGAAATTTGCATAGCGACACCAGGTGGTGTTTATAGGCTGCATGGAGGGTAAGCCTAAGCTAGATGGCAGAGTATGCGAGGAACCCCTTCTGAACACCTAAAGGACTCCTGATAATGTCCCAAGAGGTTATAAGTGGATTAAAGAGCAAACTACTGTTCATAAAGTTGGGATGCAATGTGTTTTTGTGTGTTTTTTAAAGCTTGTGCGGAGTATTTTCCATTAAACTGAAGCACAATAATCTTCCTTTAATACCGTAATCTTTTGATCTTTTGGGCTTTGATTTCTCGATAGCCACATCAAACAACCAAATGAAAAAGGTTGTTCTCACTGGTGAAAATGTTGCCTTTGTGCCACATAAATGCAAAGCACCTCCCCTTTCAGCCCCTCTTGGCAGAAAGAATGTCCAAAAATGGTTATGCTACATTGATAACAAAAGAAAACAGCAACAGTGTGTGGTTAATGGGATTATTTCTTTCAAGTAAAGGGTTGAACAGTGGTTGTCAACACAGTGTCTTCCAGATGTTACTGGACTACAACTCCTATCATCCATAACTTTCGATCCTTCTGGCTGGAGCTGATGGGATGTGGAATCCAACAGCATCTGGAGGGCTACAAATTTCACAAATGTGCACTGTAGTCCACAGTATATGTGGGCCATAATTAATTTGGTAGACTCTAACGTGCCACGAGATTTACTTGTTGATTTTGCTGAAACCACTACAAATAGGAACTGACTCATGTTAGTGTGTTTTGTGCTATGCTCAGCAGTGGCTACTTCCTGTTACGAAGTGTTCAGCTTGCATGGAAGCCTGCAGTTCCCACATGCAATCCTAACACTCAGTTCTAGGGATTTTTCCACAGCGCTGGCTGGATGTGCTCTGAAAGATGGCACCCCAAGTGTCGACAGGAAGATCAATCCCAAGTAAATTTATTATATCAAAAAGGGAATTAGCTTACTTCAGATGTAGAACAGAATCAATTGGAGAGTTTAAACAGAACAAGCCAACTATTTTAAAATAATGTCTGAGAACAGGTAGTAAAACTAGTATGGGGTCAGGAAGAAAAGGTGGGGAGAGGAATGTAATTTGGAACTGAGTTGAATAGGATCCAAACTGCAGCAGTCTGATTGGTCCTAGAACAATATGATCCAAAATGCAGCAGTCTGATTGGTCCTAGAACAATGCAGCAGTATGATTGGTTGGCAGGAACCACCCAATCATGCTCCAGATAGAAGTGAATCCACAACCTGATTGGCTTACAGTAGAATTCTGGAAATAGCCAATCATGTGCAGCCCATTGTGTAAATAATGTATATAAAGCAGATACTTTGAGGGGACTTTCATTCATTCCTCCTCACCACTATGAGCTGAATAAAGAGCATGAAATCACTTTGCGACTCTGAGTATATTTCAGAAACAATTATATTTCACACAACTAGCAAAATTTATGATGGGCTGGATGGACTTCCCTAGGGAGGGCCTTCCCAAAGTACCCTTTGCCATGAGTGAAAAGACCCTGATCTCCGTGCCCAGCCATGCCGTTTTCAGGATACTCCATTCCAACTACCAGAGCTCCAGTTCTGCAATGGCACAAAGTAGTTCTGCAAATCTGGAGTTCCTCCCCCAAACATGTCCTCCTATTTTGCATTAGCCCTGTTTTGGATACCTAGCCATCACAACAGATTTCGAATAGTGGTACCTCGGGTTAAGAACTTAATTCGTTCCGGAGGTCCGTTCTTAATCTGAAACTGTTCTTAACTTGAGGTACCATATTAGCTAATGGGGTCTCCCGCTGCTGCCGGCCCGCTGCTGTGCGATTTCTGTTCTCATCCCGAGGTAAAGTTCTTAACCTGAGGTACTATTTCTGGATTAGCAGAGTCTGTAACCTGAAGCGTATGTAACCCAAGGTACCACTGTACACACACAGTGCTTTTTTTCTGGGGGTACGCATACCCCTAAACATTTTGTGAATTTAAGTTTGGCCTCATTGAGGGGCAGTATTTCAGTATGATAGGAAAAGGAGAGTATCCCTAAACATTTCTCTAGTAAAAAAAGTGTGTGTGTGTGTATTTTAGAATTACGTTTCCCCAGAGCACATTTTATGAAGGTTATAGTTGGAAACGTTAGGACTTTATAGTGTCGCGCCGAGGCTACCATCTTCTGCTCACTTCGCTGGCAGCAAACCCTACTGAATTTAGTGAGGTCTACTCTCGAGTAGACAAGTGCCTTTGGCCATAGCAGGACTTGCACCGGGACCGTTCGGTGTTTTTTTTATTTTTAAACGGAACCCCCAAGCACGATCACAAAGCACCATTGAAAGCTGAGAGGTTTAAAAATATATTTGGTTCAGGGCCGAATCACACCCTACAAGCAATCTTGTGGCGTCCCCTGAGGGGATTTACGGGAATCCCAGCCGCTTCCAGGAAACTCAGAGCCCACGAGCGTGCGGAGGGGAGGAATGTCCCTTCGCGCTCCAGGTTCGCTTTCCATTCCCCTCAGACGCCTCAGCAAATTCCGCCCGTGAGCTGAGGAGAATCGAAAGCGTAGCCCAGGCGGCCGCTCGCCGCGCATGCGCGTAGATCCTTTTCTCTCCCGTCTCCCGCAACCTTCGCCATCTGCGTCGAGCGCCGCCTCACGCCCGCCCTCCTTCCCTCCAGTCCTTCGCCCGCTAAGCCCACCGCGCCGCCCAATCGGAGGGACGCAAAGCGGAGCGCGAGCCCCTGTGACGTCAATTCCTGAATCCAGAGGAGGACGAGGGGAGAACGCGCGCGCGCGCTGCTCCTCGTGCGACGTCTCCGGCACTCCACCAACCCCACGCGCCCTCCGCTGCCGAGGTTGCGGAACCAATCGACGGAGACGCCGAAAAGCCCCGCCTCCTCCTCGCGGTGACCTCACAGCTCTTTATCTGTACCGTCCCTCCCGCCACTCTGGGGACGGCGTCCAATCCAGGGCGGGGATGGCGGTGGCGGGGCGGTCCCTCGGCCCTCCGTGACGTCGTGGCCCCGCCCCGCCGCCCGGCTGCCCCCTGAGGCGCTTGGCAGCGGGCAGCGAGAGAGAGTCAGTCAGCCAGTGGCAGTCCGCCTGCCTGCCTCGCGGCGAAGCTGCTGTTCCGCGTCCTCCTTCCCCATTCAGCGGCTCGCGGGGTCGTCGTGCTTCTCCGTCCTCAGCCCCCGAGCAACATGGAAAGTGCGGCGGGGGGAGCCGAGTTCAACATTCTCCTGGCCACCGACTCCTACAAGGTTGGGGGGCGAAGCGGGAGGGAGGGAGAGAGGAGGGTCTGGGGCAGGAGGGGGAGGCCGGGCGGGCGGGCGGGCGAGGGGCTCCCCTGTGGCCCCTTCGGGAGGGAGGCTGGCTGGGCTCCCCCCGCTGCCTTGGGCTTCTCCCCCCCTCTCCTTCCAGGCTCCTTTCTGTTTCGTGTTCCTGCCTCGCACCCCGCCCTCGCCAGGCCAGGCACCGGGCCAGGACGGGGCTGGGGCTGCCTGCCTGGCGAGGGGGGCCCGGAGCTACGTGTGGGGCGGCTCGCAGGCCATGCCCACATGCAGGAGGCTGTGAGGGGGGGGGGAAGCCGCCCCGCTTGGCCTTTGCCCTTCTCTCCTGCGCGCGCTCTTTCATCGGGCTCGCTTTCGTTTATGCAGTGCAAAGCGCAGGCTGAAGCTTGCGGTCCTTTGTACACTTGGCTTGGTAGCTCGCCTGCAAGGGGCTGTTGTTGTTTTTTTTGAGGGCACAATTGTCAGCTCTGATGGCTTGGTCTGGCCATTGGAGTGGGGGGGGGTGTTCCCTCCTATCCACCCCATTGAATGTGTCAAGTGGTATATGATTTTAAGGGAGAAGGGGAGGGAGCGACAGTGAAGCTCCTTGCTTCTTTTGGAGTGCAACATCTCTCCCTCCCTCCCATTTCCTTACGGGTTTATCATCCACACATGCTGATATAGGTGGAGGGTGGGCAGGAGACAGTGGCTTTACTCCTTCTGCCCCCTCCCTTTATGCTTTGTGCTGAGAAGCTTCTAGTACGTAATAGGCAAGTGCAGAGAGAGAAAATGGGGCAAGATAGAAAGTGACACCTGTGGCATGGAGGAGATGCCTCCCCACTGTAACTCCTACTGCACTTGGCTCTTTCATCTCACTTCCAAATTCTTGCAGGGGGAATGCAATGATAGTGAAACACCTGCCTCCTTCACTTACTAGACTTGTGGGAAGCGCTAATTTTAGTTCTCTGGTGGCAGGAAAGGGAGTGTTTCTGAGGAAAGGTAATCTTTGCAGGCAAACTGACTTAACACTTATCTGATAGTAGAAGTACCAGGTTTCTGTTTGGGAAAGAACCTGATCAAAGTAAGCATGCTGTTTGCTTTTTATCAAGATAGTAGATTCTAGCTACTCATCTGTACAGAACTTAACAGCTCTGAAAGCGTCACTTATACTATTGGTATTTCCTAACTGTTACAACAACAGTACAGTGTTGTAGAAAAACAAAAAAGAGGAGGTTAATGAGAAAAGATAAGGAAGTTAAGCTCTTCCGGCAAGCTTTTAAATCACAGGGTTTTCGTTTGGACTCATTACTGGTTTAGCTATCCTTCAGCATACATATATTTGTTTCTTAGCAAGACCTGCTTTTGGTGCATAAATGGTTGGATTATAATTACAGTAGTGATAGTACTACCCAAAGTTTAATTCTGTTACACATTTGTCAGTCTTTAAAAACTTGGAGTTGTATATGGTGGTAGATCAAGCATTGTGAAACTGAAACCGTTAAACCAGTCGTACAGTTGTTACTGATGATAAAAGCATTAAAATAGCCACATTGATTTCAGGGGAAAGTTCTTCTTGTGGGAAACTATGACCAATTTATGGAATTAAAATAAATGATAAATGGAAATAATTGGCTTAAAATTATAATTTCAAATGATGCATTTGATTCAAATTTGCTGTAGTGATTTACCTGCTACAGGCAGATATCAGTGTAATTTGCAATGTAATCCTTTACATGTCTACTCAGAACTAAACCACATTGAGTTAAGTGCAACCTCATAGGTCAGTGAGTATAGGATTGCAGCCTTAATTGCTAGATTGTGCCCTGCTAGAAACAATGACTAGCTTTTACGGGAATAGCAGTGAAAGAGATCTTTCTGTTATGTATAAGGAGTCTCCTAATCTTTGCCCAAGAGACTTTGTCATTTAACAGTAAATGAAAGCAATTCAGAGAGAGCCTTATGCTACTATAGTATCAAATAGCAAAGGTTGTTTAAATCATGCTTTCAAGTGTTCAAAGCACTTCATCTGTATTTACCTGTAATCCTTACCAGCAACCCTATAAGATAAGTCAGTATTGCTAGGCCCCCAGATTGCAGCTGGACTCAAAAGAGAGAGGCAGCTAGATGCCTGTGGGCATCTAGTGAATTCAGAGTGAAGACTAGATTTGAATGGACTAGTCTTGTTTACTTACAGTACCCCTGTAATCCCTGCCTTAGCAATCTTCAATAGCATCGTACAAAGCCCTACACTGGTTACTGCTAAGAGTCTAGTAGCCTTCTTTCCATGCTGACTCTGAAGGAAGGAGAGCCTTTCACCAGTAACCAGCATAGAAACACAGACTGCCAGTAAAAAAAGCCCATTCCCAAGTGAATTGCTGAAGGAGTGATGGACAGATCCCTCCAACCTCCACCAGCCTGATCACTTGCCTGCATGGAATTCTTGGTTGCTGGGGGCTATTGGAGAAATACAGTGGTGCCTCGGGTTAAGTACCTAATTCATTCCAGAGGTGCGTTCTTAACCTGAAATGGTTCTTAATCTGAAGCACCACTTTAGCTAATGGGGCCTCCCACTGCCGCCGGCCCGCTGCTGTGCGATTTCTGTTCTCATCCTGAAGCAAAGTTCTTAACCCCTGGTAATATTTCTGGGTTAGCAGAGTCTGTAACCTGAAGCATATGTAACCCGAGGTAGCACTGTATTGCTAAAGGTTTTTTCCACTTGCTGTGTATTGCCTTAATGTACTCGTCCAACATTGTCCAATATCTTGTCCAACATTTGCTTCTGAAGCAAGTGTGCTAGTAACCTGACTGTACGCTTATTACAGAGGAATGCTGAACCCCACAAGTGATCTGATTTTATTTAGGTAAAGGTAAAGGGACCCCTGGCCATTAGGTCCAGTCGTGACCGACTCTGGGGTTGTGGCGCTCATCTCGCTTTATTGACCGAGGGAGCCGGCGTACAGCTTCCGGGTCATGTGGCCAGCATGACTAAGCCACCTCTGGCGAACCAGAGCAGCACACAGAAACACCGTTTACCTTCCCTATTTATCTACTTGCACTTTGACGTGCTTTCGAACTGCTAGGTGGGCAGGAGCAGGGACCGAGCAACGGGAGCTCACCCCGTCGTGGGGATTCGAACCGCTGACCTTCTGATTGGCAAGTCCTAGGCTCTGTGGTTTAACCCACAGCACCACCCGCGTCCCACTGATTTTATTTATAGCAGACCTAATTGCAGTTCAGACAGATTCGTCAGCCTCTACTATCTAGAGAGGGAGATAGTTATGAATCAAGGATGGAAGGGAAGCAGTACCATCACGTTGTGTGTGTGTGTGTGTGTGTGTGTGCGTGTGCGCAGATGCTTAGGGAATTTTGAATTCTGACCTGAGGTGACCTGATTTGCACCCCCACAGCTGACTGGAACTTAGTTATCCACCAGCGTTTGCACTTCCTGAATGTTTCTGTCAAAGTTTTCAGCACAAAAATGCTCTTTTTAATAGAAAATTGGTTTAGAAATCTATTTGAAGATAACACATTTGAACATGTGTATTTAAATAGCTATTTAACATGAATTTTCATGCACATTTGTCTAAATGTAGAATGTGGAAATGGTGTGAGCTTATGAATGAAGAAATGTGAAAATGGCATAGACATTCAAATTAGAGAATTTCTGTGTATATGCACTAGTGAAGATTTATCACCAAAGACATTTCATTTGTACAGACCTTTGGATGGAAGCTAAGAAACTTGTAGAGTGCATGTATACTGATCATTTTAAAAAAACATGCCTCAAACAGCTGCCTGAAAGGCAAAATAGAGGCAATTGGCATTTTAACCTGGGTACGTGTACCAGTATATAGGGACAATTAAAAATTAATGTTGGTGTGCCATAAACAAAAAAAACCCCAAACAAATGGTTGCCCCATGGACCTTACAGTCTAAATTTTTACACTGGGAAGGCAACATGCAGCTAATATGAGGTGATTAATGTTTTAGAGGGATCTGAAGAAGATCTATAAAGAACACTTTATAGATGTTCTTGGAGTTGCTTAAAATTTAAAAGTAAGCTTATCCAAGTTTATTATTTATTACATTTACATTCCACCTTTTCCTTCAAGAGCACAAGATGATGGTGTACATGGTTCTCTCCCTCTTCCTTTAACCTGGTGAGGTAGTTGAGATCAGATAGGCTAGGCTGAGAGTGATAAGACTGGCCCAGTGTCAGCCAGCGCACTTTATGGCCAAGTGGGAATTTGAATCCTGGTCTTCCAGGTTCTAGTCCCACATTTTAACCACTATACCACACTGGCAGTCTTTTAAATTCCTACAGAAAACTTAAGCAAACATGTTAAGTTCATCACTGAAAGTCAAGCAAGGATGTTGGTTGAACTCCTTTAGCAAGAGATTGCCGCAAAACCAGACCTGCCGCTGTGAAGGCCCTGCTCCTTTCACAAGTCACTAGCACTCAGAGCAGGACTTCCATTTTAATGGGTGAAAAGACTGTGCAAAGTCTTTAGCTGTGGGTTAAAACACTTGCATTTTGCCAGAAAACTAACGGGTTGCCATTGTGGTTAACACAAAGCAGGTGCCTTTTCCCAGTTGAACAGAGAAGCTGCCATGTTCTCCACTAGCTGGACCTTTCAAATACTTTGGAAGGGAAGCCGCATAAGTGTTGGGTGGATAAGAACACAAAGTTTGGCACTGTGTTCCCTTGGAAGAGCATTTGTGAGACATCTTGCTCATCTGATTAGAATGCTTTTCCTTTTAATATGGAGACTTTGTTGATGCAAATAAGTGATTGTGATTCACAGGAAATATAAGACACTAAACTAAACACATTACCTGATTACAGATGACCTTAATTTCCCAGGATTTATAAAATTTTGTAGTTTGGGTTAAACCAACTCGCTGGCATACAGCAGCACATTTATTATTTATTTGAAACATGTTTGCCCCAATCTTTTGCTAAAAAGGGTTCCAGAGTGGCTTACGAAGATCAGTAGGAAAATAGTAAAAAGGTAAAGGTACCCCTGCCCTTACGGGCCAGTCGTGACCGACTCTGGGGTTGTGTGCTCATCTCGCTTAAGAGGCCGGGAGCCAGCGCTGTCCGAGGACACTTCCGGGTCACGTGGCCAGCGTGACGAAGCTGCTCTGGCGAGCCAGCACCAGCGCAGCGCACGGAAACGCCGTTTACCTTCCCGCTATAAAGCGGTACCTATTTATCTACTTGCACTTAGGGGTGCTTTCGAACTGCTAGGTGGGCAGGAGCTGGGACCGAACGATGGGAGCTCACCCCACCGCGGGGATTCGAACCGCAAACCATACGATCGGCAAGTCCTAGGCACTGAGGTTTTACCCACAGCGCCACCCGCGTCCCAGGAAAATAGTATCTGCCTTCAAAATGACAGTCTGAAAGATGTGACATACAAGGGAAAGCGGTTGGGGAGGGAAGAGAGAAAAAGTAAGCTCACGAAAAAGTTCTGAAAGTTACAGTTCTTAAAACAATCAGCTAGAATGGAAACAGTTCAGATAGCCTCATTACCTTCTGTGGCAGGCCCTAAGCAGTGGAATTGTCTGTGACTGTCACCTTAATTGTATAGTTTGTGTTGTACACTGAAAAGACATTTCATCGCCCCTGATCCTTGAAATATAGATATATATGAAATATATGTATTTTACTACCCACTTCGTTCTTGATTATAACCTGTTTTAACCATTCGTAGTATTGCATAATGATCAGTGCCATGAAGCTTTTAATATAAGCTGCATAGTGCTCATTATTTGGCATCACATTCCAGACTGAAAAATACTTCTATTCACATTCAAGGAAACTCCCTTGATATGGAGCTAATTTTACTAGGCATCCAGGCTTTAATTTGCTGAGTTCCTGTCTGTTTTTGCACTAAAAACACTCTTCTAGATTCTGCAACTGGAATGCTGTCTAGTTCAGAGAACAATGTGCAGGCGTACATAGTCCTGCCTGAAAAAGTGTTTAATCAGAGTTTTTGCAGAGTTTTGGAAAGCTTTAAAAAATATTCATATGTTTTTAGTCCTGAGAGGTTCCATATCACTTTACATAGTTCAAGTAAGTTTAGGATGCAAGATTTAAAAGCGAACATAGTAGCTCCCCGATCAGAAAACTAAATCCAAAAAGATACTGTTTGCTATCCAGAAAACATCTATGGTGTAGTGTATGGACATTCAGTTTTTCAAGCAAAGATAGGTTTGGTTCGGGCATCACACTAAACCATACATTAAAAGGAAGGTGCTCCAAAGCTCCCATGTTAGTCCTCAGCTCCTGCCGCCACTGTGCTGCTTATGAAACACAGCAGAGTCTGGCTTTGGTTGTCCACACCCTGGCTCATAGTTTGTTTCTCTGCAAACATACATGAGTGTCAAACCAGTTTGGTCCTGGCTCACTACTCTGTGGTTTATTTGACAGAAACATACACTGAGCCTGGGTTCAGATGATTCAACAAGACGCTTTGTTCAAGGTGTGAAGGCAGCAGGAGTGGTTACTTTTGAGTAGCACCATGGTCTATGGGAAGTGTGAGGAACATGTAAGCAGCGCCATGATTTAATGTGATATGTGAACCATAGAATGTAGTGAAAGAGCTTTCTTATCAAGTGTTTTCAGTTTAGGCATATTCCTTAGAGTAAGACCTGAATGTGACATTTAATCTTCAAATATGGCACTAAACAAAAAATTCCAGACCTTGTGGAATTCTTAAAACTTTTAATAGCATTCCAACAAACCTTCTGATCTGTTATTTCAGAGAAAGGTTGCTGGTGTTAGCTGTGGACTGCAATTCAACCAATTGTTGTAGCAAATGCTACCTTTGGAGATGACGGAAAAAAATAATTCCCCATTTTGTTTGTTTAATAAATTGGTGTCCTGCTTGTAGGGCTAAATCAAACTCTTTAGAGTAGTTTGCTTAAATTAACTCTAAAATTATGAAGCTGTTTACACATTGTAATATGCCAGTAATTCAAATTTAGGATTTCTAGAATTAAAAAATCTGACTGAAAATATTTTCACTATATTAATTTTTTTTTACCATTATCAAACATTCCCTTGCAGTGTTGGAAACCCAAATATTACAGCATTGTGCTGGTGTGTCAGAAACAGAGAGTGAAACTGACCAGTCTAATTCATTTCCCAACCTGAGAGAAATGCAAAAAAATAAAAAAGCATAAATGGTGGAAAGGAAATTTGACTTTTAAAAATCTTTTAATCTACAGCTTTAGTTTGCAGGTAAGGGAAAAATAAAATGCTTTTGTCTTGAAAATGTCAGAAGTACATATTTTAAAGTAAGCTGGGAAATCTTTCTCAGAAGAGGTGCCATCAAAATGATGTTCTGTGTGTAAAATTATCCCATTTTCATGTCTTACTATAGATTTGTTTTAGTTTCAATAGAACGTTAGCAGAGTCATTTATTGAAAACTGTGTTGATCAAAGTATCAATCAAAGCTCTTATTTTTTCTTAAGCTTCCCGTAATTTTATAACCACTTATAACATTGTTGCAATTGAGGGGGGAAATATTCTGTACCATGTCATTCATTACCTGTGGTGTCACTAATGTGGACAATAAAATTTGGTTAATCTTTCTTCCCCTGCTTATATGGAGTTCTTATGTGTAGCTGTGCAATTTCCCCAGGAAGCACACAATTGACAGGTGAAGTTTAAAAGGAGCTTGTTTATAGACAAGACAAAGCACTTTATAATTGCTGTGCAAGTAAAAATCACGCAACTGCACAAGGTGGTGGGTGTTGAGATCATACGGATGTTCCACCAGAATTACTGGTTGCAAGCAAACATTTGGTTTGTGCTTGAAGGAAAACTTCTAATATGGATAGCAAAAATACTGCAGATCACAGACATTGCAGATCACTGACACCTCTAAAGTCAGGCTCCTATACTAGGTTTGACACTGGAGCCCCTATGCAAAAATTAACCAAACATGTCGCTTTTCACATTTGTTCAGAATTCTGGTCAGTTTCACTTCTCAGTTATGGAAAAGTTGTTAGATAAGCAAGGTAGAAAATAGGTAATATAGTAATGGACATTTTTGCTTGGTCAGCTGAAAACTGGACAGGCAAAGGGATGTCTGGTTGGAAATTGTCTGTTCGATATGTATGGCACTGTCAAAGCTTGTTTGGATAACCATTTTGTATGTGGTGAAATGTTTTCTTACCCAAGTTTTTCTCATTTTAGGTGACACATTATAAACAATATCCACCCAATACAAGCAAAGTTTATTCCTACTTCGAATGTCGTGAAAAGAAGACAGAAAACTCTAAATTCTGGAAGGTGAAATATGAGGAGACGGTTTTTTACGGGTTGCAGTACATTCTTAATAAATACTTAAAAGGTATTTCATGTTGGAATTTTAAATAAAATTACTCACCCATTCTTTAACTTCACAACCTTTTTCGTGGCTCCTTTAAGCAGGAGCAGCTATGAAGATGTCTTCATTCATGATAAAATAACTATCAAAGGGTAATAATGTTTGATACTCTAATGGTTGACTTAATTTAAGACTTAAGTCAGGGGTGGGCAACTGGATGTGGTCACTGGATCCTATTGTTGTTTCCCCCACCCCTCAGGGGCCAGGAAGAACTTTCTGAGAGTAAGAGCTGTTAGACTGTGGAAGCCTCTCCCTCAGAAGGCGATGAACTCTGTTTCCTTGGAGGTTTTTAAGCAGAGGTTGGATGGCCACATGCCATGGATCCTTTAGTTGAGATTCCTACATAGCTGGGGGTTGGACAAGGTCATTTCCAACTGTGCAGTTCTATGACTCCACAACATATTTATTAAAAAATGTTGATAAAATCAAATGCTCATTCTCTGCTGACCTTTCAGCAGCAGGCAAAGACGTTTTATTCAAGAGAGATGGCCTTTGGCCTTATAAGCTGAAAGGTATGGCCTCAGTAAATGCTGCAATTTCTTCAATTTACTGTTTTTATTTATATGTTTGGTAAGAAAGTGGCATACACAATCTTTGCACAGAATCTAATTTTAAAAATTATCCCCAAATATGATAGTGTAACTTGGAAAAGCATTTTATGGAAGTACTTTACATTCTTCCATAATGTAACAATTATTCCAGTACTTTACACCAGCTAGAGTGGTGACTGGGAGTGGCCGCTGAGACCAGATAACACCGTTCCTGAAGGACCTACATTAGTTCCCAGGCACAATTCAAAGTGCTGGTGCTGACTTTTAAAGCCCTAAGTGGCCTCTGCCCAGTATACCTGAAGAAGCGTCTCCACCCCCATCGTTCTGCCCGGTCACTGAGGTCAAGCTCTGAGGGCTTTCTGGCGGTTCCCTCACTGCGAGAAGTGAAGTTACAGGGAACCAGGCAGAAGGCCTTCTCGGTAGTGGCACCCACCCTGTGAAATGCCCTCCCACCAGATGTCAAAGAAAAAAACAACTATCTGACTTTTAGAAGACATCTGAAGGCAGCTCTGTTTAGGGAAGTTTTTAATGTTTGATCTTTTACTGTGTTTTTAATATACTGCTGGAAGTCGCCCAGAATGGCTGGGGAAACCAAGCCAGATGGATGGGGTATAAATAAATTATTATTATTTATTTTTTTATTTACATGTGGAGCTGTCTGATTTATCATATCAGCTTCTGCAAGTACAGCGATGATAATATATATATCTCTATAACCTGGGTTAGGGTCATCATTTTGTCATTGGCATGCAACCAGGTCGTCATTTTCTTGATTTATATTGATCAGCATAGTGTCCAGAGACCCAATCTGAAGGAAAAGCTTTCTGTTTGCCATGGATTGGAATGGTAATCTTAAGATTTACTATGTGACAACTTCAACTTTCATTCGAGTACATGAAATCGCTGTCAGACTCATCTGATTACAGCCAATGGGTCGAGATAAGCATGCTATTTTTGCTGGTACATTAACTGGCTATTTGATTTACTCTATGCCCTAATTGTAAATCATTCATTTGAAATTAAATTGCACTTTAAGCAATGGAATCTGTTGTTGAGTAAGTAGTGTTTACAATCTAGATGCACCCAGCCCAATCTGTGGCACGTTTACTTGGACATATATCCTACCAATTTCATCAGGTCTTCTCCCAGCAGCAGCCCAACAATGCAACCCTTTGCATGTCTACTCAGACCTGCTCCATTGATTTAATAGGGTTGCATTCAGGTAAGTGGTATAGGACCGCAAGCCTGTACGGTCCTAGAGAGAACGGCACTAGCCGTGGCCAAGAAATCACAATTTTTGCATCGTTTGGCTAGTTTGTTTCCCTTCAGGACTTCAATAAATGGCAATGCCCAACCAACTTTTCGAACATATTCTTATGATTCAGTATTGTTATACATCTTTTAAAAATTTTCACCATAGGCAAAGTGGTAACCAAAGAGAAAATCCAGGAAGCCAAAGAGGTATACAAGGAACATTTTCAGGATGATGTCTTCAACGAAACTGGGTGGAACTACATCCTTGAGGTAAAAAAATAATAACGAACACTTCAAATGTGAAGACACAAACACACTAAACTGCCTAATATTATCTGCTGACAGATGCTTAGCTTCTTCAGTTTGATAGGAATAGCATAGCTATCGTATTTTTCGCTCCATAGGGCGCACCTGACCATAGGGCACACCTAGTTTTCAGAGGGGGAAATCAAGGAAAAAAATATGATTCCCCCCCCCCCCAGCTCTGGGAGCAGCGGACAGGCTGCAGGCAGCCTGGGCGCTTTCCCCAGACCTTCTTCCTGCTTTTGCAGGAGGTGGGGGAATTCCCCCACCTCCCACAAAACCGGCAGAAGCCGCACGCTCTTTAAAAGGGCTGCACGGCTTCTCCTGGCTTTTCTGGGAGGTGGGGGGATTCCCTCACCTCTCGCAAAAGCCTGCAGAAGCCGCGCAACCCCTTTAAAGCGTGCGCGGCTTCTCCTGGCTTTTCTGGGAGGTGGGGGAATTCCCTCACCTCTCGCAAAAGCCCGTAGAAGCCGCGCGTTCTTTAAAGGGTGCGTGGCTCCTGTGGGCTTTTCTACGAGGTGGGAGAAGGGACTGATGCGGCCAGTCAGTCCCTTCCCCCTCCTGGGGAAAAGCCCGCAAGAGTGACGGAGCTTGTGTGCGGCTCTTGGGGGCTTTCCCCGCCTGCCTCCCCCCCCTGCATTCGCTCCATAGGGCGCACACAAATTTTCCCTTGCTTTTTAGGAGGGGAAAAGTGCGTCCTATAGAGTAAAAAATACGGTACTTTGTTGGTATTGGTTTTTGTGGGTTTTGGGTTTTTTAATAGTTCATACAGCAAAGCAATGCCTATCCTTTACTGGGAGTTGTTATTGTACACAAAAATATGTGGGAATTGAGCTTGAGATTTTTTTTGGGGGGGAGGGGAGAGGAATCCATATAGAATTGACAACTGACACATTTGGAAAGAGCATTATAATCTTGTTCTATACCCCTTGACTGATAGTATAGGAAAACCAGTTGTTTTTTTTACAATATTATATTAATTTAAATTCAGAGGTGAGTTGAAACTGGGCAACATGTTGATGCACCAGCAATTTGTCAGTGCCCTTCTAAGGAAGCTTACCCCACAGTTTGAAGGTACAGCCTTAAATTCCCTCGTGAAATCACTTGCTTTTAAAGAGGCGCTGTGACTCATGCACAAGTTCTGCATGTGAGCTAAGCTTTGCTAAATTTAAGTTAAATCAGTTATAAGCATTGCAACTGAAAGAAGAAAAAGTAGTGTTTTTTGAATCAAACTTGGAAGTTGTGTAGCTTTGTACTTTGATTAACCCCCATTTAAAGGAATATACTGTCAAATAAAAAAATACCCATGGATACAAAACCTATTTTTCACCCAATGAAAAAGTCTTCAGCCCCCTTTCCTAATAATTATTGTATCTGTTTACAGAAGTACGAAGGTTGTCTTCCCATAGAAGTCAAGGCTGTTCCTGAGGGCAGTGTCGTTCCCAGGGGGAATGTGCTCTTCACTGTTGAAAACACCGATCCGGACTGTTACTGGCTCACAAACTGGATCGAGGTAATTAACGAAAAAATATCTCTGTGATTGATAACTTTCTAGCTAATTTGCTTTATTTTCAACATGTCCTGATCATATATTTGAATCTATCATTTAAAGACGTCATTCTGCCCTTTGATATGAGGAAACACATAATTAAATGCAAGTTGTGCTAATTGTACTGTGTTCCATGTGCTTTTAGACTACACTGAAAAGGCATTGGTTTATTCCTTTGCATGGGTCTCTTTTTCCCAGATGTATGTAAGGCGGCTTGTATTTCTTACTGATTGGCCCACAAGCTGCTTAATCAAGTTTCCTAGGGTTACGAGTTTTAAGATTGAAGCCATGTGTGCGCTGTTTGGTATAAAGTGGTGCCAAGGCATCTTTTATGCAGAAGAGAGCCTGTGCTATGGACAGGCCTCTTGTCAAGTTGTGTGCATGGTTCCACCTCTCCCTTCTGTCCCCAAAGCACAACTGGTTCTTTAGAGTGTCACTATTCCCCCCCATCTCTTTATGCTAAAACTATATCAAGCACATCTGTAAAAGCTGGTTGGCGAAGAAAATCAGGTTTGGAAGGCCTGTCTAAATATTAGGTTTCAGAAGATGTCTGAAAGCAAGCAGGGATGACTCCTGCTGAGCCTCTATTGGCAAGGAGTTTCACAGGGCAGGATATGCCACGCTAAAGGCCCAGTTCCTTATAAAGGCCAGATGAACCTCAGGGTCATGGGGAGCACCAAAAATGCCCCACCAGAAGACCTCAGCATTTGAAGTGTGGAGCAGTAAGGAGTCAGGCAGTACTTTGGACCCGGTGGAGTAGCATGTTGCCAGTAGCTGAGAGCCTTGAGTATTCCATGACTTACTAGGCTCCTATCACAACCACCATCTTTTGACATCCGTCCCCCACCCCCAAACTAAGTGAAATTAAGCTCAGTCGTGCTTATTTCTCCACAGATGAAATATTTGTTGGATGATGGAGGTAAATTTCTGTAATTCTTAAATGTCTGTGAATGGGTTTGAAAACCTTTAATACTTCAAGAGAATTTTCAAACTTGGAAAGCGCCAATAGAAACCTGAATTACCTTTGTGCATATATGAAAACTACCTGCCATATCCAATTTGATTCTGTATTGTAGTTTCCATTTAGTGAAAAGGTTCATTTTCCCTATTGAATCTAGGAGTGGGTATCTTCACACTTACGCATGAAACATTTTTCCTCTTTTATAGACTATTCTTGTTCAGTCATGGTATCCCATCACAGTGGCCACAAACTCCAGAGAACAAAAGAAAATCTTAGCAAAATATCTGCTAGAAACCTCAGGCAGTTTAGAAGGTCTGGAGTACAAACTACATGATTTCGGTTACAGAGGAGTCTCTTCGCAAGAGGTAATGCTATTTAAAAAAATGTATTGAAATTACATATTTTCTTTCTTTCTTTCTTTCTTTCTTTCTTTCTTTCTTTCTTTCTTTCTTTCTTTCTTTCTTTCTAAAATTGGAATCCATAAACTTACACTGTATAATGTGTATTTCTTCTTGCAGCCTTAAATTCTTCAGTAATAGTCAATAAGTGTGGCACTTCATATCTTATTTATATTGTCCTGCAGATATTAAGACCAAATGAAGAGAGTACTTACTAATGTGGAGTTACTCTGCTCTGAAATGGAATCTTCTAGGAACTGCCATTTTGGTTTTGCATGCCTGTAATTCATCATTGTGTCTTATTCTCAGACTGCAGGAATAGGAGCATCTGCACATTTAGTGAACTTTAAAGGAACTGACACAGTAGCAGGAATTTGTTTAATTAAGAAGTACTATGGAACAAAAGACCCTGTGCCAGGTCATTCAGTACCAGCTGCAGAACACAGGTATCTGTATTTCTTTGATGCATTCTTTGTGGAAATCAAGTGTAGATTAGCTGAAGGTCTGGTCCTCCGGCATCTTTGAGGACCACGCGTCCTTTTTTTTTAAAAGGAAGCACACACCTTGAACTCAAATTATTAAACAGTTCATTAACAAGTTGATAATTACAGACAAGCAATTATAGCTGTTGATTCTGCTTGTTTTATATGTTCAGATGTAGTAGCATTCAATTTTCTTTTTGACTCTGATTTTACATTATTTAATTCGTCAGTAAATTCTTGCCTGAATTACCAGGTCCCAGGAAGATAGAAGTTTGATTCAGCAACTTCAATATGTAACATTTTTTTACAGCTTGTTCTTGCCATATTTTTGTGATCTGAGCAATAACTATTAGAATAATTATTTAATGTGTCATAATTGGCAAGCTTGATATTTAGTTAATTAGAAACTGAGTACCTCTTTTGTCAGCATGTCGAATTTTTCCATCGCTGTCAAATGCTTCCACTACAATATAAAAAACTTGGGTTTTTGGAGTGTTCCAGAGCAGAAAGTTTGAATGTATAGCACAGCGAAATGAGTCAGTGCTGCGTAACCCAATTCCCCCCCCCCATTCTAAGTGCTGCTTAACCCATTAATAACCATGTTTCATAGGTCAGTATGAACAGATTGAATAACTTGTATGCAACGTTCAAAGAAAAGTCACGCTGGAAAAAACCAGGGTGCCAAAATATTTGATACTTGCACTTCGGTTTCTACCCATATTCAATCTTTCTTATTCCTTTTGGTGGTTTTGCCAAGCTACTACATTTAGGTGTCATAAAACAACACTGCAAGGGTTGTTCAATGTGTATGGGTAAAATACACATTCAGCAGCGTGGGGAATAATGTACCATAAAGTTGATAACTCGCTATGATCAGGTACATAACTGTCCTAAAAATCATGCTGAGTTGAGCTGCTGAAGTCAGTGGTAAATTCCAGTACCTTTCTACTACACACAGTCCTTATTACCTTTTGGCAAGAATATAGTTTGATTTTTATATTCTGTTTCTTACTTACACTGTCTTTAAAATGTTAATGATTTGGGTACTTTCTTTGCTACTCAACTGTCTTAAGAGATACTTGGTAGACCTTGGAACTGTTTTTGTATAAGATGCTTCTTTAGTATACATAAGATCTCACTTCCTGAGAAATCTGATTACACACTTGGGATTAAGTGCAGATTTAATGTCCCAGCAATTACAGTCATACCTCGGCTCCCGAACGCCTTGGGGGAGTTGAACGTTACAGCTCCTGAACGATTGAAAACCAGAAGCGAGTGTTCTGGTTTTTGAACTTTTTTGGGGGAAGCCAAACATTCGGTGCAGCTTCCGCTAATGTTTCTGATGTGCCTGCACAATTGGAAGCCGCGCCTTTTCCAAGCGTTTCAGAAGTCGAACGGACTTACAGAACAGATTCTGTTTGACTGCCGAGGTACGACTGTAGTCTGACATTCTTCTGGTACCCCATATTTGCTTGTGTGCATGCAGTTGATCAGGGTGAGTATTATTACTGCTATCTTGATACCTGCCCTCCAAACCTGGGTGTAACCAAGAACTTCTAAGAGGCAGTTAAGATATTGGGCTTAATTGGGCAGCAAAAATTGTTCCACATGAATGAAAGCAGAACATGAATAAACTTTGTAGTGCACCAGAAAGCATCACTGATTGAAACCTGTACTGTCGGTTGGTTAAAAAGTAGTGTGAAGATAAGGAATGGTTGCATTTGTATTAGCATAGATTAGAGTTGTCTGCTGCATGCTAAAAGGAAAACATAGCGTGGCAACTAAATATCAGATGAGTAAATCTCTTCTGTTCTTTCAGTACTATAACAGCTTGGGGGAAAGACCACGAAAAAGATGCTTTTGAACACATTGTGACACAATTTTCTTCAGTGCCTGTATCTGTGGTCAGTGACAGTTACGACATTTACAATGCTTGTGAAAAGATATGGGGTGAAGATTTAAGACATTTAATTGAATCAAGAAGTGCAGAAGCGCCACTGATTATTAGGCCAGATTCAGGAAATCCTCTTGACACTGTGCTAAAGGTAATTCTTCAAAAAATCTTCAGTTTTTAAACTAACTTAATGAAGTTATTTGGGAAAGACCTTTTCTTTTAGTCTAATGCCATTTCTACTCTGTTACAAAATTGTATGATTGACAAAATCGTTTATCTAAAATTACTTAGAAATATCTATGTGGACTTCACTAGCTATGCCTACAGATAATTTTTGTTGGATCTGTTCAGTTTCTGTATCTAAATATATTTATGAGCTATGCTGACGTTTATTAAACTGGTGTCTGGCATATATTAAGTTTCTATAGAAAGACCTAAACATCTCATATAGTTAACCTGAAATTCATAAAGTGACCTGGTTCACACATTATGGTAAGCAAAATTATGCTTGGGACCATGCATACTGTGTTGGCTTCCAGAGAGAAGCTGGCAACCCCTTTGTTCAGGCATAGGTAAACTTGGCGCTCCAGATGTTTTGGGACTACAACTCCCATCATCCCTAGCTAACAGGACCATTGGTCAGAGATGATGGGAGTTGTAGTCTCAAAACATCTGGAGGGCTGTGTTTGCCTATGCCTGCCTTTGTTCCTTCCCAGTGCTTTTAGCACAGTGTAGTGGCCAAGTCAAGATTAGGCTTTTCTTGGTTAAGGGCTTTTCTTCCTTAACCACAGCCTGTAATGATGGCTCAAGCCTTTTCTGTGCTAAAAGGACTAAAAAGAAAAGGACTCTGGAGGAGCGCAGTGAGTGCAAGCATATTTGCATGGTCCCAATAAGCCATATAGACCATGACATAGGAATGAGGCCACCAATGCAAGATAATTCAGGCCATGCATGGGAACCAGTGACCTAATGGGCATGTGGCTTTGCACTTGGCTGTGCAGAAAGTGGATTTCACAAGCTACGTTGCTAAGAGCACGTAAAGATAATACTGGTGTGTCATGTAGTGAACAGAGGACCTCTGCCCCGGCCATATTTCATATAGACACCAGTTTTGTGTGGATAACTATTTGAACATGTTATAATAATATATATTGTTTTGATTTATTAGTGTATCCTTGATGATATGAATGTATTATATTTGTTTAATCCTTTTATTTTTTCTCTTTGTTAGCTATGCAATTTTTAAAAAAGACATTCATAACCCCGTAAAATCAAAATCCCATAAAACTAAACTGTTTGCAATACATATGTTTTGACTAGTAGGTTGCACCACTGAGTCTTTTCATTCTTACATATAGCTGCCTGTAAATTGATTGTCCTAACCCTTCCTTTCCGAACCGTCATGGATGGTAGCAGGATAGCATATTATTTAAGCAAAGTAGTTCTAAGCTATCAGTTTGTTCTTTTGCATAGGACACATCTCAATTATAATTACAACAGCATTTTGGGGTGGGGGTGACATCACTATTTCCAGGATAATAGTTTAGAATGGTGACTTCCAGACTAGTTTCTGAAATTTGGGGATTCCAGCTTTGGCTTTCAGAAATTTAAAACAACACTGTATAGTGCCGCTGCGTTGCCAATAAAAGTTAATGATTTCAGTTTACCAGCACAATGGAGTGCTTGATAAACAATGACAAATGTTTCAGCTGCTGCTATCTACAAAAACAAATACAAATATATCTGGTTTGTTTAAATTGGCACAGGTTCCAGTGGCAGAATATTGTACAATTTTAAGGCATTACTGAGACCTGAGGAAAGACCTGAGTAGGCACAAACAATTTTGTAATTAAATAGAGCCGTAAATCTCAAATTAAGGCTTCGGATGAGCTAGTGACTTTAGCAGGCAGCCATGCAGAAGGTAACAATAAAACTTGAACACTTCTTACTATAACAAATTTTCAACTAACTTTCCAGTCAAGAGACACAAGTAGTTAAGGCTTAATCCTAAGTAAATAGGACTACCGCTTTTTGGAAGCCTTCTACAGTTGTAAACGCCTTCTACAGTTGTAAACGCCTTGGGAGTTGTAAACGCCTTGGGAGTTGAACGTTTTGGCTCTCGAACGCAGCAAACCCGAAAGTGAGTGTTCCGGTTTGCGAACGTTCTTTGGAACCCGAATTTCCGACGTGGCTTATGCAGCTTCCAATTGGCTGCAGGAGCTTCCTGCATCCAATCAGAGGCCACACTTCATTTCCAAATGTTTTTGAAGTCAAACGGACTTCCGGAATGAATTCTGTTCAACTTAAAAGGTACAACTGTACTAAAAATCCAACCTCGCAAACTTAGATTACTTTTAAGAATATCGCAGTCTGGCTTCCCTCTACCAAGTCGTTGCATTGGTCTATCTCGTTCAGTGTTCTCCACACACAGGTTTCTTGACAAGGAATATTCCCAGCAGGGATTGAGCCTTGGGAGTTGTATGCCTCAATACAGTGGCTGAGTTCTTTTATGTTCACCTTTCTTGAAGCATAAAATTTTGACCCAAGGCACACATATTTGTATGACTGAACTGGCTTATTCAGCGAAGTAATGGACTAATTGTTTAATTTGGCTTTCTGCAGGTTTTGGAGATTCTAGGAAGGAAGTTCCCTATTACAGAAAATGAAAAAGGCTATAAAGTGTTGCCCCCTTACTTAAGAATTATTCAAGGAGACGGTGTAGATATCAACACATTACAAGAGGTGCGCCTTTTTATTAATATGTATATTGCGTCTTCAGTGTCTTCTCTGACACAGCAATTAAATAAGATGTTCAGGGGGGGAAATGATTAACAACTTTGTTTTTGTTCACGTTTTTGTTCATATTATTCCCAAATGGGTCAGTGTGCTTGACTGTTAACTAGATGGTTGCTAGCCTGAGCCCATCCAGGACACCGGGGGGGTTGGACTAGATGACCCCCAGGTCCCTTCCAACTCTACGATTTTATGATTTAAGCTTGTATGTCACAGCTTAGTTTCATCTGGCCTCTAATGTGATGCCAAAAACACTCCTGCCCTTGAAAGCAGAAATCTGGCCTGCTGTTAACTGGCTGCATCTAGCCTTTGAAAGTTGTCTTCAGACTGAAGGCTATCCAGTGCTGTGAAAGACACGACCTTGAAAGAAGATGTCTTGAAGCAGCCAATCAGATAGCTGAGAGCTGCCTAATCTCAGGTTAACACTCGATAGCGACCCACTCCCCAGCCTATGGAGGGAAGCCACCAAAGATGCAGATTATCTGGCGCAGAAGAGCCTTTGGAAGGTGAGGAGAGAGCGCACCTGGTCAGGCAATTCTGCTGGAAGTTTCTCTGGGGCTCTTCTAACAGTATATAACCCAGTATAGACAGGAAGATGAAATAGGGTGTGGGAAATTGGAGAGTGCAAAGAGTTAAAGGTAAAGGTACCCCTGCCCGTACGGGCCAGTCGTGTCCGACTCTAGGGTTGTGCGCCCATCTCACTTAAGAGGCCGGGGGCCAGCGCTGTCCGGAGACACTTCCGGGTCACGTGGCCAGCGTGACGAAGCTGCTCTGGCGAGCCAGCACCAGCGCAGCGCACGGAAACGCCGTTTTACCTTCCTGCTATAAAGCAGTACCTGTTTATCTACTTGCACTTTGACGTGCTTTCGAACTGCTAGGTGGGCAGGAGCTGGGACCGAAAGACGGGAGCTCACCCCGCCGCGGGGTTTCGAACCGCCGACCATGCGATCGGCAAGCCCTAGGCGCTGAGGTTTTACCCACAGCGCCACCCGCGTCCCACCGCGCAAAGAGTTATGAAGGTGTAAATAGAGCAGGAGCTGATCTGTGCTTTCAAAGGCATTTCTTGGACCATTAAACCACAGAAATCAATTGCTCACTCATTTGTGTGTTTCTGTGGTTCAATAGATTAGTAACAGCTGTAGTGCATGAACATTGCTAGTTGTCACTTGGCATACAAAAGCACCATCTAACCTTGAACTGAAATAACATGTGAGCAAACCTTAGCGGGAGGGAGGAAGTGAAGTCTGAGTGTTTGTCTTTCAGCTGGAAAAATAAATGGCGTTTTTATCCTCACATGTTGCTGTAAAGTCAGTATCTTTGTGTAAAATATGCCTACCTACCAGTGCAGTTGTTTCCCCCAAAGATAATTAATTGCACTTTTATGCATATTATGGTATTTGTTGGCAGCAGTTTGCTGTAACTACATGAAATGTTTTCAGAGGGTTTGCGAAGCATCATTGAGCCTTAAATAACCTAAAGTTCCTGTTTCCATAATATACACTAGTCTGCAAAAGAACACCATGGTAAATGCTTAATAGGAAAAATGTCTTATTTGTGCACCTCTTAATTTTATTTTTATTGCTTTCTTATCAGATCGTGGAAGGAATGAAACAAAATAAATGGAGCATTGAAAATATTTCATTTGGGTCTGGTGGAGCTTTACTGCAGAAAGTAACTAGGGATCTCTTGAATTGTTCCTTCAAATGCAGTTATGTGGTAACCAACGGCCTTGGGGTATGTTCTTTAAATGTAGATTTTACATTAGAAAATAAAGGGCCTTGATTTCATTCTTCAGTGTGAATGTGCTCATCTTTTACTCATAGCATCTTTTTATTCCAAATTTTAGGTAAACGTGTTTAAAGATCCTGTAGCTGATCCCAACAAAAGGTCAAAGAAAGGCAGGTTGTCTTTACACAGGACTCCCGATGGAGACTTCGTTACGCTAGAAGAAGGCAAGGGAGACCTTGAAGAATATGGGCAGGTATGTATGCCTTAAACCCTTGATGTAGGGTAATATCAAAAGTTAGTCATGCATAGTCCCATCTGTGGACTTAACTGATTTTTATAGCATGCTGAATACAGTTGATGTTCATTAATTGTAGCATCAGGTGATTACTTGAACGTGTGAACCAATCAGCACCAGGAAGAACCTGAGTATTAAGCCTATTCCAGGGCAATCAGTTTCAATTGCAATAGTTCACGTTTTTAACAGAGCCGTAAAGGGATAAGACATACAAGTGTGTGAATCAGCCCATGGTTCTATTTTAATATGGGTTTTAACTTAAACCATAATTACCATGATACGTAAATTAATAAACTCAGAGTTAAAGCTGTGGCTTCTCCAAGTTTTGAGTTTATGTGCTGCTGAAGCAAGCACACTTTGCCAGGTTTGAGGAGCCCAGTTTGAAATAGAATCTGTTAGACATTAATGTTCATTTAGGGGCTAGTTGTCCATACAATTGTCCACTCTCAAGCCCTAGGCACAGTTAGCTGCTAAAAGAGGTAAGATGTTTTCTCCATTTATTCAAACAGATTTATATACTGCTTAACAAAAACACCAACATTCCAAGTGGTTTACATAAAATAAAACAAAATATTCATTAAAATACAGATAAAATCAACCAACTTTAAAAACAAGTAGGTAGAAAAGCAACAGTCTGAAAGACAGATATAGATAATAAAATCTATGTTCCCTGCCTGTCTCTGGGGGACTTCAAATTGCTCCCAGCCTGGCTTATATGTGTCTGAGTTTGGAATGATGGAACTGTGTCGCTCTTGAGTTGAGGGTCTTCATCTGCCAAAGCAGACTCCTTGACATTGACAAGCCAAATACTGTTTTATTATTGAAACTAAGAGAAAATGGTGTCTGTTTGCAGGATCTCCTTCATACAGTGTTTAAGAATGGAATAGTAACGAAGTCCTACTCGTTTGATGAAGTAAGAAAAAATGCCAAGCTGAAGATTAGTGAACTGACAGAGGCATCTCACTAAAGTTTCATTCCATGTTTGTATTTGTGTAACAACTGTGTACTGCATAGCTAATGATTTCTTGTACAGATCTGTGTGTTTCTGTTTGCCACACTATAGCCAAATTATTTGTTGGTTTATGGACATCACTGCCCTCTCTCTTCTTTTTCTTTATTTTTGCCAGCCTTTAGAGAAAAAAATGGAGTTGGGAAAACACTTGCAGTGTAAAATATGTGCTTCTAGGAGTCCTTTGGTATTCAATCTGGTATTGAGCTCCTCATTGATGAGACACAACTGAGACTTTTTATACATATAAATATATATATATATAGCAACATACCACAAAACAGATCTGCATAAAAGTATCATTGCTTTATGTTTATATTTACCTTGTATTTTTGTACAAACAAGATTGTGTAAAATATATTTAAAAGTTACAATTATAATGTCTTTCCAACTTTTCATGATTTTTATGAGCACAGACTTTCAAGGAAATATTTTGGGCTGGGGGAATACATTGCCTTTGTGTCCATTGATCAGCAAATAAAACATGGCCTTAAGTTTTGTTGTGACAACTGTACTATTTGGAAGTTTTAATCAGGATAGCTCCCTCAAAACCCACAGAGAAAGGGACTTTGCTGTTCGTTGTAGCTACCAGTCAGCGAAACCTCTTGTTCTTGTTGAGGTGCTGGGAGAATATATAAACACATAAACACTTGTTAGACAGTAGGCGATATAACTGGAATGCCAAATGAGGAAGGACTTCTTACTGCAACAAAGATTGCCAAATGCACCTCTATATTCCAAGAACATTGGAATCTGAAATCAGTGCAACTCATTTCCAAGTAAGCATGAAGGAGATCTGGCAGCAGAACTTCTAAGGGATTTCCTTCCGCTACGGAACATATATTTATATCTAAAATATTGACAGGTAGGGAAGTGATGTATTAAAGTAACTACACTTCGGGGTTTATTTTTACATATATTGTGACAAACTTAAAAGCAGAATACTGGTCTTAGTTGTGCACTTTTTTACTTTTTGTATTTTGGTCTTTGATTTTGCCTTTTTGTCAGACTGGATGTTGACCTTGTATAGACGTCTTAACTATTTTTTTTTGTTGAACAACTTTAATAAAACATTATACTAGCAAACTCCTTTTACATTGGTAGCCTCCCCTATAGGGGATACTATGCAGAGGTTAACTATTTTAAATACTAAAGGTGATGAAAGGTACTCTTTTCATGACTGCACTTGATTCACTTTCTACACATGCTTTGAATTTCTTACTAAAGAACAAGTCTGTTGGTGAATGACTTGGCATGCTGTATCAAGTTCTCAGGTGTACAGCCATACTTCGGGTTGGTAGAAGACATGGATTTGTCAGCCTTTCTAGAGGAAGCAATATAATTTTGGTTTGTTAGCTCTGGTGAGGGATAAAATCTCGGATCACTGTATAGGTGACGCATAAGTGGGTTTAGACAATTATCTGGGAAATGGTTCAGAAGAGCTCTAACATAATGGAGAAAACAAAGATAATATACTTTTTAAAATGCTTGAAAAGCCATATTTTAATATTCCTGCTATGGAACATATTTAATTCCACAGTCCCGATCTATTTTGTGTTAGAAGGTTTTCTACGTTATTGCTATCAGAAATAGTGGTTTGGTTAGCACTCTGAACAGTGAGTTTCACTCCTAGAAATGTCCTTACCCTGATAACTGAAGTAGCTTGTCCTGGGCTGAAAAAGTTCAAAAACTGATTAAAGGTCAGCATGGTTAAGCTTCCACATAATGTACCTAGGAAAGATCTGTGTGTTAAGTGGTACAAGAAACCTGGCAAGTCTCTCAACTGATATTTTTATACTTGAGGGCAATGGAGAGGCATTTTTCTATGCACCCTGTGTTCCCTGGGTGTTTGATTTCTAATTATTTCTGGGAGGGGCAGGTGTGTGGTTTTCCCCCTTTGTAAAACACTAGGTTTCCTCACCTATCCTAGTTAGAAAATCCTGGGCTCTTACCATCAAGGATTTAGTGTTAAGACGGTTGACACCTGAAACGTGAAGTAGTTTGGTGCTGGATACAACTTTACAGAGCTTGAACCTTAAATATCCTAATTCTTCCATGCAAAAGCAAGCAGTGTGTTTGGGTTTGCTTTTATCAATTAGGATCGTATGGTCTCTGATCTTTAGCTCCCATTTCATTGTAGTGCAGTACTTGTTTTTAAAAACGGCAGTTGGGAAGCTTTGTGTTTAATTTATTTGTAACCTGTATTTAACATAAGAAATTATTTTTATGACTATTTTTTTCTCAGAGGAATGATTATGAAATTGATATGAAATCTTTTTATAGCAAAGAATCCACCTTGGAAGATTTGAGATGTATTTATTGTTTGCCAAAATTCAAAAAGTAAACAGAATTTTCTCTAGTTTTACATTCCTTCTTAACCTACTTAGCCGAGTAAGTATTCTTCACCTAAATACTGTGTTTTAGTCAAAATGTACTTTGCATTAAAGACAAATGTAATAAACATGGAAATAAAGTTTTAGTTCCAGTAGTAAAACATATAGCTATTTGATTTTATTTCAGACTTGTTCTTTTTGTTTGTCAAAAATTACTTACAGAAGAAAGGGTGATGCTGTAAGCCAGGGATGGCCAGCCACTGTATTCTGCTTGGCCACTTTATTTCCCAAGCCTTGCAATATATTTTAACATGCAACCTGAACCCATTGTGGAGAGTCAAGTTCTATAATCAAACTGGCACCACACTGCACTAAATGGCTTCACAGGTATGGAGCGCATTGGCTTGCATGGTGTGAGGTCACTGACTCAAGAAGCTGAACGTGAATGTGCTTCCTAAAAGATCTGCCAGATCAGCAGCGGTCCTTTGTCTGCCTTGATAAGGAACAGCAATACAATATATTGTCTGTAACGCTCTGGGCAACAGTCCCTATCCCCTGCTCACTGCACCTTGAATAAAAAATGATACGGTCATCTAGGACGACACATACTTTCTCTGCATCTTGCATCTATGCCACAGCCTGCCAGCTGGCCATCCCTTCTGTAACCCAAATAACCTGGTTAAAACATGCAGTTCTTAAAGATTTCTAGTGGTCTACGGTGTGTCTTGAGTCTCACACTTTTTGATGGAACACAGATATTTCAATAAAATACTTTTAAAAATTTGTGTTGGTGCTTTATACTTCTAAAATGGTGTGTAGCTAGCAAAACAGTAAGCTGAGGACTCGGGAAATGTCTGCTTTAAGCATCTTCAACCTCTGTCAAGCACAAGTTGCGAACGTGCTGTAGTTCTTCTAGAGAATGTGCATTGTATGACAAAGGTCCCAGGCTCATTCCCTGCCATCTTCTGATAAAGACTTCAGTGTGCGACTTTGGAGCCACTGTCCCTTCAGAAGCCAGCACTGGGTTCAAATGGTCTTTTCTTCCATAGAGCCAAAAATTTGTACCTGTGTTAGATTCATATAGCGCTTGTCTGAGATGTAAACTCAAAAATGAATGTTTTTCCCTGTGAAATCCTACATCACCCTCACCTTGACGCAGCTGCACAAGTGCAGATATATGGCTGCTGCTTTTTAAAATTAAATTGGAATAGAGCACCCTTATTTTCCTGTAAAGCAAAAGGAGTGCTGATCATGTGCTGTACTTAGGTCTAGTTTCGTCGAGTTTCTTGAGACCAGCGGTGCAATTTCATGTGTAGGATTTATGACAAGGTGTTACTAGTACGTGGAAATGCCATGTGCCTTTGTGGCAAAAGCCTAACCCTCCTCCTTCCCTGTACAAGCCCCTGACCAAAGAACCATGCCTCAAAGCTCTCTAGATGCCAACAATTATTTGTTCTTTGTGTGATGGGCAGAATTGAGACCAGAATCTGCTACTGTGCTGACTGTTAGGTCCAGCTATGGATGACTCTGGGGTTGCGGTGCTCATCTCGCTTTACTGGCCGAGGGAGCCGGCATACAGCTTCCAGGTCATGTGGCCAGCATGACTAAGCCGCTTCTGGCGAACCAGAGCAGCGCATGGAAACTCTGTTTACCTTCCTACTGGAGCGGTATTTATTTATCTACTTGCACTTTGACGTGCTTTCGAACTGCTAGGTTGGCAGGAGCAGGGACCGAGCAACGGGAGCTCACCCCGTCGCGGGGATTCGAACCGCCGACCTTCTGATTGGCAAGCCCTAGACTCTGGTTTAGACCACAGTGCCACCTGCGTCCCTACAAACTGAGCTAACTGAGCATAAAAGCAGGCCAGGCAAGTCTCTGAACTTTGCCTAGGACTCATCTGCTGCTGCAAAGGGGATCCCAGCGACTAAAGGTCAGGCTTGCTGTTCATTACAGTTTCCCTTCTAAGAAAACCTATGAAGTAGCGTGCTTTTTGCCTTGCTCAGATCCCAAATCCCTGCAAGTGGGTGACAGAACAGGGTCTGTTGCAGTCTATCCTACCTTACAAGGTGGAAGGCGTATGAACTCATTCCACCTTTTAAATAGGCAGCTTAACTTTTTATGCTCAGCTTTATTGTACAGTGGTACCTCAGGTTAAGCTCTGTTCTTAACCTGAGGTACGACTTTAGCTAATGGGGCCTCCTGCCGCCGCCGAGCCACCAGAGCATGATTTCTGTTCTCATCCTGAAGCAAAGTTCTTAACCCGAGGTACTATTTCTGGGTTAGCGGAGTCTGTAACCTGAAGCGTCTGTAACCCGAGGTACCACTGTATTTGGAGCACCTGTTGGAAAAACCTGCAAACATCTTCTAACCTCTGGAAAGCCTTGAAAAAACCAACAGCCCTATGTTGGACGGACACGAAAGGTGGCCCTGTCTTCCTCATCACTAGAGGACAGGTTGCAAACGACAACAAGCGGGCTAGACCAGTACCCCAAAGTGCTTGGCTGTGGGTCAGATGGGGTTGATGGTGTCTTGCTGAGGAACATGGCGATGAGCAGCGGGTGCTTTTGTCTCTTCAGCTGCTCAGGGCATGCTTGGTCTGCAGATACAGTTCGATGTTCTTCAAATTGAAGTGTCGTTTGAAGCGGGCCAGCCAACTGCCGCTGACCTCCTTTGCAGGGACCTTGAAGTGCCTTCTTTCTCAAGGCGCTGCCATTGATGGGCATATGCTGGCAGTCCATGTCCTCTAGCCACAGATACAGTGCCTCATGTGCCTTGTCTCACACATAGCTGGGGACCTTGGCAATTGTAGGTGTACAGATACTCGCTGCCACTGCCTCCCAAATCTTGATGCCACGTATGCTGGGGGGTGGGACAAGGGCCAGCATAAGGGGCCAATGTTCCTCGTCCCAGGTTCAGGTCACTCTTTGTATTTTCATTTACTGTTTTCCCTTTCACTTGGTTGCCGGTGTGCCCTGCACAGAAGTCTGGGACATGGGGGCATGGCAGCGCTCACTGGGCACAACTCCTGTTGCCTCCCATGTCTGGGGGCCTAACCTTGACAACGAGGCATGCGATGGGGTGCACAGTTGCCTAAGCAGCACAGATCTGTGAAGGCGGACTTGGAGGGATATGCCCTAAGTCCGGCAACGACCATCCTATGGTCCAAACTCCTCCCCCAGCAGTGCTTAGATAGGCCACAAACTCACTAGAGCCTCAGGGATTGGTGGGTGGCAGGGTCTAGTCCTCAGTAGGAGAGGATGTTCAGCTGTAGGTATCTTGCGGCGAAACCCTAGTTAGGGTCTCGGGTGGCGGTTTTAGGCCTTGGTCGGTATTCTATAGTCTATAGTTGGGGGCAGCATATTGATGCACCCCCATGCAGCGGGGTTTACAGGGCCCGTTAAAGGGTTTGTTGCGGGAGTCACTGGCCCCAAAGCAGCGGCATATAGGTCAAACTCCCGGCTAGGTGAAGTGGGAGGGCATGCTGGGTAAGTTTGCGCTTTCCAGTCCCCTCCGACAACACCTGCACATCCTCAGCCCCCGATGGGTATGAGAGGGAAACCTTCCAATCCTAAGCCAAGGTTCCTACAGCTGCAATTAAATAAAGTTGTGGCCTAATTTGAACCCATACATTGTTTCCCCCCCCCCAATTTATTTTTATTGATTTTCACAAAATTACAAACAAACAAACAGATAAACAGACATAAATCATAACCTTATTAAAATTACACTTATTATGAACCCATACATTGTTGTCATGTCTCATCTTTTGGGGGTGTGGTGGGCACTGGGGACAGGGTTTAGCGCATGGGCTTGCAAACAGTCCCGCACTTCCGATTTCTCCGGCGTGAGCACCATTCTCTGCCTCTTGGGTTTGTCATCACCCATGGAAGATGACAGTGCTGTGTGTTTAGGTGCCATCTCAAAGAAATTCCTCCCAGAACTCCAACACATTCACTCTCCCCCAACTTTCCTCAAACTCCAGCTCTCCAGAGGCTTCAATGGTCAGTGGAAGGGCTCTTGGTTGGGATTGCAAATGCAAAGGCCCATGGGATTGCTAGGTGATGTTTTGCGCCTTTTCTGACTTCTTTGTGCCTCTTCTGGGGGCCGTTTTGGTGATTTTAAAAATTCGCTTCAGGCGAAGCACGTATACATAGTCACACTCATATTGAATGTGTGTAAAGGGGGGTTCCCTGTATGTGCTTTAATGGAAGATAGGTCCAACTTCCTCCCCACAGGCAACAGAACTTGGATTTGTTTGCATGACTGAGGTATAGGCCTGCCCTTGTAGGTATTGAGAAATGGAGAGCATTGCGCATATATAACCTGGAAGGCTACAACTTGTTTTCTTTTTGAAGCAGACAACAGTGGCAGTCTTTCAACAGATGGTAACCATGTAAATTTCTACATCCAAATAAAAAGATATAAGATAATATACATGAATAATCTTTGGACCATTCCTTCCAGCAAGTAACCACAGAAGTGGCGACTCAGTATAATGCATTCTGCCAAAAGATATTGTCAGGGAACTGACATCGGAGCGAGAGGTGAAGGGGAGGCTCCCAGATGATGCTGGCGAAGGACCCAGCAGCAGGGGGAGAAACAGCTCAGTAGAGGGGGAAGCCAATCAGCGCAACACCAGGGATAAAGGGGGGCAGACGGGGGAAGTGGAGAGAGGGCTCCAGGACTCTTCACTGGACATCAGTGAGGAGAGCCCAGGTCCTCCGCTGCCCACGCCTTCCCTGCGCAGAAGACTCCCGCGCAGTGAGAGGAGGAGGAGACTGGGTGTCAAACAACTTTTATGCTGGAAGAGGTTCAAGAAATGCCCACTGACGGATTCTGCCAGTGACTGAGGCAGCCACCATGAGAAGGGGCTGTGCAGTCAGAAAGGTTTAACAAGGCAAATTAACCGAGAAAGGCACCAGTTTACGCACGAGTAACTCATACCCATTACAGATATGTTCAGGCAAAGCCCTGCCCAGGTGACACAGGAAGAGGGTGTGCACACAATTTCCTAACAGTTCATTTACACGGTGTTCTCCATGGACAATAATACAGGTATTACTATACTTGAAAGTCAACTTTTTTGCGGTGTAGAGAAAACTTTAGCAGGGATACTGTTTGATTCTGCCTTCAGGGAGTTGGCCTGTTAGCAAGATGCAAATTGCATTCCTGTAGCTTAACAACTTTCTTCCTGTGTAACAGGGCTCCACAACCTCTTGAATCTATGGGCTCATTTGGAATTTTGAGAATTGTGTATGTTGTCACCATTGCAAATTTGGGGCAGACAGGAACATACTTCTTTCACTCCCTGCTTGGTGGTCTTCTCATCTGGTTGGCCTCTGGGAGAACAGAAAGTTGGGCTGCTCTTATAGAATCTTAGAATTGTGGAGTTGGAAGGGACCCCAAGGGAAATCTCAGCTAAAGCATCCATGACAAATGGCCATCTAATCTCTGCTGAAAAACTTCCAAGGAAGATGATTCCGCAAACTCCAGAGGGAGATGGTTCCACTGTCCAACAGCTCTTAACGTCAGAAAGTTTTTTCCTGGTGTTTAGTTGGAATCTCCTTTCTTGTTACTTGAAGCCATTGGTTCGAGTCCTACCTTCCAGAGCTGGAGAAAACAAGTTTGCTCCCTCTTCCACGTGACAACCCTTGAGATATTTGAAGATGGCTATCATAGCTGTTCTCAGTCTCCTCTTTTCCAGGCTAAACATACTCAGCTCCTTCAGTTGTTCCTCGTAAGGCTTGGTTTCTAGATCCTTGATCATCTTAGCTGCCCTCCTCTGCACACGTTCCAGCATGACAATATCCTTAAATTGTGGCACCCAGAACTAGACACGGTATTCTGACCAAGGCAGAATAAAGTGGTACTATTACTTCCCTAGGGACGCGGGTGGCGCTGTGGGTAAAACCTCAGCGCCTAGGACTTGCCGATTGCATGGTCGGCGGTTCGAATCCCCGCGGCGGGGTGAGCTCCCGTCGTTTGGTCCCAGCTCCTGCCCACCTAGCAGTTCGAAAGCACCCTTAAGTGCAAGTAGATAAATAGGTACCACTTTATAGTGGGAAGGTAACGTTTCCGTGTGCTGCACTGGTGCTGGCTCGCCAGAGCAGTTTCGTCACGCTGGCCACGTGACCTGGAAGTGTCTCCGGACAGCGCTGGCTCCCGGCCTCTAGAGTGAGATGGGCGCACAACCCTAGAGTCTGTCAAGACTGGCCCGTACGGGCAGGGGTACCTTTACCTTTACTACTTTCCTTGATCTGGACACTATACCTCTGTTGATGCTACCTAGAATCATGTGATCCACTAAAACCCCCTACATATTTTTCACATATACTACTAGTAAGCCAGGTGTCACCCATCTTATTTGTGCATCTGGTTCTTCCTGCCTAAGTGCAGAACCCTACATATGTCCCTACTGAAATTCATTTTGTTAGTTTGGCCCAGTTTTCCAATCTGTTAGTGTAATTTTGAATTCTGATTCTGTCTTCTGCGGCATTCACTACCTCCCAGCTTGGTGTCATCTGCAAATTTGATGAGCATCCCCTCAATTCCTTCATCCAAGTCATTTATAAAGATATCACAAAATGGCTGCTACTGCACCCTAACCCTAACCCAGTGGTGTCCAAACTTTTTTCAAAGAGGTATAAACAGGATAAGAAAAATGGTTTTGCCTTGGAAAAATCTAAGTTGGAGATGGAGTTGTTAGATACTGAAGGTAAAAACTTATCTAAAATGTACAAGCTTTTGCTGGAGTGGCATACGAAAGATGAACAAGTTAAATCGGTGATGATAGATTGGGCAAGAGATTTAGGACATAACATAATGTTTGAGGACTGGGAAAGATTGTGGAAGAAAGGGGTGAAGTTCACCGCATGTACTTTGTTAAAGGAAAATACTATGAAAATGATGTACAGATGGTATTTGACTCCTGTAAAATTAGCAAAGATGTATCATAATTGTGATAATACATGTAAAGAAAAGGAAGGAACATTCTTTCATATGTGGTGGACCTGCTCCAAGGTGAAAGACTTATGGGAAAAGATTTATAATGAATTGAAAAAAATGTTGAAATATACATTTATAAAGAAACCAGAGGCCTTTCTTCTTGGAATAACAGGTTCAGAATTGCCCAAGAAAGATGTTAATCTATTTTTGTATGCCACAACTGCGGCTCGTATTTTGTTAGCTAAAAAGTGGAAAACTCAAGAATTACCAACAGTAGAAGAATGGCAGATGAAGATGATGGATTTTATGGAGCTAGCCAACCTAACCGGAAGAGTCCGCGACCAGAAGGAGGAGGAACACCACAAAGAATGGAAGAAATGTAATGATTATTTAGCTAAATTTGTTAAGCTAAAATAACTGGAAATAGCATCCAGATACTTAATGGGCTTAGGATTGTATTTATGTTAACTGATAAAATAATACGTTTAATACAAGAAGGAGAAGATTTAAAGATGTTAATGTTTAATTTAAAGGGTACTGTATTAAAATTGGGATTTGGAAAACCGTTATAAGGATATGCAATGAAATTCAACTAAGGGGAAACAAGGAAGTCGTTTTACAAAGTAAATAACTGTTATTTTCAATAAGGTTATGATTTATGTTTGTTATGTTTTGTTTGTTTTATGTTTTTGTTTGTCATTGATATTGTAAAAACTAATAATTTTTTTGCAAAAAAACAACAACCTTTTTTCAAAGAGGGCCAGATTTGATGAAGTGAAGGGCCGTGAAGGCCGACCAAAGGGCAGACCAAAGTTGTTGCCCTTGTTTTAGAATTGAAGTTGTTTACCTTTTTTAAGGATTTTACCCCAAAGTTGTTGAGTTTTTTTTTAGGGTTTAGGCCTCTGAAACGGACTTTGGACATGCCTGCCCTAACCCATACATGACCAGTCACAAACCACCCATTTCACTGATGGTAAAAAACTTTTGTATCTGTCGCCAAGCCAGCTGTGTTACCAATGACAAAACACCCACTTTGCAGAAGGCAAAAGCTTCGTCTACCTGACAACACATTTAACCCCTCCCCTCCAAAAAAATCACTTTATGAATAGATAAGCTTTCTCTTAGTTTCCATCTCTTGGCAGTCAAACATAAGATCTGTGACTGTTATCTTACCATTTAAAGAATTTCCAGTAGAATTACTGGAACTATGCTAGGATTGGTCTTCCCTTTATTTTCAAGAAACTTTTCTCCATAACGTACGTACAGTACTTGCCATTAAGTCATGCTTCTGATTTTACATGTAAACTGCATTTGCCAAGTTCACAGCACAAATTTTGCTAATTCTGTTGTACTGAAATCCACACAACGCTGCACTCCTTTGGCTTAGGATATATTTCCAGTGTGGAGCTCAATCCTGAGCAACTTCTACAACAAAGTAAAAGAACTCTCCTTTTTGTTCTTTCCTCCCACACCTTCCCCAGAGTGGCTGAGGAAACCCAGCCAGATTGTGGGGGGGGGGGGGGAAAGGATATAAATAAAATTAATAATAATAATGATAATAATTTCAGTTTAAAACCGTTTTATTGGTATGAAGTTTGTACGCTGCTCTTCTTTAGGTTTCAAACCCCATTTCTTTTAACTTCTGTGCTTATGCTTTCTAAATGCTTTTACTGTACTATCATTTTGCTGGGGAAACCCAGCCAGATGGGCAGGGTATAAATAATAATTTTTTTAATTATTATTATTATTATTATTATTATTATTATTATTATTATTATTATTATTATTATTCATACCCTGAGACACTATTTGAAGGATGGGTTATAGTTTTTATAATAAATTATAACAAATCTGCTTCTACAAGTTTTTCTGCTCCGCATGACTTGTAGCAAGCTATCGGCAACGTAGAGTTTCATTCTGTCAAGTACAGAATGTGAAACCAAATTTGAGACACTACTGAGTTTGACTTTCCCTGCGGCTTCTCGTCTGCCTGCTTTAGAACCCCATAACCCAGAGCACTTGTTGGCTATCTTTTCCCTTATATTTTTAGCATCTGCACTATGAGCTCACTCTGCTATTTTCAGTTCCTCGTGACTGACAAGTGTTCCCGGCAGAGGAGCACCAAGTGGGGAAAGCGTTCCTACAGCTCGGTTTCTAGCTCTCAGACATGGCTCCCCGTGAGCAATGTTCTCCTAAATCCTGCTGTGCTGTGCCATTTAATTGACAAACCACAGCCCCAGTCATAACCATAGAAGAGACCTTCTGTTGATCCTCTGAGACAACTGGAGCGCAGATACTGGCAACAAGGTAGACAAAATGAAAAGGTACACCTATTTCTTCAGTCAGGAAATCAATGGTCCTGTCAAAACTCATTTATGGTGAGTTATATCCCCCTTCTGCTAATAGGTGGGAAAGTAAATGGGTTGATTCCATCATGCAAAAGTCAATATAACGCACGATTGCTAGAATATGTATGGAGCCTAGCAAGCAAGAGAGTGAGATGTGGAAACATGGGAATGAAGTTCACAGGAGTGTCCAACTGTCTCCACATATTTGGCAAGTTGCAAGGTTCACCTCTTTGGTATTTCTCTATTAAAATGGCAGAATGCCCAGTCAAGGCTCTCTTGAAAAGTCAAGGCCTTTCTGAATGCTATCCTTCTGATATATTAGAAGTTCATCTAAGACTCTATCTCAAAGTTCAAAAATATTTGTTTTCTGATGTGCAATTCGGAGTTTGGACGAGCAAAGTAAAATGCAATATTACCATGCCAATTGGATGCTGGGTGGCATCTAAATGTAGGAAAACATGATGCTTTACGAAGCCCTGCATTTTTATTTCTTGCTTTTTATTCAAACTGTAGCATCATGAAAACAATGTGGCTTTCTTTAAATTACAGTGGTACCTTGGTTTTCGAACAGAATGCCTTCCAGGAGTCCGTTCAATTCCCAGAACCATTCGAAAACCAAAGCGTGGCTTCCAGTTGCCTGCAGGAGTGTCCTGTAGCCAAGCGGAAGCCGCGGAAGCCGCGGAAGCCACGCCGGATGTTCGGCTTTCGAATATCATTCAAAAACTGGAACACTCACTTCCAGGTTCCGATCATTTGGGAGCCAATTTGTTTGGGAGCCAAGGCATTCAGCTTCCAATAAAAACCAACAATAAACTAATAAAAAACCAATATGTTTTTACATTGTTAAGGTTATAATCTGGCATTTCAGAAAGGTGCTAGTGAATAACAAAATAAACAATTGGGGGGGGGGTTACGCGTCTATCTAGGCAGGCTTCGATTTCCCCCTCCCCCCACTTCTATTTTCTGGAATTTTTACCATAATAATGTGTCTATATTTGCTATCATACAGCCTTAAACCTTGTTTAGTATTAATGCAAGCTTTAACGCTTGTCTACAATCCAAATCTTCATGGGCCCAATGCAACAGAACTGCATTAAAGGCACTGGAGTGACTCAGATTCCAATTCATCCTAATTTGTATCTGGCTTCTAAAATGACATGGGAATTTGAGGTTTAGGAACTAGGAAGGCAGGGAAATCAAACTGGTTTCAATAGAAACACAGATTTTATCATTTGATGACTGTAATACTGGGCTTATTTTGAATTCACCTCACAAACATTCAGTCAATTTAGGTGCATTTATTTTGTTCAGAACCATGGTGTTTTAATTGATTTTTAAACCAGTGGCCCACAGAGAACCCAGGTTAGTGCATATGTTTTATTCTCACAACAATCCTGTGAAGCAGAATAGGCTGAGAGAGTGAGTGATTGGTCCAAGTGTTTCTAATGTCTGAATGGTGATTTTTGAACCAGGTCTTTCCAGTGAATCTATATCCACACCCTCACCACACCCACACCCTGAAGAACTCAGGCAATGGAAGCACAGATGGGATACAGCAGACAGGATGAAGGAAGTGAGGACCGGCCCTATCGTTAGACGGATGAGGTGGCTGCCTCGGGCCACTGCTTTTGCTTGTCATGAATGGGAGGCAAACGGCTATGATACAATTTATTTATTTATTCTTACCGTCACGATGGGTGGGGGATCGATCCTTGTGGGATTTTTTTACCTCAGGTCCAAAATTACTCGGCTGCTCTTGACTACCACACAGATTTTTCTTGAGATGTGTCCGCACCATTTTCTGCTCTGCTTCAGGCAGAAAAATGTCTTGGGCTGGCCCTGAAAGAGTACAGCAAACTATTAAAAATGCCCCCTCTGCCCTTTAAACCCAACCCCTGCTAGTTTTTTTTATAAAAAGGTCTAGATATTACTCACATATTTTCAGGTATTTAACAATAATCTTAAGGGCTTTATTGAAAGAGCTGTGGGAGAGAGAATGAAAGCAATACATTTCCCCAGTCGATTGATAAATCTGTTTGTGTCTTTTCACCACAAAACTACGGTCTAGTATTTAAAGCACAAATATTTTCTTTCAGCCTTTTCAGCCGTTCATTGCCACACACATTTCTCTGTTTCTAAGCACTCCTGCTTGCAGGGCTGGCATTTCTTGTTGCCATAATTTATCCGAGAAAACCAGAGGGAACATCGGGGTGGGGTATGTCACAAGATGGCAGGTTAGAACTTAACAGAAAAGGCTTGCATATGTGTGTGTGATGATATAGCTGCCAAATCCCAAGCACGGTGCTTTTCCTTACCCCACAGCTCAGCAGCTTTATCTGTTTTGTTTGCTCAAGGTGCTTAGTGATTATATTGCCTAGTTCTTATACAACAACTGCTAGGTAAATCGCCTTCTGAGAGGTAGCCCTTTAGACTGCAGGTGTGAGCTCACATATCTGAATCATAGCTGTCAACTTACAGATTTGAAAATAAGGGACCAGCAGCCTTGAAAATAAGTGGCCAGTAGCCTTGAAAATAAGGGGCCAGCAGCCTTGAAAATAAGGGGCCAGCAGCCTTGAAAATAAGGGATCAGCAGCCAAAATAAGGGATTTTAGTCAACCAGCTGAAATACGAAGTTAAAAGGAACCAGATGATTTGGGAGAGCAGCGCTGGTTTTTAGCCCTTCGTTTCCAGAGGTTGCTGCTCAAGACACCAGCTGATGAAACACTGCAATTAAATAACTACAAGCAGCAACCACTTTTCACGCAAAACAAAGTCCAAGCTACGAAGATGCTGCTGCAGTTCTGTATCTTTTCTCTCGTGCTCCATCTGCAGCTCTCAGTTCCATCAGGTGGGGTGGGAGGAAGCAGGGGAGAACAGCACCTGAAATAAACCCGCAGATCAGACCATCTATGCTAGTCTACCACTGCAAATCTATGGGAGAAGCGCTTGCGGTCCTTCCTCCACTTTCCCCCGCTATGGTTAGCCCTTGGAACACCTGCCTCCTCCTCCTCTCTCTGAACTGCTTTCTCTATTGTTGCCCTCGCTCTCCTCTCAAGGCTCCTCAGCAATTCATAGACCGTGCCAGGCTGCCCATGTCATCTGGGTCCTTCGACGGCGCAGCCGCAGTATGGCCTAGCGGGAGCGGCAGCGGCGGGCAGAGGGGAGGCCCCAGGCAGAGATGCTCAGTTTGGCAGCTGCAAGGAGGATGGTGGCGGAAGGGCCCGAGGCTCCCGCCAGTCCCGGCGAGGAGGGGCTCCCGGGGGCCGAGGCTGGTGAGAGGAGGCGGGGGGGGGGCGGGCCGGGCAGCCAAGCAACACAGTTGTTTTTTTTTTTTTAATAGTTTTTATTGCATTTTTTCAGATACAGACAGAAAACAGAAAAAGGAAAAAAGAAAGAAAAATGTAAAAGAAGATACAAAAGATCATAACCCTTTAACAGCTTATTCCAACTTTCCATCGAACTTCCCCACGTCTCCCGCACAATGCATTCTTAATAATAAATTTATCAGCAAATTGTAACCTTGTTTCATGTGTTTCTTTGGTACTTTCAATTGCAATTTAAGTTTAAATCCCTTATTGTCTATTTACTCTAAAAACAAAATGTATTATCCTTTTTAACATTTAAACTTTGATCCCTTCAATATTGTTATCCAATTTCATAAATATTACACTCTCATTGCTGGGGCTAGCATTTCAAATTATGCGTCATTTTATAGTTCATATAACTTATAAAGTTTTTGCAAATAATTCTTAAATTTTTTCCAGTCCTCCTCCATTGCTTCTTCTCCCAGGTCTCGGATTCTGGCAGTCATTTCGGCCAACTCCATGTAGTCAATCAGTTGCGTTTGCCACTCTTCCAGCGTGGGTAAATCTTGAGTCTTCCAATATTTGGCGATCAGAATTCTTGCTGCAGTGGTAGCATACATAAAAAACGTTCTGTCCTTCTTTAAAACCTTTTGGCCGACAATACCCAAGAGGAAGGCCTCCGGTTTTTTAGGGAAGGTGTACTTAAACACCTTTTTTAACTCGTTGTAGATCATTTCCCAGAAGGCCTTCACTCTTGGGCAAGTCCACCAAAGGTGAAAGAATGTTCCTTCAGCCTCCTTGCACTTCCAACATTTGTTATCAGACAAATGGTATATCTTAGCAAGCTTGACTGGGGTCATGTACCACCTGTATACCATTTTCATAATGTTTTCTTTCAAGGCATTACATGCCGTAAATTTCATACCGGTGGTCCATAATCTTTCCCAGTCTTCAGACATGATATTGTAACCAATGTCTTGACCCACTTTATCATGGCTGATTTAACTGTCTCATCCTGTGTATTCCACTTAAGCAGCAAGTTATACATTCTCGATAAAACCTTGGTCAAGCAACACAGTTGGAGCCTCCCTCGTCCCTGGCTGGCAGGGAGGGAGGGAGGGAGAGGAGCTGCTTCCTTTGAAACCCGGGAAATTTAAGGGGCATCATCAGTAAGGGACAGCAGCGGGACATAGGGAGATAGGCGCTGGGATAAGGGAGTTTCCTGCCAAATAAGGGACAGTTGACAGCTATGATCTGAATACATATACAAATATAGAAAAGTAGCTGCTGTGGGGAAGGCCACTTTCCTCTGGTATCTAAATTTCCCAGGCAGGGATTTATTTGAGTGGAAGAGCATTCATGTACATGATTCCTCCACCTGCAGTCTGAAGTAGTGCAGCGGAGAGAAACAGGTTTTCCTCCATCTGCTCCTTAAATTACCAACGTTTTCCTAGGCTAGGCCTCTTTATAACAATATATTAATTTCAGTGTGTGCTGTTCCGAAAATGTGATCGAGACATTTTTTAATTTTTTAGATTGAGACTTTTTTAAGATTCAAAAGGAAGGAGAGAAGTGTATTATGGTTTATTCCGATTCTTAAAAACACCTTTCAAGAAGAGAAGTTATCTCTTAATCATGTGCATTCGAATCACGGACAAGCTTTGGGAAATTATGAACAGGCTCATATGTCATGAAGTTCCTCAGATCATATCTAGCTTCCTATAAGCTTAATGGACTTTGGCAGATAAAAGGCTCAAAAAAGAAAGAACACGCCATGCTTGTTGACCCTGCACATTAACAGTGTAATACAAAACCACAAGAGATCTTTTACCAGCAGAAACCATATTGAGTCTCATCTTTCCCAGCAGGTGGGGACCTTTAACTTGATTGGCATAATATACTAAGAACTTGTTTACAGTATCTTAATATGCTGATTTCCTGCCATTTCAAATATCTAAAGATTGCTATTATTTTAACAGAGGATAATATGTGTTCTGGCTCACTGTATTAAGGAGAAAATAAGATGGAGTAGACAAAGCAGTCGAATATACGGACAGTAATCCACTGAGCTTTATAATGCAAGAACTTGAGGATTTTCAGAAAGTGGAATAACGGACAGGGGGCAACTGTTTTGCGCTACTGTTGTTGTGAATATCACAGTGCTTAATTTTGCTTGGACAGAACAGTCACAAACTGCACCTCACAGTCATCTGGCCCCAGCGTGCTTACAAAATCCACAAGTGTGTTTGTTTGCATACACACACACACACAGCTGCAGAAAACATTTCATTGCATCTGATAATGTTGCCTGGGGCCTTATGTGAAAAGAAATCAGTTAAGCTCTTTGTTGCTTATTCTCTGGAGTGTCCATCATGACCTCTGGCAAGTGCTGGAGGCAGTAATGCCTACCTAAAGGATTTGAAACCTCTCCATTCTGAAGGAAATCAGCCCTGAGTGCTCACTGGAAGGACAGATCGTGAAGCTGAGGCTCCAATACTTTGGCCACCTCATGAGAAGAGTAGACTCCCTGGAAAAGACCCTGATGTTGGGAAAGAAGAAGGGGATGACAGAGGACGAAATGGTTGGACAGTGTTCTCGAAGCTACAAACATGAGTTTGACCAAACTGCGGGAGGCAGTTTTCAGACAGGAGTGCCTGGCGTGCTCTGGTCCATGGGGTCACGAAGAGTCGGACACGACTAAACGACTAAACAACAACAAAAGGATTTGTCACAGATTCAAGTGGCTGTAGATCCCAAATATCTCCCCTTGTTGGGGTCTGATTCCTATCAGAATCTTTACTCATCTTTGCAGCCAAGCCATTGCTGAAAATATGTGAAGAGCTCATTTTAAAACAAACCAACTTTTATCCAATCAAGGATGCACCATACAGTAGGTAAACGATGGAGGAGTTGTATTCTTTCATCATTGGCTAGCTGAAACCCATCACGTTTGCTTGGCTAATGTTCTTGGCAAGGCTCCCAACGCAGGACTCTTGTGGGTTGGGGAGGGGGCTGCCACAAAGACAACACTCTTTTTCTTCTCTTATTGGTGTTAATGGCGATGCAGGCTTCATGTAGCTGAGCCCCTCCTAGTTCCATCCCTAAACTGCAAATTAATCTCCTGCTTCTCAGTTGTTAACCACAAACAAAATGGCCCATCGTTTCCCTGTAAAGCTGCTTGATGAGGTCTCCTGTTGTGACTGTTCCCGAAAGGTGCTGATCTTGATGTTTGTTCCCTGGGGCTAAAATGACGTTGTTAAACCAGCTACGGTATAATTGCCACAAGCTTATCCTTCATCATGTCCCTGGATAAATCAAGGGGCTGGACAAATCATTATATTATACAGCCTATATGCACAAACAGGACACACATACAGGCACATAATTCTCCTTTCCCCCTCAGTCCTAGTACCACGATGGGTTCGAAGACCACCCCTCCCTGCTAATCAGATAATGAGGGTGATCTGATGAGAAAGAAAACTGGCTGGGCTGCAACACAATGGAAAACTGGACAAGGATGTCTGGCATGTCACCGAGAAAGCCTTAGCAGGCTGGATCAGACCAGCAGGCCAGGAATTCATCACCTCTATCATAGACACTAATAGAGGGATGCGGGTGGCACTGTGGTCTAAACCACTGAGCCTAGGGCTTGCTGATCAGAAGGTCAGCAGTTCAAATCCCCACGATGGCGTGAGTTCCCGTTGTTCAGTCCCAGCTCCTGCCCACCTAGCAGTTCGAAAGCACATCAAGTGCAAGTAGATAAATAGGTACCACTCTGGCAGGAAGGTAAACGGTGTTTCCATGTGCTGCTCTGGTTTTGCCAGAAGCTGCTTAGTCATGCTGGCCACATGACCCAGAAGCTGTCTGTGGACAAACACCGGCTCCCTCGGCCTATAGAGCGAGATGAGCGCCACAACCCCAGAGTCGTCCGCGACTGGACCTAATGGTCAGGGATACCTTTACCATTAGGTAGAATGAGTCGAATGCCAGGGATGAAAGCAGCCATCTAACATTTCCCCTTAAGCTAACCTGTCTCCTAACCTAGCCTACTGCCAACAGGTACATTGCAGGATGTTGCCCCATCACCAGTGTTGAAGTAAGTTGGATTTTGTGTTTAAATGGAGGGACTCAAGCCGCACTATTAGCATGTTTGCCTAGACAGCACAGTTTGCCTTGAATTCCCGACATCGCTCCGCAACCTGGCCCAAATCACTGAGCATAAAATAAATTGATCTGTTTTTGGAAGCAAGCAGAGCTCCGCCAGCTATACATATCAGAGAGGTGGCGCACACTGTAATACACAGCTAGTGAGGAAGAGAAGGCTGTCACAATTTGCACGTTTAAATGTCAAAATAATCATAGATGGGAATTCAGGCAGCTTAAAACAGCAGTTATACTGGAGAGAAAATAATAGCAGGCTGTTAAACACATGTGTATGCACACAGTAAGACACAAAACCTGATCCGGACATAATGTTGGTTCCTTTTTTGGAGGGGGTGGGTACCCCCAGGAACTCAAAACATCAACACATTAAAAAATGAATGAGTTTCAAAACAGAAAACATCATCCTCTGGATGTTGAATAAAAATGTTTCTACACTGAAATGGGGGGGGGGGGACGACACGGATGGACGGACGATGACAACCAATTTTTGTCCACTAGATGTCTCACAGATCTGGAATGTTCATCTGGACATTTGAAAAATACATTCATCTAGACATCTGGATTCTATGCTGGAATCTTTAATACTAGGAACAGGCTCACACATGTGCAAAGCCTTGGGAAATTAATCAATTGGATGCTCCTGATGCAAAATGTGCCGCTTCCACTATCCCAATAATGTCAGAAGATATGTGTTTCTCGTAATGAAAGCTACTGAAAACTTATTAAGAAATACATGAAACTATGCTCAAAACTCCAATTCTTTGCATTTTTTTAAATCTCCCATTGGAATAAAATACATTCACATATTACTTTCCTCCAAATGATTATCTTGTTTTCCCTATAAGTACTGCACCTTAAAAAAAGGTGAAAACCAAACTTAGATATATGCTTGATTACAATTTCCTCAGTTTAAGCAGTACAGCAATTTCAAATGTTCAAAGAGTATTTTCTCAAAAAAAAATTTTGGTATAGCAATCATCTCACAAAAAGAGTTAGGTGCATGTGAGGAAATAATAAAAATTAAACAGAATACCATAAATATATGAAGAGGAATCTGGTATTTGTAATACATGAGCTCCATCTCCTGAAAATTGGAGGAAGCAGCAATATATGTTTCCAGATAAAGACTTCTGAAATAAAAATGTAGGAATTCTTCATGCATTGGCCAGGGTTCCACATAATGTCACCATACTTTACCCAATACACGTACAAGCTTTGGGTTCATCTAACCTGTCCCCTTTCCTTTGCTGGCACTGCTGTGATGAGATCAAAAGCTTTCACTTCTGTTTTAAACGAACCATAGTTTCTTGTTATGTCTGAACTGGGAACTGTGGCTACTTTATCGCAATATGATAACAACTACTGTTTGAAGTTGGCTTGTTTCAATAAACCATAGTTAATATCTACCTTGTTTTGCCCAGACTTGGACATAACATGGAATCACAGATAGCTGAAAATGGAAGCAAAAGCTCCCACTCTTGTTGAGGCCATTGTGGAGTAGGAAGGCAAGAAGTGAATGAGTGCATGCAATGCTAAACTATGGAAAGACAGCTTGCACGTGGCTTGCGTAATATTTAAAGGGCCTGTTACTTAAGAGGAAGATAAAATTGCATGGAATTCTATGCATAGGCTCATGTGTTTTGTTTTCGTTGTCTGCATATAAATGAGGGAAACTGAAAGAATTAAAGGTGTTACGTTAAACTATAGTTATATCTTCCGACAAGTATTATTCATGATTAAAAAGTAAAGGGACCCCTGACCATTAGGTCCAGTTGTGGCCGACTCTGGGGTTGCGGCGCTCATCTCGCTTTACTAGCCGAGGGAGCCGGCGTACAGCTTCCAGGTCATGTGGCCAGCATGACTAAGCCACTTCTGGTGAACCAGAGCAGCGCACGGAAACGCCGTTTACCTTCCCGCTGGAGCAGTACCTATTTATCTACTCGCACTCTGACATGCTTTCGAACTGCTAGGTTGGCAGGAGCAGGGACTGAGCAACGGGAGCTCACCCCGTCGCGGAGATTCGAACCGCTGACCTTCTGATCGGCAAGTCCTAGGCTCTGTGGTTTAAGCCACAGTGCCACCTGCGTCCCTTTATACATGATTAAGCACATGCTAATGACAGATTTTTAAACAGTTGAAGTTGATAACCTAAATAAGTATTGCATGAAAGATTGAGCTGATTAAAAAAATTCTAAAGTACAAGCTTGTGAAACAGTGTAACTATAAGGCAACCAATACATTTGCTGCATCTTATTCCATTTTCTACAATAAATTCTCAAGTGGTGGTTCTTTGTCATTCAATCCACATCCTTTTATTTCCTTCAAATTATATTAGATTTTTGTGTGTGTGTTTTGATTTTGATTATGGCCCCTGTTATACATCCATGTGGATGCTTTTCCAGACACTTAATGGAATGGACCACAGAGCACTGGGGACTTTCCAGTGTTACATACTGTTTGCTCTTGCAAGTGCCGAAACTAATAACAACAGTTTAGCACGTGTGTCTGGAAAATCACAAGTGGGATGCAAGCCAAGGAACAAAAGCAATTGAGAAAGGAAATCTGATATACAGTATTCCACAGTAAAAGGCCTAAGCTCTAGTCAAGACATTAAGGCTTATCCACATATGAGCATTATTTAGCTGTTAATGCAGTTTCCCCCATTCAGATTAGACTGGAATAGTCCAGAAGCAAATGTATTTGAATGTGTATATAAGAAGCAACTTTGGTCTTTCTTGATCTTACCAGTAGGCATTTCCTTTTGTTCTGACCATCTGATTCTAATCCTATACATGTCTACTCAAATGTAAGTCCCATTGTTTTCCATGGAGCTTACTCCAAATAAGTGAGAAAACCTTAAATCTTCAATCATAGAATTATAGAATTGTAGAGTTCTATAAAGGCCCTTGAGATATTTGAAGATGGCGATCTTCATGTGCTCTGCACATGTTCCAGCTTGTCAATATCCTTCTTAAATTGTGGCACCCAGAACTGGTCACAGTATTCCAGGTGTGGTCTCTCCAAGGCAGAATAGAGTGGTACTATACCTTCCCTTGATCTGGACACTAGACTTCTGTTGATGCAGCCTAAAATAGCATTAGCTTTTTTTGCCACTGCATCACTCTGTTGACTCACATTAAGCTTGAGGTCCACCAAGACCCCTAGATCCTTTTCACATGTACTGATAGTAAGGCATGTGTCCATCCTATTTGTGCAGCTGGTTCTTCCTTCCTGCCCGGTTGTTGCAGCTTGCCACAGCCTCCTACCATCCTACTATCTTTCCCTTCACGTAGTGAGTTTTGGTAATAGAATTGCTGTTGCCTCTTCCCCTGCCTCCTCCACCATCATCATGCAAACACGTGGAGCTTTATTATTGCAGTAAAAACACTTTATGCTGGCTTTTCTATTAAAAAAAAGTATAGGAGATGCCTGTCGAACATTAGCAAATGTTATGCCTAATGAGACCAGGTCCAAGGCACTTTGATGCATTTGTAAAGTTAATACTCTTCACAAATAACACTACCATGTATCCAAAACAACTGATTTGCCCAACCACAATCCACGTATGTAGTCTGGATGTTGTTGGACTACGTCTCCCATCACCCCTGACATTTGTCCCTATTAACATTCATTTTATTAGTTTTGGCCCAGTTCTCCAATCTGTTAAGGTCATATTGAATTCAGCTTCAGTCTTCAGTGGCAATATCTACCCACTCCCAGTTTGGTGTCACCTACAAATTTGATACCTTCATCCAAGTCACTTATAATGACGTTGAACAACAACAGGCCTGGTACAGAACCCTGCATCAATCCACTTATCACTTTCCCCCCCAGGATGACGAGGAACCATTAGTGAGCGCTCTTTGGGTTTGGTTAGCCAACCAGCTCCAAATCCACCAAACAATTACTTTGTTCAATCCAGTTTTTACCAGATTTCTCACAAGAATGTCATGGTGGACTTTGCTAAAAGCCTTACTGAAATCAAGATACACTATGTCTACAGCATTCCCCTGATCTAACAGCTTGTAACTCTATTAAAAAAACCACAAAGATCTGGCAGGACTTGTTTTTGAGGTTCCCCTAAATTACTGGGTGCCAGATCTTTCCCATATTTCCTGGATGTAGTAAAAGTTAGAATTAATGAAGGTTTGGTTAACAGATTGGCCAAACACACAAAAAAACCCTGGATTTAGTTATCAGCTGGGCAGAGCCAGCTGGGTGGGGCATTAGTAGGAGACAAAGGCCCGGTTGTTGCAGCTTGCCACAGTCTCCTACCATCCTACTGACTATCTTTCCCTTCACGTAGTGAGTTTTGGTAATAGAATTGCTATTGCCTCTTCCCCTGCCTCCTCCACCATCATCATGCAAACATGTGGAGCTTTATTATTGCAGTAAAAACACTTTATGCTGGTTTTTCTATTAAAAAAAAGTATAGGAGATGCCTGTCGAACATTAGCAAATGTTATGCCTAATGAGACCAGGTCCAAGGCACTTTGATGCATTTGTAAAGTTAATACTCTTCACAAATAACACTACCATGTATCCAAAACAATCGATTTGCCCAACTACAATCTACGTATGTAGTCTGGATGTTGTTGGACTACGTCTCCCATCACCCCTGACTATTCACCATGTTGGCTTGGGTGGAAGGGAGTTGCAGTGCAACAACAACTGGAAAGAAACAGATTAGCCACTCCTGTGTTGCCCAGTTCCTTTATTAACCATGAAACTCTTTTGAGCAAAAAACTATGTACTCTGATGTTAGGGCTGAGTACAAATGCTGGCATTAGATTTGGTTCTATTTGAAATGTAGGATTACCATATTCTGAGTTAAGCTGCTCCTTTCACATTACTGTTTGTTTTGTCAACTTTTTGGCATTTATATTTATACTTAGAAATGGATATATTTTGAGCAATTGCTTTTTGGGTCTGATGTATTTCTCGTTTTCTTACAACAAAGCAGCAGGAGTATTTATTTCTGACAGTAATAGTCTTGTTTGTGCTGGTCTCGAACATCTCACCTGACACGACACATTTGCTTCTAAGTCACACACTGCATTGAAAGCATGCAAAACTATTATGCCAAAGTCAACCAAGCTCCAACAAGTGACTTTGAACACCGTGTCATGCAGATGCCATTAATAGCTACGTTATCAAAAGTCCAGAAATCTACAGTACAATTGAATTGCATTTGAAGTCTTCAACAAAAGTACTTTGAAGGGGTGATCCACATGAAATTGCTGAATTAGCATTTGTATTAGCAAATTAATTTCACTATGTCCCTGCACCTTGCCCCATGGAGTATTACACTGGCTTTTTGAAAAGATAATGAAAGCTAAATAAACTGTGTGATCATCTATTATCGCTGATGTGAATGGTCATTGTGTTTATCTTACATGCAGTCCATTGAACCTAACAAAGAATTGCTACAGTTTTGTTTCTTTAAATTTCATGTCCATTTGGCTCCACCATTGACAATGTTTTTCTTTAGATGTGTATGTGTGCATGTGCACATAATATGCATCAAGTGATGACAACACTTCAGGCATCTGATGAAATGGGCTCCACTCCACCAAAGCTTAGCCACAATAAACCTGCTCATGTCTGAAGGTGCCAGGAGACTGTTCCTTTCACTGCCACAGACTTACGCAACTATTTATTTATTCATTATTTAAGAACATTTATATTCCTCTTTTCAGTTCCCAAAGGGTCCCCCAAGGTGGCTTCCAAAGTAAAAACACAAAAGTGCAAACATATTTTAAAAATATAAAAACTAACACAATTTTGTTGTTGTTGTTGTTGTTTAGTCGTTTAGTCGTGTCCGACTCTTCGTGACCCCATGGACCAGAGCACGCCAGGCACTTCTGTCTTCCACTGCCTCCCACAGTTTGGTCAAACTCATGCTGGTAGCTTCGAGAACACTGTCCAACCATCTCGTCCTCTGTCGTCCCCTTCTCCTTGTGCCCTCCATCTTTCCCAGCTTCAGGGTCTTTTCCAGGGAGTCTTCTCTTCTCATGAGGTGGCCAAAGTACTGGCGCCTCAGCTTCACGATCTGTCCTTCCAGTGAGCACTCAGGGCTGATTTCCTTAAGAATGGATAGGTTTGTTCTTCTGGCAGTCCATGGGACTCTCAAGAGTTTCCTCCAGCACCAGCATTCAAAAGCATCAATTCTTCGGCGATCAGCACAATAGATCAGTTAAATAATTAAAACAACAGCACGGCAATGGCTTAACCAAACCGCTTTCAGGAAGCAATTCCATCAGACTGAGTGACACTACTGAGAAGACACTGTCAAGCTGATGTGGGGCAACATGGATCTTGGCCTCTGGTGCTGAACACTGTTTGCAAGGAAAAGAAGGCAGTCCTTTAGATAACCTGGCCCCAACCCATTCAGGTTGATTACCTTTCTGACAAACTGTGTTTTATACCACAAAAGCTTATGCACCAATAAATCCGTTGCTCATTACAATGTCATTCAACAGTTAAACATGGGCCAGTAATGGAGATGGAGAGATTGCGCTGAAAGCTGGGAATCTTGCAGCAATTCCTCACTCACTATGTGGTTCATAAACATTGTACTGTTCAAGAGAAAGAACAATGACTGAGAAAGCCATAGTTCAAAACTCATTTCAGCCACACATCCAATAGTAAGCTGTAAGACCCTTCTATTAATAATACTTTTTTCTTTATGCTGAACCTAATCCTATGATGCCATGATGCTAAAATGACTTGGGGCGGACCCATTAAATTTGTTTTTGACTGCTCTGATAGAAACCCCCCACTGGGATGCCAAAAGCTTTTTGTAGCCTCCCCAAAAACATGCTTAACATATTTTTAGTTATTTTCAAGAATTACTAACCATTCTGTGATCCCAAATGTCTTTTGACCACTCCAATATCCCCCAAATGTGACTATTAAAGCAAATTCAAATTTGCTCCACTCACTTTTACACTTCAGCCATGCCCAGAAACAACTTGCCAACTTTGCTATAAAACTCTCCACACTTCAAAACACTGACCAACTTCTACAAACAAGCACCAAACAATTATCCTAACTCTCCAAGACAGATTTCACAGATTGCTACAGATTTCACAGTGACTGTCCTCCGTTACTTAATCAGGCTTAAGTAACTGCGGAGCACAGCTGGAAGAGTCATTCTGCTGAAAGGGCATTTATTTTAGGCTTACTTCTGCTGCATTCTGATGCAAGAAAGCAGAAACTGGAATAAAGTAGATCACATAATCTATTACTTGCAATCCCTGGATGCAAAGGATGGGAAGGGAAGGGTCTTTTGCTCAGTCTAGAAAAACAGTTACAAGTGTAGCCCTTGATTCCTGTATTTTAGAGGGTCCCTTCTGGGTCTACAATTCTATGATTCTTGGCAGGTGAGGATCAAATTGCAGGTGGCTGAAAGGAAGCAAGAAGCCTGTCATTCATTTCCCTCCAGCCTCATAAAAAAGTCACTGTAGTGATTTTGGTGTCACTTTGACGCTGAAGCCACTGTGGGTGCTAGGCTACAGAGACGCAGGGACGCAGGAGATGAAAGTGGCTTGTCCTAAATCCATGACAAGCTTTCTCAATGGCACAGAGGCTGAAGAAGAGAGTGAGAAAACACATTCTGCACATTTCACCCTGAATTCATCACCAGGGCAAGATAAAGGGACTCGGAGAAAGTTGACGGTGATGCATATTGAGGGGTCCAGGGACAGCTCGCCTATCTGGTGAAGAACTCATAAAGTTAAGGAGGAAATCTCCTCTCTCTCCCCAAACTTACACATTCCCCATGGAAATTAGAGGGGCATGCCACCATTTGTAAGGGCCACCCAAAGTAGACATGCACTTAATACGGGGTAGGCAGCAACCAGGGCCGTCTGAAGCATATCGGGCGCCGTGGTGCAAAGATCCTTCCACCCCCAGTTTCCCAGAGTTGCCAACCTTTTTTAGGGAGGACGGCCAGCGACATGCCCAGCTTTGCAGGGCTGGAGGAGGCGGGCAGCAGCTGGAGGGCAGCTCCTCCGGCGGGGGAGAGATGGAGGCTGGATGCGGCAGCTCCTGGCTCCGCTGGCCGCTTTGTGCCGCAGTGGCCATGGCAGGTGGAGGCTTTGGCGCAGCATGGCGGAGGCAAGCAAGGGTGGCGAGCTGATGCTGGGAGGCACTGTGTCCAGCCTCCGCCTCTTCCCTGGCACCCTCCAGAACTTGGCACCCTGGCGCCCTGCACCACTAACACCTCTGGCAGCAACGTATCTTGTCTTTCCTCAACTAACTACAAGGGCGGGGGAGCCAGAGTCTTACTGTAAAGGCAGTGCATGGAAGGGGAGAATTATCTCTTCACTTTGCCATGGGCATCGGAATGGAGATTGGGCCATCCGCTGGGCTAGAAAATGAGAAAATGTCCCCATTTGCAACTTTTCAACTGAGTTGGTCCATTTCTGGTGTTACTTAGCCACTAGAGGGCATGTCTACCCTTCCCCAAAACTCCACAATTGACAGTTTGGCAATACGTTTGTTAGGACCAGCCAAAATGTCCAATCAAATTTGTGGCAAGCTTTCGAGTTCTCTGGTGCTCTTCATCAGGCAAGAGGTTACACAAAACAGGGATTGAACAACCTGCAATCAACATCTTGGAACTAAGTCTACATATTGACCTCATGGCTACAAATATTTAGCCTAATTTTTGTACTTCTATGTTTTTTACTGTTAAATTCCCCTCCCCGCTGTGAAAGCTTTCCATAATTTAGTGGTATTTGGGTTGGTCCAAATAAAAGTATTGCCAAACTGTCAATTTTTTGAGTTTTCTTCTTATGGATCAACATACATTTTATCTTCCCAAGAAATATTGCTAACAGAAGCTTGTTATTCTGCCTGGAACTATAGATTAGGTTTGATCCTATGGGCCTGAGATTTCCACAACAATTTAAAGCAGATTAGAGTGCAGCTGATGGTTATGTTATGTCTGTAATAATTTCAAATAAAAATTAAGAGGGGCAGACTTTGCATTAATTTAATGGGAATCCTTGCAGCCTACAAAAGTTAAATCACAACATGACTCCAAAGTAAGTTGGCAGATAATATATTCCCATTCAAACAGACAGGAACATAAAATATGAGCGGACTGTCAGGCCTCCTAATCCTACCTTGTGAGCAGTAAAGCAAGACCATTTGACTGATGTGAGGCTAACAGATTGAGGTTGAATCCTGACAAGACAGAAGTACTGTTTTTGGGGGACAGGGGGCAGGCGGGTGTGGGGGATTCCCTGGTCCTGAATGGGGTAACTGTGCCCCTGAAGGACCAGGTGCGCAGCCTGGGAGTCATTTTGGACTTACAGCTGTCCATGGAGGCACAGGTTAATTCTGTGTCCAGGGCAGCTGTCTACCAGCTCCACCTGGTACGCAGGCTGAGATCCTACCTGCCCGCGGACTGTCTTGCCAGAGTGGTGCATGCTCTAGTTGTCTCCCGCTTGGACTACTGCAACGCGCTCTACGTGGGGCTACCTTTGAAGGTGACCCGGAAACTGCAATTAATCCAGAATGCGGCAGCTAGACTGGTGACTGGGAGTGGCCGCCGGGACCACATAACACCGGTTCTGAGAGATCTGCATTGGCTCCCAGTACGTTTCCAAGCACAATTCAAAGTGTTGGTGCTGACCTTTAAAGCCCTAAATGGCCTCGGTCCAGTATACCTGAAGGAGAGTCTCCATCCCCATCGTTCAGCCCGGATACTGAGATCCAGCACTGAGGGCCTTCTGGCGGTTCCCTCATTGTGAGAAGTAAGGTTACAGGGAACCAGGCAGAGGGCCTTCTCGGTAGTGGCGCCTGCCCTGTGGAACGCCCTCCCAGCAGATGTCAAAGCAATAAACAACTATTTTACTTTTAAAAGTCATCTGAAGGCAGCCCTCTTTAGGGAAGTTTTTAATGTTTGAAGCTGTACTGTTTTTAATATTCAGTTGGAAGCCGCCCAGAGTGGCTGGGGAAACCCAGCCAGATGGGCGGGGTATAAATAATAAATTATTATTATTATTATTATTATTATTATTATTATTATTATTATTATTATTATTATTATTATTATTATGTGGGCCTACACAAAGCTTGTGGCATGAATATCCACAAATCACTTACCGGTATATCAAAGCATACCAAAGAATTCAGAGTTCTGAGGAAGTATAGGTGCCAACTCCCTGGGGCCCTGACCACCCACAAAATCCCCCATGAAGGGGCCAGGCACCCACAAATTTTGGCACCAGGGCCATGCACGCTTCATGGCACCCATGGCCCCGGGCACCCACTGTCGCAGGGCCAAGCTGGCATTCCTGTGAGGAAGTCTTCCTTCCAAGCACTGTTCAGACCTGCAGACCATGTGCCAGGATATGGGATAATAATAATTTAAAGCAGATTGCCCAGTTGCGTCAAGAAGGACAGGGCTAGCAGAAAACAGCATAGCACTGCCAGGAGGAAGGACTGTTGACAGTCACGGGCCACCATACTTATAGACCCTCCCAATTTATCTTTTACAATGGAATTGCAGAAGTTCTAAGAAGACTTATACCCCAGTTATGAATATGTCCAAATCTGTGTGATGGGGTGAGCTCCCATTGCTCTGTCCCAGCTTCTGCCAAATAGAAGTTCAAAAGCATCCCAGTGCAAGTAGACAAATAGGTACCGCTGCGACGGGAAGGTAAACGGCGTTTCCATGCGCTCTGACTTCCGTCACGGTGTTCCGTTGCGCCAGAAGTGGTTTAGTCATGCAGACAAATGCCAGCTCCCTCGGCCTGAAAAGTGAGATGAGCGCCGCACCCTATAGTTGCCTTTGACTGGACTTAACTGTTCCTTTACTCTTTTTTACCTTTATGTCCAAACAAACCCCAAACCATTACTGTGGATTAGGTCTGCAACAGTAAATAGGAATACTCTGGAGTCAATATAAACTCTTTCCATTCTATCCAAACTTATAAAATCAGAAGAAAAAGAAAATGATAGCCTTCCTGGTTAATCCAATAGGTCATCTAAATGATAACCATCCTCTGCTAACATTGGCCTCAGAGAAGTTACCTATAGCTTATTATTAAGCCATAGCATCAGGCAGTCAAAAGTATGTTGCTCCAAGGGGAAAGGTTAGAAGACTTTTCTTGAATTGTCCTATTGCTGCAGCTATACCTCCTACATATATCTATAGAAGGTCTGGCTAATTGGCTCTGAAAGCAAACTAGTAGAAATTACACTGGCAAGGACTGTGAAATTGGTTTAGCGGTCAGGGGTCAGCAAACTTGTTCAGCAGGGGGCTGGTCCACTGTCCCTCAGACCTTGTAGGGGGCTGGACTATACAGTGGTGCCTCGCAAGACGAAAATAATCCGTTCCGCGAGTCTCTTCATCTAGCGGTTTTTTCATCTTGCGAAGCAACCCTATTAGTGGCTTAGCGGATTAGCGCTATTAGCGGTTTAGCGGCTATTAAAGGCTTAGCGGCTTAGGGGCTAAAAGGCTATTAGCGGCTTAGAAAAAGGGAGGGGAGCAAAAAAAATCGCAAGACTCGCAAGACGTTTTCATCTTGCGAAGCAAGCCCATAGGGAAATTCGTCTTGCGAAGCGCATCGAAAAACGGAAAACCCTTTCGTCTAGCGGGTATTTCGTCTTGCGAGGCATTCGTCTTGCGGGGCACCACTGTATTTTGGAAAGAAAATAATGAACAAATTCCTATGCCCCACAAATAACCCAGAGATGCATTTTAAATAAAAGCACACATTCTATTCATGTAAAAACACCAGTCAGGCCCCACAAATAACCTAGAGATGCATTTTAAATAAAAGAAACATTCTACTCATGTAAAAACACGCTGATTTCCGGACTGTCCACGGACCGGATCAGCCCCCAGGCCTTAGTTTGCCTACCCATGGTTTAGCTTAAGGATGACCAACCTTTCGGCATGAGCGTTCCTCTACCTTTAACTGCTGCATTGGGAATCTCAGCAGGTGTAGCCTGATGTTTCATTGTGCTACAAGCATTTAAAAAAAACTCTGCTGAAAGTAAAGTTGCAGAGGCCCTAATCTTCCTTCTCTCTCTTTATATCTATTCCTGTCCAGAACAAAAGCACCAACCACTGGAAGACAACAACTGTTCTCTCTATATTTTCCGAAATAGTTGATTTTTTTTCTCATAGCACCGGCATCTTTAACAGTTAAATTGGAAACTACTCCCCAAAAAGAAAGAAAGAAAGAAAGAAAGAAAGAAAGAAAGAAAGAAAGAAAGAAAGGCATTCTTCAAGGAAGGAGCAAGACGGGTCCTTCTTGGAGTGACCACCTCTTTCAAAGGGGGAGGGGAAATGGCCATTGCCAATTTGCAGGCAGACATTGACTTTAATTATTGCTTAAAATATTAACATTTAAAATGGACTTCTTTGAATGTTTTTATGAAGGCCACTAACCCTCCCTGTCTCTGTTTAAAAAATACTGGCTGCTGTATAAGATTAAGGCAGAAATGAGCATGCCAGGCTTTCCTCAAGGCTTCAGACCGGCTTGACGACTGCGATTCCCTCAAAATCCAGCTTTTTAGCGAAGGCTTGGAAGGAGGCTGTCACTGGACAAGAAGACTTCTTTATGACAGGGAAGACTCAGCCTAGGTACTAAAACAGAAGGAGAAAAACACCCCACGTGGTTTTAAGTGGCGCATCCTTGCGTTGCATAGAGAAGAGTGCAGGATGCAAACACACCTGAGAGCCTCCTAGGCCCATTGCAAGATGGCAGTTGGGGAAGGAGGAGAAGGCGGTTCCATTGCCTGGTGGGCGGAGCTTGAAGAGGCAGCCTATATAAGGGGACGGAGGCCGGGCGGCGGCTGCAGTGAAGCCCTAGAGAGGGAAGGAGGAGTGGTGGCCAGGCCAGGGGAAGGACGCCAGGTCTGGCCTTACGCCTCGCATGGTTCTGTTTGTGCCTTTGGGCTCCCCTTCCACGCACTTCTCTGTCCTAATGTGTTCCCCTTCCTCCTCCTTTTTCTTTCTCTTGCAGAAAATGAGTGATTTTCACCTGGATCTTAGCCCGCTCAAGGAGCCCCTGGGGTTCATCAAGCTTCTTGAGTGGGTGAGTCTGCTGGGTTAAGGGGTTCAGGTCATATGGGTCACCCCCCCATGCTAGACTGTCTTGCAGGGCTCTTTCCTTTGATATGGGGTGGGGGGCTGTGTTGTGTTCTCCTAAAAGGCCTTGAGGGACGGTGGAATAAAAAGTTTTTAGGCTGAGGTTGCAGTGCCATCCTGTTTGGAAGCAAGGCCTGTTGGGTTCAAGGAGGCTTGCCCCCCAAAATGTAGGGTTAGGCTTGCCTCCGAAATGGTGAGGCCTAGACTTGTGCATGCTTTGGAACTGACTTTTAAAATAGTTGCCTTGTCTTGTTAGGCCTGGCGTGGCCTGAATCCTTCCCCAGCTGTTTCTAAGCCTCTGTTCCCTTAAAACCTGGTCTCTATGAATCCTGATGTTGGCTGTAATCTCCCAGTACGTTCCTTTAATACAAAATACTAAATTACTGGAAATAATTTCCATTAAAAAATAATAATTCTGCTGCAGTAATGCCTGTGTGCACTGGTGAAAACCCTGAAAGCCGATGACTTTGAACGCTTAATTTGTAAGGAGTAAAATGTCTTTTAAAGTGTTGGGGTCTCTGTGTAATCTCTCAACAGTCACGTTGCACAGGTCTGTTGAGCAAAATTATTACTGTATGTACTACCAAATAACTTTTTTCAGTGAAAACAGCTATTTTGCACTTTCTGCTTTCCTGCCAGTAACCTTCTGCTCTAGTTCCGGACAGGGTGTTTGGATAATTTTTTGTCACAGATACAGAATTTTGAAATTGAACTGTTGCACATTTCTTTTCTATTTGTCTCTGTGTGTATGCATACACACAAGCTATATTTGTTGTACACGGCAATGATGCATCAAATAAAGCAGTGGTCTCATTTTTGTATAGGACACATGGCAATAGCCTGAAAAAGAAGCTAATTTGATGGGAATTCATTTTTGTAGTTTATCAGGCAGCTTGTAAAAAACATTATTAAAGACCCTAGTGCTTTTTTCAGTAGGTTAGTGCAAGGTCTTGCAAACCCTTAAGGTTGGCCCTGCTATAACACCCCAATATGCCTGCCTCCCCCCACCCCCTGACCATGACCAATTTCCTATATCTAGCCTTAACAATTTTATGCCATGATGGACTCACCCACTTGTTTCCCTTTGTAGAGTGATACTCTATACCAGGGTAGCCAACAGAGTGCCCTTCAGAAGTTGGGGACCACAACTCCATCAACCATGACCACTGGCTCCCTTCTGATTGGGGGCCTGATGGGAGTTGTAATCCAACATCTGGAAGGCCACAGGTTTCCTAGCCTGCCTTAGGCAGCTACCTAGTTATGCTTTAAGGGTAGGGCTTGACTTTGGTTTAGGGCATAGGGGAAAACAAGTAAGCTTTCTGGTAGAAGACAAATGCCTAGTTTCCTAAGCAGTAAGGTGTACATCTGATAATAATTTGACTGCCTCCAACTCCTTTATAATGAAAGCAACTTGAACATCTTTTGCTTGTTACTAAACTGCTTGTCGCGCAGCTGATAAAGGAACCGCTTCTGACAGAAGCAGGTTTTAAAACGTTTTCCCCATAACTATTTTTAAATTGATTTTTAATTTCAAGTAACAAAACATTCTAGGTGCCATGCCATTAATAACGATGCCAGCAGCCCTATAAAGAGTAAAGAAACATTCATAAGTGTCTATCAAACACCTTCCGTATGAACGCTCAACAGATTATGCCAATACTGTATAAAATTGAATTTCTTTTCCCCCCTTCTGATAAACTTCTATGCTCAAGTTTGCTTACAGACATAGACTTTGTTTGGATAAATAGGGCAATATTTGGAATGAGTTTATACAAAATGTAGGCTGTTAATATTTACAAATATATTAGGATAATATCAGACTTACAAAATGTATGGGTTAGGGTATTTTTCATATACACATTTTTTCTCTACACATTTTTGTGCCTTTTCATTTTCTTTATAATTGAAAACTTTTCAATAAAATACTAATATCAAAAAACTTGTATGCTTCAGTGCACTATACATTTATATTGCTTAGGAACTCTGATAAAAGGAACAAACTTGCAGCATTTTTCAGTGCAGTCCTGTATATAAACTGCTCAGAAGTAATCACCATTGATTTGGCTGAGACTTTCATCCAGATAAGTGCACATAGTGTTTCAACTGTAGCTACACCCACTAAAGCTGTAAATTTGGATGGAATTAATGAGTCAAATTAAGAATGGATGTACAGTGTTCCTTACATTTTGTTAAATTTTCCAAATGTACATAAATGCGTATAATAATGCATGTGGTGTATTTTCTCTTTATACAGTTCTTCTCCATGTTTGCATTTGCTACATGTGGAGGCTATAGAGGTGTAACGACGCTTTTAGTATCCTGTAATGGACTTGTAAATGGAACAGTAAGAGCAAGTTTTGCTTATCCTTTCAGGTGAGCCTCTTAAATGGCAAGTGTCTAGTATATTTCTGTATGTAAAGTTTCCTGCCAGTGCTTGATCATTGGTCACCATTACCTGATTAGCACTAGGTCAGTCCAGCAATTTATAGTTGATAAATCTTTCCAGCTTTAATGAACTACTTAATACAGTGGTGCCCCGTAAGACGAATGCCTCGCAAGACGGAAAACTCGCTAGACGAAAGAGTTTTCCGTTTTGGAGGTGCTTCGCAAAACGAATTTCCTATGGGCTTGCTTCGGAAGACGACAATGTCTTGCGAGCTCCTGCTGGTTTCCCCCCCCTTCCCCCCCTTTTTCTAAGCCGCTAAGCCGCTTATCAGCTGATCCGATCAGCAGATAAGCCGCAAAAAGCCGCTAATAGCGCTAATCCGCTAATCCTTCAATGGGCTTGCTTCGCAAGACGAGAAAAACCACTAGACGAAGAGAATCACAGAACGGATTCTTTTTGTCTTGCGAGGCACCACTGTACTGCTCTGATAAGGTCTTCTAGCAGAGGCTACATCAGTAATTAATTATAGAACATGAACTATACAAATGTACAGGACAAACAACAATCTTGTCTTTCTAAAATTAGGGCAGGGGGAATCACATTTCTCATGTGACCTGGCACAACGTGTGCCTGTTCTACAGATTATTATTTTTAAAAAAATCTGAAAGGAGAATGAATGCTCTATTATAGTGCCATCAGTGGAAAAAGTTTGTTTTCTAACAAAAGTTTGATGTACCTTGCATGGCAGTTGTGTCCAATGCGCATTCTCTCCAGTAATAGCAGAAATGTTCTCAGAAGAAAAGTGTCTTCTCAGATATGTATCATCCTGGCCAGGGAGAACTCTCAGTGTATTGGATTGACTACTACTTCCTTTCATGTCCTATTAAATTTGTTCACTGCTAAGAGACCATTTTGCTTTATCTAGTGAAATACACCTGCAGCCTCCTCTGTCTATGCTTTCCTTCCTGTGTGGCTGCTTTTTCTTGAAGAAAAAAGCCAAACATGAATATATTTTTTAAAACATGCTTAATGTAACATATAGTTCAATGCTCGGTTCTAGATAGATTCTATAGTTAACCTGTTATTTTCCTGCTTAATCTGTAGCTGACCTGGATCAACAAAAGGCTTAGGGATGGAAATTTCCATTAATGTTCCATTAATGTCATTTCTCATATGGGCAGACTTGCATAAGATGAATGAAATTCTGGTTTGTCAAAACGTGTTATGCTGCCATCTTTGTTTGACTTCGTGGCTGCTACTCTTATCACAGTGTCAAGGCCTCAACACATTGCACCCACAGCAGCAAAAAGCAGCTTACACAAAAAGTCAGATGATTCTACTGGTCTTTATTTGTTTTTTAATGATTCCGCTCCTGCTATGTTTTAAGCTGTCTTTATTTTATCGGTAAGCTGCCTTGAGCCTCTATGGGGGGGGGCAAGGTGGGGTATGCATATATAATAATGATAATCTACCTTAAGCTGTTCTGCTGTGTGCATTAAACTAGCCTTAACTGCTGAGGATGATAGGTATGCAGGCCTAGGGGATTAACACTATGCAGTTCATTATTTTCCAATATACATACCAGTGGAATGGAAATTGATATGCTAGCTGACGGTTGTACAGAAAGTGAAGCTTAACAGCCCAGTTGCCTGTGCTCTGTGATGACTGTAGTAGCTAAGACATGCTTCCCTTGATAATTTCTACCTACTTCTCTTTTAGGCTGAACAAAGTGATATTTGGTTCGCCAGATCCAACCCGATGCAATGGCACTTGGGGTGAAACCCATCTCGTGGGCAACTTCTCCACCACTGCACAGTTCTTCGTAACTTTTGGAATCTTGATCTTCTTGTATTGCATGGCTGCCCTTGTGTTGTACCTTGGTTATATGCACCTGTACCAAAGCGGTGGCATTTTACCAATGATGGTAGGTTGAGACTAAGGACAAATCTAAAAAAAACCCTTGAATTTAAGTTACCAGAAGTTTAATTCTGTAACTCAGAACTCTGGGTTTTATTTACTTGTTTGATGTGTAAACTCATCATTCAAAATATGTGGGGGTTCTATTGTTTTGATTAATTAATTAAGTTGTATGACTACCCCGAAACCCTTGCAGGCACAAACTGTATTGAAAGCAGTGCGGCCTATTAACACCCTAACTAACAGCATCATGAGCACAAGTCAGCACGAATGTGCAATAAACAGGACATCTGGAGGGGACGTCTGTCTCAGGAGCATGCTGTGGGGATAAAATGGGACATACAAAGAACAGTGTGCACCACCCTAGGCTACTTAAAGGAAGGGCAGGCTATAAATGCAAGAATTGAAGAACAAGTCAGTGTGTTTAGGAGATGTAATTCCTACTTTAAAGGTAAAGGGACCCCTGACCATTAGGTCCAGTTGTAACAGACCCTGGGGTTGCCGCACTCATCTCGCTTTATTGGCCGAGGGAGCCAGCGTTTGTCCGCAGACAGCTTCCGGGTCATGTGGCCAGCATGACTAAGCCGCTTCTGGCAAACCAGAGCAGCGCACGGAAATGGCGTTTACCTTCCCGCTGGAGCAGTACCTATTTATCTACTTGCACTTTGACGTGCTTTCGAACTGCTAGTTTGGCAGGAGCAGGGACTGAGAAACGGGAGCTCACCCGACCTGATCGGCAAGTCCTAGGCTCTGTGGTTTAACCTACAGCGCCACCCGTGTCCCACAATTCCTCCTTTGCATAGTATCTATTTGTTGGTGCAGAGATTTTCCCTCAAGTTCTGTGAATGGAGCATGCCTGCATGAACCTGAAAAGTAGTCTTCTATCAGGTGTCCTTCAGATGTTTTTAACTACAACTCCCATCAACCCAGCCATCATTAAAACATCTGTAGGGAACCAGATTGAGAAAGGCTGCTGCTGAAGAGGGTAAACTTGCATTTTCAACTTCTTGAAATAGAGGACACAACCAGCATCTTTTGAGCTGTGTTTAGCTACCAGTTCTGCATCGCTTTTAGGCTCTATAGTTTCTTCTTTGCAAACTGTAAAGGCATCCTCGGTGCTACACCCAAGTGACTTTTTGGATAAAAAGCTGGAGTTGTGGATTTCTCAAGCGGTCTGCATTTTGGCCAAATGGTCACTGCTACATAAGGAAAGTGTCTTCCAGTGTGCCAGTGTGGTGTAGTGGTTAAGAGCGGTAGTCACGTAATCTGGGTAACCGGGTTCGCGTCTCCACTCCTCCACATGCAGCTGCTGGGTGACCTTGGGCCAGTCACACTTCTCTGAAGTCTCTCAGCCCCACTCACCTCACAGAGTGTTTGTTGTGGGGGAGGAAGGGAAAGGAGAATGTTAGCCGCTTTGAGACTCCTGAAGGGGAGTGAAAGGCGGGATATCAAATCCAAACTACTCCTCCTCTTCTTCTTCCTTCTTCTTCTTCTTCTTCTTCTTCTTCTTCTTCTTCTTCTTCTTCTTCTTCTTCTTCTTCTTCCAGAAAATAGTAGCACGCTTGCTAGGAGTGTGGTTGGATGGTTAGATACTTTGCAGTAAAATGAACACAGCTGCTAAAATGAAAATGGTTTTATGTCAAGTGATAGTAAATATTGACTACCCCCTCCCAACCCCTGAATGCATTTTAGACTGAAGCAATTGGTAACTTTGGACTGTCTCATTACAGGATTATGTCTTCACTCTTAGTGCCGTCTTTCTGTGGCTAGTCGGCAGTGCTGCGTGGGCAAAGGCAGTTGTTGATATCAAAGTATCAACTGGTCCACGCATTATTGAAGAAATATCTGCTTGCAAAATACCAGGAACCTCCTGTTTGTTTGATTCGGTAACCAGCATGGGAAGTCTGAATGTGTCTGTGGTATGTATGTCAGCTTTTGAGCATTCAAGTGCTAGTGTTACGAGCTGAATCTAAGTAGCGTCAGCAGATCAAACGTAAATAACCACCCGAGTCTGTAAACTTGGAGCCAAACTAGGCATAATGCAAGAGATCAGGGAACTAATAACCTTCCAGTCTAAATAAAAAAATTCCTTCCAGTAGCACCTTAAAGACCAACTAAGTTAGTTCTTGGTATGAGCTTTCGTGTGCATGCACACTTCTTCAGATACACTGAAACAGAAGTTGCCAGACCCTTCTATATAGTGAGAAGGTGGGGAGGGGTATTACTCAGAAGGGTGGTGGGAATGGGAGATTGGCGGATAGCTGAGATGAGCCTGTTGACGACTCTTAACGACTGTAATAGGTCTTACAGGAAAAGGCAAGGGGTGAGAAGGTGAGAAATGGCTTAGTCATGTATAATGAGATAAGAATCCAATGTCTTTGTTCAGACCAGGTCTCTCCGTGGTTTTAAGTTTGGTAATGAGTTGCAATTCAGCAGCTTCTCTTTCCAGTCTATTTCTGAAATTCCTTTGTAGTAAAACAGCTATTTTGAGATCTTGTATAGAATGTCCTGGGAGATTGAAGTGTTCTCCTACTGGTTTCTCTGTTTTGTGATTCTTGATGTCAGATTTATGTCCGATTTAGACTTCGAGTCTAAATGTCAGATTTAGACTTCCAGTCTAAATGCAGCTAGAGATTGTTCCCCACTGGGTCCAGTATTGTAGTATTTAATATTAATGTTTAACTGATATTTCTCAGTGTCCTTGCATATCCCCAGACACACAAATGGGAATATAATAATGTAGTAATTGCTGCCTCATCTATAAACTATGGTCCAAAATACAATGCCCAGCATACTAGCTAAGGTTCCATTTAGAAATTGTATAACTCGTTTTATAACAGCTGCACTGGTTGTAAGTTTGTTTCCAAACTAAACTCAAGGTACTCACATTGGTATTTAAAGTCTTAAACAATGTCGGCTCCAACAGTCTGAAAGACCAACTCCTTCCCTACAGACTTTCTCAGGTGGTAAGATCAGAGGGTGCCTTCTTGATAGTTTCAGCATCCTCAGGCGTGCTGGTGACTGAGGATACGGGATTCTCAGTGGCAACCCCTAAGTTGTGGAACTCCCCAGTTTTCAGGTTTTTTTAGTGGGGGTAGATTGCAGTCTCTTGGAAACTTCCTGCCCCTGCCCTAGACTTTAACTCTGCAGGTGTATCCTCTAGCACCCTATTCTTGTGACTATCATTTGGTTTAAACTGTTTTTAATGTTGCATTTTGAATGGTTTTGACACACTTTGAGACGTTGGGTGGGTAACAAATCAAACTGGTAACTATTGGGCTGCATGATAAAAGTTTTTGAATTGTTAAGAGGAGAAGGCTTTTAGCTGGTTGTATTCAATAGTAATGTAACTATCTGATAACACACATGTCTTAATTTGCAGGTTTTTGGCTTGTTAAATATGGTTCTGTGGGCAGGAAATGCTTGGTTTGTATACAAGGAGACGAATCTGCATAAACCTAACAATGCTTCTCCAGACTCCGGACTTTATCCACCTGCATCAGGAATTTAACAACAAAAAGCTGCATTCTGTTGACAATAGTTTAAAAACCTTGAAGTTCAATGTACTTTAGCTGTTTTTTAAAAATGGAAATTCACTTCAAAGTACATACTCTGGATAGAAAAATCAGTAAGTTTTGGAAGGGTTGCCTATACTTGATTGAGTATTCATTCAGCCTAACTCACAGACACTCTTGATAAAAATTTGGGCAATCTCTCTGGAAGTAATATTTTGTTAGCGGCATTTGATTTCTACAAAATCTTGTCAGTGTAACTAGTACTCTTCCAAGCCTGTGCTGAACGTCCGTTTAACATGCAGTTTAAGGAGCTATAAATAATGCCTATTTTAATGCTCTGAAACAGTAATTCTCAAGCTTAAACAGGTTTCAGTTGCTTGGTTTAAAAGCCTTTCCCCTCCAAATTTGGCACACTTGCATTCCAGCTTTTGGTATAATAGTTTAATTCTTGATTTAGAAGAGAGAGTAAATCTTGGATGACAAAAATACTGAGCCAAGTGCTCTAAATCGGCCTTTGCCATTCTGGTTCTCTTCCAGATGTTTTAGGCTACAACTGGCTTGGGGTGGTGGGAGTGGTAATCCAAAACTCCTGGAGGCCACCAGGTCGGCAAAGATTGCTCTAACCACTTGTTAGTCACCCATGCCCATTTAAAACCAAAGTTTAAACAGTGACAACATGTTTAAAATTGAAAAGCTGTTGACATGTGCTAAAATGAGAGAGATTCTGTTCTGGAGCATATTAGTTACGCAAACAGTTTTCCCTTTAGGAAGATTGCTCCTAATTCTTAAGTTTGGATGTATAAGCATTGCTACTTCGTTTTGAGGAAACACCTGTGACATGCCTGTATTTTGACTTCAGTTAAATAAATGGAAGTTTCTAGGAATTTTGTTGGGAATATTCTTCCTTCTGATTTCTTGTCAGCATTGTTAGAGTATTGCAATGCTTGCCCCAGGGTTATTGGTTTCCTCTTCTGACTGTACAGTGTGTCACTTTTTTGGGCGGGTGTGTGGGGGGGGGGAGAGTAACTTAATTTTGGCAAATTTCTTTAGTAAGGTGCCTTAAATATGTTTTTGGGTACGAAAAATTCAAATTTGCTCATTTTGTTATTGAGAAACATTTAACTTGTTAAGTTTACATTTGATGAAGTACAAATTGCTTTTGGGAAACCAAGGAGTGTTAATTTTACCTCCTGAAAATGCCAGGAAACTGGAGTAAGGTACTCAGGCTAAGGCTGCAGTCTTGTACACACTTGCTTTTGAGTCCCACTGACCTCAAAAAGGGCTTAATTTTGTAGAGGTGTCTTGAGTTGCAATGTGATCATTTGCATGGCAGAAGATCAGGAGGGTTGTCAACTCAAATGCAAGCAAAAATACGTGCATTCTTTTAAAGTCACTTTGAATGTGTGACTACTAAGACGCGTACAGCCTCATTATACAGGTTCGGTGTATGTAGCCTTAGTCCTTTCAAAGCTATGAGGATGGGAACATGAGTGCAACGATAGGTTCTTCTAGCAACAGCACCTTTTGCTTCATTAGAAGGTCACCCATGACAAAACTGGATGCATTTTATTTACATGAAATCAGTGGCAACAATGGCATTGTAGAGATCTGAACGGTGAACTTGCATCATTGTTACCTGACCCGTTGTCGCCATCGCAACCACAGAGCCACAGTAAACTTTGGACATGTCAGGGCTACCCACCAGCTTCCAATCACACTCTTTATTGTGTGATTTTCAGATAAGGGGGAAAATGAATTGCAGTAGAATGACATTTGTCTCCTTAATTTGTTGGCATTGCCAAATAAAATAAATCATGCACTAATCTCTACCCTGACAATAGGAGAATATACTTCTATGGATGAAGGAATCAGTGTAGCTGGCATGTTTAATATAAAATATATCCTCCCGGAACTATCTGAGACCATGGTGCAAATTCCTAACATAAACATGACCTGGAAAGAACAGCTAACGTTTGCAGAAAAGATCAGAACATGAACCTTTGTATTTGCCATAAAGATCTAGTTATCAGTCTCCTCTGTTGGTGGAAACAAGACATCACACAGGCTGTGAAAAAAATGCCTGATATAAATTTGTGCTTCAGCAATGGTAAAAGCTAAAGATGTGGTATTCACAAAAATTAAGGTTGTGTTTTCTTCACTTCATTCTTGCATCACAAAACACAATAGTGCACTAGAAGGAAAAACAGTTCAAAGAATTTGGTGTCATGTTAGTCACTCACTAAGGAAGCCCTCTCTATAGACATTGGAATCAAAATATGCTTAATCCTCAAGTTTTCAATGGTTGGTTAGCTCACAGTTCCAACAAGACCCATCCTTGTCTCTTAGCGATCTGAAGGATCAACCTTCACTGGACCACAGGAACATTTGAGACACAATATTGTCTTGCTGAAATGGGATTTTGAAGTGGAGAGCTTAACTCTTGCAGAAGGCACAGATCAAAATTCCTTGACTTGTGACACCACACCTGCTCCAAGATCAGATATACACACTCCCCTATTCTTCCTTTTAGCACTGTGCTAACTCACTTTCTCTGGGCTTTTGGGTAGTTAGGGACTCTGGACTCTTGCCTGAAATTACTAATAGTATGGGAGATTTGTGAGCCACAGCTCAAGCCATAATTGAATACAAGGGGCATGAAACCCAAGTATCGGTGCTGACCCAAGGGTTACAAAAGAGGCTCCCCGCCCTTGCCACAATAGCTGGTTTATTGTAATATATTTCTGGAGAAACTTGCATGGCCATTTTGCTTCAAAAATTAAGATACATAGGATGAGCCAAAATAGAGCCACTTTTGTCAAAAGCCATTGTGCCCAAATTATGCTACTAGTATGTTTCTGATTACACATATATCAAAAATCCCATAGCAGCTTGCAGCCACCTTCTATTGCAACTTTCCCACAGGCAAATGATCTTGTCACAAGAACTCTAATGAAATATACCATACATGCACTTCACTCTGTTTTCTCAAAATCAAGTTCAGTTCCTGCCCCACCCCCCTGTTTCAGATCTGATTTGTTGAGATTACAAAAGCCAAAGTTGCTTGTAAATTATACAGATTGCTCGCCATCCCATTGTATTAAGTCACTGGAATGGATTGTGCTCTAAACAGGCCTTCACAATAAGAATTGCTAGGCAGCCAGAAGAGATCATTTGGTATCCTCCCTCTTGTGTAGGGGTGAAACTGAAAATTATTACAATTTGTCTGCATTACCTCTTGCTATTTTGATTAAGATTACAGGTGGTTTTTTTCTGGGTTACAAATACAACCCCCTTCATTTTTGTATAGACTGATTCTCGTACTTGGGATATATTTTGGGAGAAGGGACCGGGGACTTGTGAGGGGGAGCAGGTGACAAAGACCCCTTGCCCAAAAGCTCTTCTTTTGGCTTCTGCAACTTTAGCTTGCTATTTGGGTCAGAAGTCTCTGTCTTCCTTTCTGTGGACTTTTGTGCCACCTTGTTTTGTCCTCCCAGCTTGGGGCCACTGGGCTGAGTTTCCTGTTGGCTTAGATCCCATTGGACTCTCTTCGTAGTCATCACCTCTGCAGTTGGGTCCTTTGCTTCCAGCTTAGAAGGCATGTTGGAATCTTTCCATCTTCGAGCCCCAGACTTGGAATTATATTCATACCATTTGCCAGTGACTATGGAGAGGGGAAAATCAATAACGTAGCTATTCCACATCACAGATTAAGGGGTAAGATTATATTTAGTTTATATTAACAGTGAAGCCAAAGAATCACAGTGACTGCCTGATTGAGGAATACTCCTCTCAATCATTTTCACCTGGTGCCTTTGCTACCATCTTTTTGGTGCCAGGTAAAGACTTACCTTTCCCCCAAGATCTTTGAATACACTGAGATTATGTTTTGTTACTAGTGCACTGGCAAAGCTTCCTGTAGCTGTTATTAAGGGGTTTCAGTTTTTATTGTATAAATGTACTCAGTGTTTTAAACTGTGTTGTTTGTCACTTGGAGACCTTCAGGTAACAAGTAGCTAACATCTGTATGATGGTGATGATGAGATCACTGTCAGGGTTCAGCCATACCCAGACCTTAAACCACAGTACACAGGGGGGAAGCAGAGCACCCCAACAGATCTTCACACCGTTACAATGCAAGGAGCTGCCGGATCTGGACATCCTTGCCCCAAGACTAAAGACCACCACACCATCTGCCTGGGTTCCTGGCCAGCTCTCAGACCCTCGTGACACATGGGTAGGCAAACTAAGGCCCGGGGGCCACATCCGGCCCAGTCACCTTCTCAATCCGGCCCGCGGACGGTCTGGGAATCAGCATGTTTTTACATGAGTGGAATGTGTCCTTTTATTTAAAATGCATCTCTGGGTTATTTGTGGGGCATAGGAATTCGTTCATATATATTTTTCAAAATATAGTCCGGCCCCCCACAAGGTCTGAGGGACTGTGGACCGGCCCCCTGCTGAAAACGTTTGCTGACCCCTGCAGTTTGACATCTCCCCCAGGACCAGAGGAGATAGTGAGGCTGGCAGGAGCTGCGTGCTGCCAAAAAGAGCTACTTGGGAGGACAGGAAATGGCACAGAATCACCTTCTCAGATCAGGGCCTGGCTCTTACATAAGCTCCCTGCTTCATTGGTGAAGTAACATCTCTCATCCAAGCTCCAGCCTGCCTGACCTTGGGAAAAGGACAGCAAGGATGCACATTGTCTCTCATCCTCATCAAGAAAGAAATCAAGAGGAGCAATGCATATCCATATGTCTTCTGGAGAGATGTTACAGCTTGCATTGCACTGAATATATTCGGTTTTGCGCATGGAAAAGTTATTCCACACATGCAGTATTAACTGGTAGGCAAACCAATTATTCAATAGCGGCAAATATGTGTTATTACTGTAGTACACTTCCAAAGATTGCAGTTTGACTTTCCTATTTAAACTGTATGCCACTGATATTTGCCTTGGAAATGTTAGTGTCTCCTTGCAATTAAAGTTAAGCTCTTTCATTTCAAACTTATTTCTTCTTCTCATTTCCCCTCCCATTAGAAGTAGTGGTACCTGGGTCTTTTGCTTCACCATCAAAAACAGGGTTTATGTTGGTCATCTCCTAGCCAGAAAAAGAAATCAAGAAATCAGTGTCATTTATTATTTTTTAAATGGTGAGAAGAGCAGAAATATTGACCTATATAGAATGAAGCAGATTTCAGAGACCTATGAAAGGTAGGTTGCTGGGAATCTAATCGTTGTGCCAGGTAAATTGGTTGGTTAAAGAGAGAGATGCTGTTCTCAGGCTTTTCTGCACAAGGTTTTCCAAACAAATCTTATAGATTATCTATGCTTTATCCGTATTTTATGGGAAATGTAACTTAGAATGCAAGAAATAGTACTTTTACAGGTTTCAAAACCTGATGACAAGATGATTTATTCATGGCTCATAAATGTATCTTAACTGCCTATTTGCAAATTAGGGCAACTTTATTCAAAGCACGTTACATTCTTGATTCACTTGTGAATGACAATAATGTGTGAAGCAGAGGTAAGCAATGTGGTACCTTCCATATGCTGTTGGCCAGCATGGTTGATGGTCAAGGATGATGGGAGCTGTAGTCTGGAGGGCGCCATGTTGGCTATTCCTCATAAACAAAGCATTACAAGGAAACAGCAACTAGGGAGTGGCTGGGCTCTTCTGTGCATTACAGCAAGAAAAGCAGTGACTCAAATACTTGTGTGCTTTGTATTTTGAATGTAGGTTCTGAACAGAAAGGAAAAGCTTCTATAACATTAGGATGGGAAGAAAGAAGAAAAGGAGAGTCTTATGCTACCAACACTTCTTTTTATTTTCTGTTTGATAGCATACATACCCAAACCACTTCTTTCTTAGCTTTCTTCTTTTCTATTGGGAAAAAACGGAAAATATGGTCTTGCTTATGCTAACTTTTAACAATACCCCAGATTTAAACTAGACCTGTAATTATGGGCATAGTTTAAATTTTAAAAAAACACTAAATAAATAATATGCACCCCATTGAAAGCAATGTAGTGCAGATGGATGGATGAATTAGTGGTGGGTGGTTTCCACACTCAGATTGAATTCAAATGCACAGCTGAATCCAGTTTGTGCCTCCAGTTACTGACCTAGCAAGTGATACATATGGGGAAGGAAGCAGGCACTGCAGCTTCAAACAAATGTGGTGGAGAGTACCAGTCTTGTTGGCTAGAAACCATATAACAAAACCCTGCCCAGCTCTGCTAATATTTGAAACATTACATTCTGGTCTAGATTTCGATCTAACCTTGTTATTTGACCTCAACAGGACTTTAGAACATGCAAATCTGGACTGAAATCTGAGAAATACGCACACAATTTGAAAAAAGGGGAAACGCATACCTGGTGGTTTCATCCTGTCGTAAAATAATAAACAAATAGATAAATGTTAATCTATTTGAGCAGTCATTTGGCAACACAATACACAAATGAGCATTTAATCCTATAATACATATCAAACACAACGGAGACTCCAAATTTTGGGTGACGGGCATTTGCTCATGATCCAGGTTTAAGTGGCAGATATCATAACAATGCAATTTGGTACTGATGGCCGTGTGAATGAAGTCTGCCCCTAAACACAATATGCATGGCATAACATTTTAGTGCTTTTATGCCAGGGGAAGAAAGCAACATACCAGGGACTATGATGTTCTGTTAGGTGCTCCTCCTACTGAGGGTTCATTCCTGTTGTTATCTCATACCCACCCATCTTCCTCCAGTTGCCTTGCTGCAGACAGATAAGAGCAACTGGGTGTTCATATAATACAGTTATTAATTTCTGCTACTAAATTTTGTCTAATGCAATTCACGTGAATGGCAAAATGTTGCATGTTTTAAAAGTAATTTTACTTTGTCTTTCTTGAACAAAGGCTACTCTATTATATTCAGTATTAGTATTTTGCGTTTTGCTTTCAGTTTTCTTTTGTGCAAAAAAAGACAAGCTGCTGTAAAACATAGTCCATGTACCATGTGAGATTCTAGGTAAAGTGCGTATTTTACATTGAAACTTAAGTGTAGTGGAAACAATTGAGGGTATGTGATCTTGTTGACCTGCATGGATTCTTAGTGGAGGCAGTAATATATTAGTGTAGAAAGAAATGATACAAGGTGCATTGTTTCTGTCAATTACTTACAGTGGCTGTTTATCAGCTCTAGGTTTTGGAGCTCTAGGCTTTGGTGGGCAGTGGGCGCGGATGTATTTTGCCAGCCAAAAGGTGAGATACGCAAGAAGCCCAAGGAGGATCACGCTGCCAAGGGAAATGATGAATGGCACGTACCAAGCCAAGGCAGAATACACATTTTCTCTGCTAGTCAAAATGATAACACGAGGCTTGCAAAACAAAATTTAAAAATGTCAAAAGAAACACATTCATAATGGAAGGTTAGCCTTTCAGTAGTAACTATATACTGCAGGTACTTTTGAGACTGTTAGAGTGCAATTGTATGCATGTCTCTCTGTCCAGCTCAGTCAGTAGAGCATGAGACTCTTAAATCTCAGGACGGTGGGATTGAGCAAAAGATTCCTGAATTGCAGGGGGTTAGTTTCTATAAGTAAACCCCTTGGGTCAATGGGACTTATTCCCAAGCAAATGAATATAGGATTGCAGCCTTTGTGGATGTGTTTAGAAACTATGGTTTATTTTAGCTCAGCGATTGTCATAGATAGAGAGACTTCTAAAGAAGTGAGGGGGGAGCCTTTTGCAACCTGCGGGCCATATTGCTTTGTGGGCAACCTTCTGGGGGCCAGGGGCAAAAGTGGGCGGAGAAATATATTTTTTTCATTTTTACACCCACCCAAGCACAGCCTTCCCCACCTCGTTTCCCTGAATTGAGGATAGAAAGAGACATTATCACAGTTCAAGGACACACCCCAGGCATGCAAAAATACTCAGAGCGGTGCGTGGCTAGGGTGGAGGCATGACTGAGGGAGAGTCCTGAGGGCCAGATTCAAACACACACACACAAAGGTTCCCAACCCGAATTCAAAATGGTAGCGTTAATGACACACTCCTAGTCAACAAATCATTTCACTGGAAAACTACTTTGTGGAGAAGCTGTGAAGAGGTGGGCCCAGGCTTTTCACATCCCCCCTAGGGGAATCCAGAGGTTCCACTTATTAAGAGGCATATTTACTGATGCCTCTTAATGCCACACAGACAGGGACTTGCATTCTTCAGCACTTACTGTTGTCGGGGCCTCTGTGGTTGGCTTTGGGATGACGTTGATGGTTAGAGTCACTGTGCCAGTTTCAATGCGGACTGTAGCTCTGTCTCCCACTGACAGTAGGTTATCGTCTGTTATGAAGACTTTCAGCCTGTAGTTCCAAATTTTATCCAAGCCGCTTTCGAAGTTAAAAGGGGATGCAAGGATGAGCCGCGAGACATTGGAGCCAGCATTTGGTGAGAAAGCGAAGTGGTTATTCACATTACCTAAAACAAAGCCAAGGTAAAATTGCAGATTAAAACGTGTAGCAAATTACAGGAAGGAAGCTTCTGATTTTGATTCTCTAGCATGGATGGATTTGTGACATTTCCAATTAACCTGGTGGTTACTGCATAGAAATCTCAATGCACAAGTTTTGCTCCCCATTGACTTACGTTGCTCTGTCCCTTACAGCTGATGTACGTTTCAGACAACCAAGTCATCATGCTAGCGGACTATAAAGCTCTGTCAGCTGCTATGCTGAGAAAATTTGTAATTTCTAGCTCAGCTGCAAGATCAGGAACTGTGGTTCTGAACCACCACCTTGATCCCTATCCAAGGTGTCCTGACCTTCTCATCTGCACCTGGACCCAATGATTTCCATGTTGCCTGGGCCATTATCTTCCCTTGACTACAAACATCATCATGGACCAGAGCACATACTGATGATGGAACAGCATCCTCCACTGTACCTGAGAGCTATACCTGAGAGCAGCCAGTTACTTTAGGGAGGCTGCATAGCCCACACAATTCTGTCCTCCAACCTCTTGCACTACTTCTTGCCCCACCCTCCAGCATCCACTGACCGAGGCAGTTGCTTCATTCTGCCTAAAGGTAGGACTGGCCCTGGGAACCAACGTCATATACAATCAAAAACACATGAAATGTTTGGTTGTAATGACCGCTCCACGCTTAAAACGGGGGGCGCCCTTTCCTAGCGGCTCCAACAGCATAGGCTTGGTTTGCCTTCCCTCAGGTGGGATACCTGGAGGTCTCCGCCTACCTCAGTCAGTTGTCCAATTCCACCTGGGGGAAGCGTTGCCAAGGAGACCAGGCCAGGTAGGGGAGGGATTACCTGCCCACACAATAGAGGGAGGATCTTACCTGGGAATCCTCACTTGGCTCCAGAGCTACACTTGATTCTATTAAAGACTGCTAGCAAACAATCACACAGGGAAATTCAAAAGTAAATTACCTGAATCAAAAGAATAACGGAATGATCTAGGACTTGAATCGCGATCCACACATGTAATATGGAATCCAGCAATGTTGCCAGAAGTTTGGTCTACTGGGATGTTCAGCAAATATGAATTAGGACTGCAGATTGGTGGCTCATCATTTGCTTCAAGAACATTCACTGTTACCTAAAAGAAGGGAGCAAGGTGTGTGTATGAAACCACCTTTCCTGTAATTAAGCTGGGTTACTTTTTTATACTCACTGGCAAGAACTGATCCTCTCCCACCCACCTTTTAGGGATATTGCGTGGTATTCAACACTAGTCCTACTCAGAATAGACATGACTAACTTAGGCTCATTAATTTCAATGGGTCTAAAAGATGTCAAGAGAGGGTTTCTTTCATAATTGTTTATCCATTCCAATGAGCAAACCAGTGTGAACAAGGAGTGTCCCATTTCTGCAAACAGGAGCAGGTGGGATGGAGTCACAGGCCTACAAGGGAGATGGGGGAACCAGGGTCCAGGGCATTTGCTGAAATAGCAGGAGAGCTGCCCACAAAGAAAGGATAGGTGTTATACCAGCTCCTGCCAAGCAGAGGTTGATGCGGGATTCTCCTTATGGAAAGCCTACTTTTCATGTGGGGTACTCAGTCCTGCTAGCACTTAAGTCAGGTCTCATCCCTCAGCAGCAGACCTTAGTGAAGATGTCAGGCTGCCAAGTGACCACTCCGTTCTTCAGCTGACCATTTCTCTTCAGGTTTGCTATTGTCTTTGTTTGTTTTTGGAGCTGCTGTGCCATAAGGGGAAGGCAGGCATGTGGCAAAGGGTATATGTTGGAGCCCTTGAGTGCAAGGATGGCGTGCCCTTTATAGAGGCTGCCTCAAAGTCCTCGCTAGGTGGAAGCAACTTCCTTTTCTAAGGAGGTCCCATTTGACTCAGGGTCTAGAAGCTGTCAGGTCTTGATGAAGGATAGCTCTGAGTTTTGGAATGGAATAGTGGAAATTGAAACATGAAACTCATCCAGTTCAGAAAACCCTCATGTCTCTGCACTCTTGGAATGCCTTGCAAGCCCTATTGTTTTTATTAGACACTTGGAAGAAAAGTGCACATATTAGAAGTAGACATATTGGCCTAAAAGCCAGCATCTTACTCACTGGCACAGTTGCAGACTCGCCATTGTTGTCAGAGGCCTGCACCATGAGAATGGCACTCTGCCATGTTTCGTAGTCTAATCTAGCTATAATTGTCAAGAAGCCCCCTGTAGGATCAATCCAGAAAATTTCTGAGAAGTTAGGGTTGCCTTTTCCAACTGAAATTGAATATGATATTCCAGTGGGTGGTACATCTTTGTCTGTAGCAATCACTTGTCCGATTCTGGAATAAACTGAAATGAAGCAACATTTGAAACGCACACATCTTGGAGGGAAATATATTTCCAATATTAAAGGCGAAGGACTTTGCAGATTGCCTCAGCAGTTTCCATAACTGCTTTTCTTATTGATGGTTTTCATTATTATTATAACTGCATTCCTAATATTCTGCTGTAAGCTGCCTAGGGAATGTTTGGTGATGGAAAGCTTTATAAATTTGACAGGTAAATAAATAAATCTTCAACTACGTTTTACTCAAAGTAGACCCACAGAAATTAGCAGACCTAACTTAGTCATATTCATTCATTTCAATGGGTCCCATTCAGAGTAAAACTTAGTTGAATACCACCCACTATTGTTTATTTATTTATATGCTAAATGCTAGGATTTTGATCAATTGGGATATGAATTAAAGTACAAGCTGCAGAGCTGTGCCAGGCAGGGAATTCCTGGGCTGGCTTATACAAACCAACCTGGCTGAGCTATGGCTATCAAAAGAACAATAGAGGGCTATTAGCAATACAAGAGAACTCTCCCCACCACCGCCACCCGGAGATGTGAACAGGTTGCCAAGGTGTGTTGGGAATAAGAAGCAGGAAGAAGAGCTGAGCTCCATCTTTGGAGGAGTCTGGCTGCAGAGATGCCTTGGGCTCCAGGGCTGCATAGCTGTGGGGTACAAACCCCGCTTGAAATGACCACGCAGTAAGATCTGGACTCCCTTCATGCAGACTGAAGGCATAAATAGGTGAATAAACCATTTTTCTTAAAGCCACAAAACTCTCCACCATGCCTTCAATTCTCCAAAGCATCACAGATCCTGTCTGAGTGCCTGGGACCCTATGGGCTCTTGCCACTGCTTGGCAGAGAGAGGGGCAAGCACTTGACTGGTGTGTGTGTGTTTGTTTGTTTGTGTGTTTGTGTGTTTGTGTAACTTACTAACTAAAATGAATGAATGCAGCATTAAGCCAGCACGACTACTTGCTTGAAAGGATGAGTGGCTGATGGCCCCATACAATCGGACATTATTTTGGAGTATACTTACATTCTACAGCCTTGTACATTTCTGAAAGAAGTGTTGTTACTTACCTGCTGCTATTTCTGACACATTAAAAACATACGAAGCATCACTGAATACTGGCTTAAACTCGTTGACCGGTTCTATTTTGACATAAATGTAGATAATATCTGTAAATATAGCAATTAAGGGAAGGATGAAGGATGAAACAAATCCTGTTTTAAAGTTGCAAATCCTATTTTAAAGAGACCGGTTCCTTCAGAAGAAGAATGTAGAAAAATAAAATAATAAAATAATAAATAAGAAGAATAAAGGAGATACTTGCTAGCATAGTATGGGAAAGCAATATTCTGCACCTCAGTGGTCAGAGTATATTCTTCCTTCTCTGCTCCATCAGTTGCGTTTTCAAGATCCACATTCCCTATCAGCTGGATAAAAATTGGGAGAATTTTATTTGCTGGTGGCTTATTGCGATTTGTATTGTATTGTGACTTTAGTGATAAGCTGCATAGGAAAGGTTTATTTCCTTAACAGAGTACAGTGGTACCTCGGGATGCGAACGGGATCCGTTCCGGAGCCCTGTTCGCATCCTGAATGGAACGTAAGATGCGATGGTACGTCTGCACGTGCGTGGGTCATGTTTTGCTGCTTCCGCACATGCGTGTGACGTCATTCTGAGCATCTGCGCATGCGTGAGCAGCGAAACCTGGAATAAGGCGTTCCGTTACTTCTAGGTTGCTGTGGAGCGCAACCCAAAAGCGCTCAACCAGAAGCACATTCAACCTGAGGTCTGACTGTAATCCAATGGAAAGGGGAGAGGAAGGACAATTCATGGCAGAAGGACCACTACCTCCTAAGCTGAATGTACACTACCTCCTGCTGAATGTACACTAGACAGGGAAGTAGATGGGGAGCAACTGCCCCACTTTTTGTACTTGGTTATTCTTTTCAAAAAGTGCTCCCTGGAACTGTTTTTAAAGGCCTCCCTGATCCACCCCAACATGTTCCTTTTCTTCCCTTGTCAGAACACAGGCAGTGGAGTCGTGGTGAGAAGTTTTCCGCCATCAAAACAAGACGCCGCCCAGAGGTGAAGCTCCTTCTCCATCCGTGGTGCTTGGAGATGGAGATCTGTAGTATGGGAGGCCTCCTCAACTACCCTTCCCAGGAGCTTAGGATTGCTTCTTAAAGGTTAGTATTATTCAATTTCAGGAACACCAGTTACTCATGAAAGTTTGCCTCTATCGATCCTGAGCAACCTCTTCCCACCAGCTTAGGTTGTGACCCCTCCTGGACAGAAGTAGTGTGGCCCTGGTAACTTCAAAATTTGACTATTGCAATGTATATGGGACTAACCTTAAATACTTCCTGGAAACATCGGTCAGTGCAACATGCAGCTGGTTACTAACTGGGACTGGCTATATGAATCATACTTGGCCAGATCTCCCAACAGCTACACCAGCTGGCAATCCATTTCCAGGCACAATTCAAAACACTAGCAATTGCTAGTGGTACCTCAGTTTATGAACTTAATCCATTCCGGAAGTCCGTTCTTAAACCCAAACCGTTCTTAAACGGAGGTGCACTTTCCCTAATGAGGCCTCCCGCCGCCAGTGCCCTTCTATCGTTCAGATTCCGTTCTCAGACCGAGGTAAAGTTCTCAAACCAAAACATTATTTCCGGTTTTGTGGAGTTTGTAAACCAAACCGTTATTAAACTTGAGTATTCTTAAACCGAGGTACCACTGTATCTAGAAAGCCCTTGGAACCTGGCTACCTTAAGGACCATCTTCTACTACACAAACCTGCCTAAACTTTGTGATCATCTTCAAACCCCTCTTCCATGTTCCCCATCTGAAGTTATTTGGGAAGCAACCAGAAAAAGGCCTTTTCAGTTGTGGCTCCCCTTCTTGAAAAGCCCTCCCTGGGGCGGCTCAACAAACCTCAACTTTGATGTCATTTTGGCACCAGGTGAAGACCTATTTGTTAGCTAGGATGTTCGACCATATAGCATAAGGTGGATGTTGATTACAGTGGTATCCAGTTTTAATGCTGCTTCTAAGTGTTATCCGGTAGCAATTTTATAGTTTCTATTATGTTATTGTATGCTGCCCACAAAGTTTTTATTGAAGAGTAACACAGAAACTCCTCCACTAGCAGAGCTTTCTTTTGTGATTTAGATCTGTTTCCTGTAATTCATTTATGAAAAAAAACTGTAGCAAAAAAACCCATATGCATACTTCCTGTTTTGGAAGAACAACAATTCCAGTTGAGGAACTATTGCACGTGACACGGTAAGCCAAACTATGTGTACTGGAACTGTACAATCATCAGGGTCCACCTGACTTACAGGTTTTCCTGTTTTAAAAAAGGCATTTGAGTACCTAGAAAGAGACTCTAGAAACTGTATTGTTGCTTTATTTTCTGTACAGTGTTTGGCCTTGGCTTGCCAGTTTTAGTGATGCCTATGTTAGTTATACTTTCATTTTAATTGCTGTGTTGATAATTCTATGCAGGTTGCTTTGAGAACCAGTAGTTCTAAATGCGTTTTTACTTTCTAGTATTTTAAGGTTGCCTCTGCTGTTCTGGCAATTGTTACTTCCATTACATATCTGTTGCCATTCATTTTGTGTTGTTTTTTTTAAATATTAGTTTCCTCTTTGTACAGAGCAATAAGCTCTGGGGGATCTAAATTTTCTTAATTTAGTAAATAAATATTTTGAGAATAAATCAATAATAAGCTGACCTTGATCCTTCCAGAACCAGGTGGATCCTGTGTGAACTTGCTACTTCCAACGCCAGACAATCCAGTGAAGTTAAACAGCTGGTTTTGTAACTCAGCATCATAGTCACGACAGCAATTTTTCAAATCAAGAATTATTTCTCCAGGGCGGTCTGTTTCTTTTATCTCTCTCCTTTTAAACAAAGGCACAAATAACTGATAATCCTTATTCCAGGCCAAATTAATATTGTACATGGGATAAAAAATCCATTATCCTTTGTTGTTTGTCAGCGAGTCCACTCTAGCCTTTGGCAGAGCGGCTGTGATGTCACAGAATATAAACTATATTCTATAAACATTCTGGTGGGGGAGGGGGGAGCTTGGCTATTTAAAAAATGACAAAGCACAGCTTCTTTGGGAAAAGCAGAAAGTTGGTCTGATTATGAAAAATCTAAAATAGGTCCTGGGATGAAATATGAGCTGCTGGCATTTAGAAAGGAGCATTGTGGGGCTGGAAAACATAAGGAAGATAGCCAAAAAGACAGGAGAGCTCAAGAGGGCATAATTTGCTAACAAGTTTTGACAATTTGCTAAGACGTTTTGACAGTGACTTAGGACAAGAATTTTAAATATATAAATATATAACAACTATCCTACTACATTTTCTTATAAGGATTTTATTTTGCCATTTTATTATTATTACTACTATTATTTATTGAATTTATATATTTCAGTGGATAGTGTTGCTAGTACTGGAGAGTGGCCTTTATTAAGAAAATAATTTAATCCTAATGTTTTGGTGGGGCTTGGTTTTTATTCTAACAATAAATTACAATAACCACTACAACTTCATAACTTTTAGCACAAACCCTGTGCTAAAAAAGATTCAGGAGATATAATCTGTTCTGAAAACTTGCTCAAATGTTGTGGAATTTGATAAAAGTGCAAAAATACAAATACCTGTAATTGTATTTGTCACATTCTGGTGGTTTGTCGTTAATATCTTCAATAGTTACAACAATTTCTGTTTCAGCATATTGTCCACCGCTAGGCCTATCGTCAACGCGAATGATCAATGTAATGTTGGGATGTTCTCGCAATTGGTCCGAGTCTCGGTCTATTCTTCTAGCCACCAGAAGCACACCAGTTACTGAGAAAGAAATATACTGTAAGCATTTCCAATTGCGTGCAGCACAAATATCTTCTGTGACTTAGGAATTTTATTTTGAAAGGGTGTTCCACATCCTACATACATTTGTTTCCAAACACCAATTCCCCCACTCTACTCTCTCACTCTAAATATAGAGTTATACACTCCCAGTTTTTCTGATCTGTGAGACATTCTAGAATCAGCAGCACTTGCTTCAGTCGGTGGGAGAGATCAATAGAAACTAAATAGCAGCTTTTCCCCTTAAATTAATTGCATTTAGGGTTTCGGTGCAGGAGGTCAACGAACACAGGGAAGGAAGAGTTCCCTCCACCCCATGGTTGTGATTATCTCCGTCCCCACACCGAAAAATACCCAATGAATGGCAAATTGACTTGGGGGAAAATATTTCTATTGCTTCCAATAGAAGGTTGGGATTTTTTTAATTTTAAAAAAAGAAGCCTAATTGCATGTTCCCTTAATGATAAACCACAGGTTTTTTTGGTTACCTCCAAACTGTAGAGAAGCAAGTAGAACAAAATCCTAGAGAGCTAGAGAGAGTTTCATGGGCCACCTAGCCCAAGCTACTACTCATGGTAGCCAAAACCAGAGTTTCCTCAATTGTTGGCTGCCAGCCTTTGCCTGATGACCTCTAATGAGAGACAGCCCACCACCACCTCTCTAGGTAACAGGTTCCATTGCCAAACTCCTCTTTCTATTAAGACATTTCTGCCAAGGTTCAAGCAAAACCCTTACTGTCTTCTGTAATGTAAGCCCATTAGATCTTTTCCTGCCCCTTGATGCAGCAGAGAGAGCATGTCTTTGCCCCCTTCTGTGCCAGCCCTTCAGATATTTGAAAGGTTATATCATGACCCTCCTCTTGCCTACTCTTCTCTGGGCCAAGCAAGCTCAGTTCCTTCAACATTTACTCAGTGAATTTGCTTTCCGTAGCCCACAATGTTTCTTGCCATTCCAAATCCTTCAGGAATCCGTAAAATGAAATGCTGACCTGTATCAATGGAGAAATAAGGAATCCCTTCAGGAATGATCCTGAAGCGAAGACTACTAACACCGTCCTCATCATCCGGATCCTTAGCTGTTACATTGGCAACCATGTCTCCTGGTAGACTTTCTTCTAGAACACTGAAAGCTCTTTGTTTCCTGTTGTAGAAAATGAAGCCACAAACGTGCGGGTTTGAGCAGCTCTTCCTTGTATAAAAGAGAACTGGCATCTTGGGTTAAAAATATCTAGACTCTAGATTATTGTCTCTTCAGTGTGACCAGTGTGAACTTCATTAGGTGACCTTGAGCCAGTCACTATTTCTCAGCCTAACCTACCTCACAGAGTTGTTGTGAAGATTCATGACCACTTCCTTGAGTGCCTTAGACAAAAAGTATGATAATAAGCTGACCTTGATCCTTCCAGAGACAGGTGGATCTCAGGGCTGCTGCAACAAAAGGCTGTGCAAGCCTTTGGGAGGCAGAGACGCAAGAGGGCATCAGAGGAAGCAGCGAAGGAAAGAGGGACAGAAGCCAGTGTTGCCTGCGGCACCTTTGGCCATCATTCAAGGCACCCCAGGGTGCCATGGAACACTTTAACATGAGAAGCCCACTCCCAAGCTGCATTTATGAAGTGGTTTTACACCTCAAAGTAACTTTTGTGCCACACTAAATGACACACCCACAGAACTATCCCATATGGTATGTCCTAGCATCGTGACCAGACAAAAAAAATTGTTTGGTGAAAATCACTGTCTAGCATGTGTCCCACATGCTAATCATTGTCAATATATGTAAACAGAAATACAGTGGTACCTCTGGTTACGTACTTAATTCATTCCGGAGGTCCGTTCTTAACCTGAAACTGTTCTTAACCTGAAACACCACTTTAGCTAATGGGGCCTCCCGCTGTCGCCGTGCCGCTGCCGCATGATTTCTGTTCTCATCCTGAAGCAAAGTTCTTAACCCGAGGTAATATTTCTGGGTTAGCAGAGTCTGTAACCTGAAGCGTATGTAACCTGAAGCGTATGTAACCCGAGGTACCACTGTATAGAACTGGGTGTCACTTTTCTGATAAAAATAAGAATGCCTCACAGCTGCTTAAAAGTAACAACAACAACAACAACAAATTAATAATAATAATAATAATAATATCTAGAAGATTCAGTCTTGAATCTGTTTGACCCTGACATGCTGAACTGAAATAACCTGCCAAATATTGAGCAGAAAACTCAAATTTGTTAATCACTGTGTTGGAACCATCCAAAACACATGGATCATTAACACTGAAAGAGGACAGTTCCAGATGCCTCCTCCGTATTGAAAGAATTCACAGAAGGAGCAGAGGGTGTCTAGTCACATCCACCCACCACCTCACTCCAACCGTTCACACTTTCAGTGGATATCAAAAGGAGTTCTATGTGTGTACAGATGTACATAGGTAGAGCTCCTTCTGATGGTGGTTGAATGTGGTGGTGGCGGTGGTAATGAGGTGATCACAGGCAGGACAGGGCTTAGACTCATCCATCCCAGCTATGCGTGAAGTGGTTTTGAAGGAATGGGTTTCCAAAACCCAAAACTGACTGTGCAGGCAGTTTTTAAACTGCACCAAAATCCCCATTTCTCCTTAGCTAAAATGCATAAACTTTAGCCGTTGAGCAAATGCAAAACAAGAACACAGCTCTCTCCCTTATCAGTTTGACGGCAAGACTGGCCTTGACTTTACCAGTAGAACAGACACAGACATATCTTATGTCCTGACCACAAATGACGCAGAGACCCAAGTCTGGGACTAACGCCAGAGCATGTTCTCGGAAGTAGTGACCTCTTGCTCCAAGATAGGAGTAGGAACAGGAATATCCTTTTATGGTCAGAAGTGCAGGAAGGAAATCCCTCTTATGGTTAAGAGTGCCGGAGCAGGAACATATGTAATGTCAACCTACGTATACAAGCTGACGTGGTTGGAAGGAGGGAGAGGGTGCCTGGAGGGTATATATACTGCATGAAACGTGTCATTTCTTTGGACTTGCTGTGGACTCACCACGCAAGTGCCTTCTGCTATCCGGAGAGCAGAATAAACTCTTTCTTTGAACCAACTCGGTGTCATTTTGACTTCCTTCCTCCTGTCACGGAGCAACGCAGACCCAATCGGTGAACTCCAATAAGGCTACAGTTTGTGTGAGCTGCCATCCACTTATAAAGCCAAAATACACTGTTTTGATACACCTAGAATTTTTCACTTACATGGTAAAATAAGGTTGTTCGTCATTCTTGTTTATGATAGTGACTATCAGAGTCCCACTGGTATTCCGACCAAGGTGGTCTGTTGCCGTAATGTTTAACATATAGCTGTAAAACCAAAACACCCAAAACGTCACATTGTGGGTTCCATACGACAGATCTCTTCTCTGCTAGCAATAATCGATTAAAAAATCCAAGTTAAGTGCTCATTTAGGGACTACCTACATAATACGTACTCACCTATGTGGATCTTTCTCATAATCAAATACTTTCAAGGAAGAAATGGTTCCAGTTCCAGAAACAGAGAACAGTGGTGATGCTGGGGTCATGGAATACTGAAATCAATGACACAAATTGGGAGATCACAGTACTGCTTTGTTGTGCAGTATGAATACGAGAGATGCAAATGGCTAGTGAATTGTGCTCCATTTGGTAACTCACTCCCTGCTTTCTTTACAGGAAATGCCGCAGAGCCATAATTCCTCCAGCGATTAGCTCTGGAGCCAAGTGAGGATTCCCAGGTAAGATCCTCCCTCTATTGTGTGGGCAGGTAATCCCTCCCCCACCTGGCCTGATCTCCTTGGCAACGCTTCCCCCAGGTGGGATTGGACAACTGACTGGGGTAGGCGGAGACCTCCAGGTATCCCACCTGAGGGAAGGCAAAGCCAAGCCTATGCTGAATGGAGCCGCTCCAGATCCAGGGGCTGCGCGCGTCCACGCAAAGGTCGCCCCCCGTTTTATGCGGGGAGCGGTCATTCCTCCAGCGATTAGCCTGGACAGTTTCCCCAGGTTATACCCAATCTCTGCCTTTGTCCTACTGCGTTATGTCATCACCTTCATTCTATTTTAACCCTGATGATTTTTCACATGCGCAACATCTTATCTTCACACATACTGTACATCACATAAAAACTGTTGTATTAAGCAATATATAAATTATTAAAATAAATACTCTGAACTGTATAGTAAAAAAAACCCCACAACCAATATCAACTTCACACAATCCCACGTGGGATAACTCCTTCTTCCAAGACAGAAACAATAACATCAAACCCTCATGAGATGGGTAGGGAAAGAAGCTAATGCGCTAAGAATTCCAAGGAGCACCAAAACACATCATCCTTTGTAAAAAGGTAAGCAAAGAAGCATGTGGTCCTAATATATAGTTGTGTGACCTGCAAAAACTCATTCTTAGTTGTGTTACTTAGGTAATGTTTGGGAATGTAGTGGAAACAAACTTAGGTCAAGAAACTGACTAATAGTTTAGGGTTGCCATACGGCCAGGATTTCTCGAACATATCTGGAATCCGGTGTCTGTGCAGAAATCGGAAAAATGTCTGGAGAAAATCCGGATGTATGACAGCCCGTGTCGGCTGTGTTTTTGCCAATTTTTCATAAAAATAGCTCAACAACTTTGCCAAAAAAGCTTAATAACTTTTCTGTCACTTACAGATAGGTAGCCGTGTTGGTCTGCCATAGTCAAAATAATACACAGTGTATCTGAAGAAGTGTGCATGCACACGAAAGCTCGTACCAAGAACTAACTTAGTTGGTCTTTAAGGTGCTACTGGAAGGAATTTTTTTATTTTTCTGTCACTGTTTGAAATATGGCAACCGTATCATAGTTTAAGCAGGCCTTGATGGTATTCTCAAGGGCAATAATGTCTCTCTGTCTGGATTCTGGGAAGTCAGAAAATGCTGACAACGTCTTGGCTGAACTAAGACATGGGCAGGATCCAACCCATTTGTTTCATCAATGCAAGGATTTCCATTTGTGCAACAGAAATTCCCACTCTCACCTTCCATTGCATGCCCCATAAATCAGTTCTGAAATTTCTTCTGGAGGTTCTTCTGCAGGTGTTTACAAAAATGGAAACCAGATAGACTTAAGTGTATCAGAGTAGTTTATCTCCTTAAAAGCCTATTATTATGGGTCATTTTCCCCCCAGTCAGAGTAATGCACTATAGACTATACCCAAGCACACCAGCTCATAAGTTATTTTCCTTACTTGTTCTACGCATCTATTTTACTGTTTGCTTTTCCTCTTTTAATTTTCATCTGTTGTTATAATTTTTCTCATTATAAAATACACTTTATAAAATGAATTTAACAGTCTTTTTTAAAAGAAGACGTTGTTACGTCCCAACACCTGGAAATCTTCCAGGTACTATCAAGAGGAAAAATTATAAGGTAATGTGGACACATCTGAAAAAATGAACTTTTTTTTTTACTCTAGTTTTCTGTGTGATATCTTAATCCCCGCCAAACTGAAAACTATCCCTACTCACCAAAGCTGGACTGTGAACACTGTCGCTTTTAATATTGTTCCTCCACCCAGCTTGTCATCACAGTAACTCAGTCAATCAATGTCAAAGACTTCAGTGCTTCAGTGCAATAAGTTTCAGATATGCTGTGTGGCTTTTGATCACTTCTGATTACCGAATTCAGTTGAGAAAAGTTTTAACTGTGGTATTTCCTAGAAAGACTCTCAAGAGGGGAGGGGTTGTGGGCGGGATCCGATCTCTGCCTCAAGCAGGGGGCGTTAGCCCCCTGCCACCCACTCACCTGGCTGGTGCACCACGCCCACGGGCAAGCGCCCAACCAGGCGGCTTGGAGGGGGCGTGGACTGCAGCTTAACTTGCTGCTGTGCCAGCCACGCGGCCTCACTTTCCGCCGTGTTGTATTTCCTAGAACATTATTTTCTAAAATTAAACTCACATTGACTTACCTTAACAGGAGTGGTTACATTAATTTGGTATATGTTTCCACTTGGTGATCCTTCAAATTGGTAGATCATAACAGCTGTGGAGATGAAAGTATAATGTGCATTAAATTAAAGAGGTTATGAAGATATTATGCAAGCATATAGGTACCGTATTTTTCATCCCATAGGACGCTCCGTCCCATAGGACGCACCTAGTTTTTTTGGGGGGGGAAATAAAGGAATTCCCCCCTTTATTTCCCCCCCAAAAGCAGGTCGGGGAAACCGAACCAGGTCGAGGAACAGCAGGATGGCGGCGCTGCGCCTCCCTGCTGTCCCCCGAGCTTGTGGGGCTGGCCGATGTCTGCCCGGCGCGAGGGGCGCTCTGCTTCAGGGCGCCCCGCCCGCCGGGTGGCAGGCTGCTATCCGCAGCGTGGGGAGCCCTGTGGGGAACTCCTGCAGGGCTCCCCACGCTGTGGATGTCTGCCTGGCGCAAGGGGCGCTCTGCTTCAGGGCGCCCCGCCTGCCGGGCAGCAGGCTGCTATCCGCAGCGTGGGGAGCCCTGTGGGGAACTCCTGCAGGGCTCCACACGCTGCGGATGTCTGCCCAGCGTGAGGGGCGCTCTGCTTTCAGGGCGCCAGGCACTCCGGGAAGCAGGATGCTATCCGCAGCCTAGACATCCCTGCGGGACCTCCCGCAGGGCTGCCTAGGCTGCGGATGTCTTCCTGAAGCCTGGAGAGCGAGAGGGGTCGGTACGCACAGACCCCTCTCGCTCTCCAAGCTTCAGCGAAAGCCTGCATTCGCCCCATAGGACGCACCCAGATTTCCCCTTCATTTTTGGAGGGGAAAAAGTGCGTCCTATAGGGCGAAAAATACGGTAAGTAGGCCTGAACACATTATGACTTGATGCCTATATAAACCCTGTGTATCTTTCAGATGTAACACAATAAAGGGCTTTTAAAATGCTTGCAAAGCTTGCTGCTTTGTTTAAGAAGTCTGTTAAGCGTTTATGGAAATGCAGCTTTAAGATGCAGTGTAAAGGACACTGGATGTGAAGCTATACTCAAAAATTGCACCCTACTTGCAGAGTTCTTTCATGTGAAGGATCACTAACAGAACCATCCTATCAGGGCCCAGATTTCAAGTGCCATCATGGTTGGGCACCTGGGGCTTAGAAGGGCCCATCATCACTACCCTTTCCACCTGACCAAGGCTCCTGTGCAGTATTGCAGCTGCCGACCGCCACACTGGGGCCTCCTACTTGGTGCTGCTGCATACTGGGACCAGTAGTCACCCATCGTCCTTGGACATATCCCTGGCTGGTAGCAGCACTCTGATCTGACACACCTCTCTGATCTATGGTTACCAGCTGCAACCTTAGATAGCCTAAAATACAATGGTCTACATAGATTGCTCAAAATGCAGTGCCTGATGAGTAAGATGCTATAGAATGGCCAAGTGTCAGACTGGCTCCCATCTTCATGAGCTGCCGCTGCCCAATGCCTACTGAGAAATGTAGGGGGGCGATTTGTGGAGGTAGCAGCACTGTACAATGGCAGTGGCACACTGGTGGGTGGCAGCAATGCAGGTCAGGTTGGGTCTGGCCCGGGACCAATCAGGAGTGCCATGCTTGAGGGTCTACCAATGTGCTTTTATGCTGGCCCTGAAGCCCATGCATGTTTACTCAGAAGTAAGCATTGGTTTATTGCACCTCCAGCTGAGAGAGAAAACAGATGCATGTAAGTGTAAAAGAAACTGTTGTACTATGTGCTCGTTCTGATATTTTCCAGTGTTCCAAATGTTACATAAATGCCACCAGTCTCTAGTAAGCATCAGCAGAACTGGAGGGAGGTTCTAACAAGAACATAACTTTAAAACCCCCAATTAATTTAAAGCATAGGTCCTAGAGTCTAGGTTTGTAGAGTCGGAAGGACCCTTGAGGATCATCTAGTCTGACTCCCTGCAATGCGGGAATATGCAGCGGGGATCGAACCTGCAGCCTTGGCATTATCAGCTCCATGCTCTAACCAACTGAGCAAATCACAATAGACTATTCTTGTGTGCCTGAAGTGCTCACTGAAATGATGTGGTCTGATGCATCTGCTTGATTCACTGTTCACACCTTACCTAACTTCCAATCAAACTGTTGGCTTAATGCCTGCATGCTGGGCAAAACCATGTAGGCTGGGTGCGTGGAGGAGGAGGACGAGGAAGAGGGAGATCTTACTTGCTCTCTCTTTCACTTTTTACATGGTCATTAGCAATGCAAATTAATTTATTTATTTACTGCTTAATGCAAAAAAGAGTCTTCTAAGCAGTTTGCAAGCATAAAGACCAATTACACAAACACTAAAATATAAATCTCCATAATTAAAATACAAAATAAAACATTTCCCTTAAAACACTAAAATATAAACTTTCATAATTAAAATGTACACTAAAACAATCCCATTAAAACAGCACAGCAATTAAAACAGAAGACTCAGGACAGACATCAAGGGAGTGCCAGATGGGGCCTCCCGTATTTAAACAGAGAGAGCATTCCTTAAGTTTGTACTGTATGCATATATTGTATGCTGTCTCTACCCAATGATTAATTCAGAGTAAGACCATACATGCAAATGTACACAGGCAGTGGCAGAGGAAGCTGCTTGGGCACCTGGAGTGGCAAACATGATGTGCATCCTGGGGTGGGGCGATCTGCCCATGGGGACACGCCAATCCTCCTGGGGGTGCCAGCGCCGCCCATCAATCATGCAAATATGCCTGGTGTGCGACGTTGGCCACCGGAGATGCGAGCACTGCCTGCCGGGGGCTGCATCCCCGGCGGCCAGTGCCGCCCGCTGGGTGTATTTGCGTGATCAGCAGGTGGATTTTCACGACAATCGGGAAAATCTGCTTGCCGAGGGTGTGAGCGCTGCCACACCGATCCGCCCGGGGGGATTTAGTCACCCCCCAGGCATGGCACCCAGAGCGGACTGCACACACAACCGCGACGTCCCTGTACACAGGTTCCGTACATATGGAGCTAATCTGTGGGTACAGTTGGCATGACACCTCATCTGCTCCAAATGTTCAAACCACATGGTTTTGGACTGTGTGAAAGCGGGTGAAAAACTCCCAATGTGGAGATGCCTTGCTTGCCTTCAGAGAGAAGTGCCCAGTGTGTATTTCCATGAACAGGACCAGCACTACCATTAGGCAGAATGAAATGACCACCTCCAGCGGTGGCCCGTACTGTTTCACTGCCTGAGGCAAAACAGGAAGGTGCTGCCCTTCATTAACCACAAACCCCAACATTTGGAACCCCCCCCCCAAAAAAAAAACCTGTGCCAAAGTTTTGCAGTGAAAATCCCACATTTTGAAGCACCTCCCAAAAAAACCTAAGTAAATAATATTCAAAACAGGGGTCATTGGTAGCACCCAAGAACCCAACGTTGTCTAATTCACTCCAAACCAGTGCCAAGGTTTGGCAATTATTTTGCAGCGTTTTGCAGGTGGCTTCTGGTGAGATCTCATGAGAACTTGTGAGATCTCACTGGAAGAAGTCACTGGCGTGCGACCCCAGTGATGGCGGGGGACGGGCGCCCCGTAGGATTCTGCCAATCAAGGTGGCTGCTTCAGCCCACTCCATGTGTGAGCTGGCCCTGACCACATCAAGCAGGCAATGCTGGGAGGCCAGCGCTGTGAACCCTCTGGCTGGTCCCCCTCTGACCACCCCTTCTTTAGGAGGATAGAGCTGTGTGAGACGCATGGCCTGTTTGGGCCCAACCCCCTGAAACCTGGCCTGCTGCCACATCAGGTGTGCTATCCTGTTACTATCAGCATTGAAATAGCATTCAATTGCCAATCCAATCAGCTTCTGCACAGAGAATGGAGAGATGGTGTTTTAAAATCATTATTGTTCATTATTTCATTTATATATCATCTTTCCTCTAAGGAACTCAAGGTGGCGTCCGTCGTCTCAGGCAGCAAAATGCCTTGGGTCAGCAATGCCCATGAATCACTGCCTGCAGGTGTGCTCCCTTCCAATCACAAGGCAGATGCAAACCTAGTAGTGCCTTCAGACTGGGACTTTGGGGCAGATGTCCAAGGCCCCATTCAACAGAATGAAGAGGGGGGCCACCAGATCAGTGGAAACATTATGGGGGTGAAGGCAGGGGAGATTTTTACTATTACAAGTCTAATAGTAACGTCTTCCAGGTGTAGGTGAAGTCTTCTTCCAGTGGACGTGAGCTATCAGTAGTGTAGTAAACACTCTTTTTATTTCAAGCAAGTGACTTACTTTGATATTTCAGATTGCCTAGAAACATTGGAGGTTCAGGTATATCCAGCACTTCGATTGTGAGTATTTGTAGGTCATTTGCCCCAGCTTCGTCATAAACCAGGATCTGTAATTCAAATCGATGTGGCATAGCTTCATAATCTGGAACAGGGTTTCCAGTGGTAACAACCTAAAATAAAAATGAGTAATCATTAGCAAACATTGGGTTAGACCCAGAATAAGTGAGTTGCAATTAGTTCCTAATGAAATTGATGGTACTCATGTTAATTATTATTTGATATAAAAATGGAAAGTGTAATGCTGGTGGTCAACAAAAGAGGTTTAAAGACTCTCTCAAGGCAAATCTAAAAAAATGTAGTATAAACACCGACAACTGGGAAACACTGGCCTGCGAGCGCTCCAATTGGAGAACAGCCTTTACCAAAGGTGTCATGGGCTTTGAAGACACTCAAACTCAGGGCAAAAGGGAGAAACATGATAAGAGGAAGGCACGCTTGGCAAACCCACACCGTGATTCACTCCCGCCCAGGAACCAATGTCCCCATTGTGGAAGGACGTGTGGATCCAGAATTGGCCTCCACTGTTAAAACCATGTTTATGGAAGACAATCTTACTCGGCTATGAGTGATCGCCAAAGAAGAAAATTATGTGATACATTTATATCCCTTCTTTCCTCCAAAAAGCTCAAGATAACTTATATAGTCCTCCCTCACTTCATCTATGTGGGATAGCTTAGGCTGAGAGATGGTGACTAGTGAGATTCACAACCGAGTGGTTGACACTGTCTAACCGCTAGACCACACTGGGCCTCAAGTCAAGTCATTACTAACTTTTTACACTTATTTCATTGGGCACTGATTGCATCTAACTTGACCCAGATCTACAGTTATGTGTTTAAATCTCTCTTATAGTACAAAATTAGAGCATATAAAAAGAATGTTTCCTTTTATCAAACTCCACAATGTTTCCGCTTTCATGAGGGTTTTCTTTTATGGAATAAGTACTTGGTTTACTAAAATTTCTGCCACCATTTAAAACCACCATTTCCCCCTCTGTTCCCGTCATCCCTGCTCTACAAACTTATGCCATTGTTTTAAATCACCAATTTCACCCTGTCAGTGTGTCTCCCTTCTTGCTCCCATCAGCAGCAGACCTTGGTAGCATGGCGCTCTATGTGAGGCCAGAAATTGACGCCCCACCCCCACAGCCCTTGAGATGCCTTTCCCAAAGCTGGGTAAGGAAGGTGTCAAGCTTTGGGAAGGAGGCAGGAGGACCCTAGAACCCTGTCAGAGCCCTCACACGTTCTACCCAAAACCCAATGCTTACTAGGCTTTGAGAAGAAGGCGGCAGGTGCCCCTTGTGGGGGAACTGGTTCCACTAAACCCACCTCTGCCAGGGCCACTAGTGTTGTGCAACCTGCCTTCTCTTTTTCTCTCCTCCTCTGTTAAGTTGTGGGTGAACATATCAGACGACACAGTGATTCTTCAAACAGCTCTTGTTTATTCACAGGCCAGAACAGAACTGAACTGAAGGGTTCAGTCAGCCTGCTTATATAGAGCTCCAGTACAACGTAACTGTAACAATTTTCTAAAACTATCCAATCACTGAACGTCACTTTCTATCCCTTATTTGCATAACTATCTACAGTATCCCCCTGCTGGCCCAGTACATAACATCCTCCACACCGACTTCATGCAAAATCGGGATGGTGATGTGGCATTACAAATCCTCTAATGAGGGCTGTGGGATGACAGCCTTACATTTTTATGTTTATAGGGAAATATATTTAAACAACACTCTACTTTGCACTGGTTTCACTGAGATATTAGATTCAACATTCTATTATTAAAGGGGGAAAAAGTTATTGATGTTATAACAGTATCCTCCACCACCAGAATCTGACGGGCAAGATTTTGAGACTAAGCAAACATTTACCTGGTACAGAATTGTAGATCTAGGGTTGATCTCAAAAGCTTGTGTGAGTGGGTTTGAGTTTATTATTTTAGGATATCCTCTTGCCACTGAAACATTTGGGGTTAAATCAACACTGAAAGTATACACCACAGTACCAGCTGGAGAATTTTCTGTTACATTGGCTGTATCAGGTAAGCCAGAAAAACTCAGTGTTCTTCCCCCTGCAGATTACAGAGAATCAAAACATATATTGTTCAGAAATATTATTTTTAAGTGCAGATTGGTCAACAACGTACACTTTGTCTTAACAGGATCTTCCCATGAAATAGAAACCACTTTGCTTTCTAACTATATCCATCTGTCTACCTTAAGCTTTATGGCTGCAAAAACATTAACCCATTCATAGCACAAAAATGTAGTTTTTCTCAATGCAGAATCATTCATGCTTATGTTCAATATGCTGCTTTCAATCCATATAGATTCTAGATCCTGCTGTCCACAAAAGTGGACATAGTTATTTGATGTGCCTTTGAAAACCATTCCCTTAATTAGGTTACCCACATATTTTCCTCCCTGGAGATGTCTCAGGTGAGTGAAGTGGTGCTTGCGATCTTGGTATATGCCCACCTACAATATCACTGTGCAGGTGTGGACACACACACACACACACACACACACACACACACACACATTGCTGGGACTGCCTACATCTATTTTCAAATGCACACATTGTTGGGTAATACAGAATCAATCTACAATGAGCTTTTATTTTTGGAATCTGTGAAACCAGTTTATCAATAAGTGCTTTTCAGGGGCAAAAAAATATGCAATAGATCTAAATTATATGTGTACTACATAGGGCAGTAAAAATACTCAGTCTCCATTGATTCTAGAATAAAATGTAGTTGTGTGTAACCTAAATGCTGCATCTAGTCAAATGGCCTTTCTAAATAATCTATATCAAACAGCTAATATAATTATAGCAACAATAAAATCAATAACAACAGCAAATAGAGGGGAAATCATGCAATCAATCCCCATGTAAAAGCAAGTCAGTTAGTCATCCCCAAATTTTTTTTTAAAAAATAAATTCATTTACTAACATTTAAAACACATACACACACACGAGAGAGAGAGAGAGAGAGAGAGAGAGAGAGAGAGAGAGGGAGGTATGAAGTACTTATCACATTCATTTCCCTCTAGTCTACAGTCAACACTGAGCTGCACTGATCTCACACCCCACATCCTATAACAAGGTCATTCCCAGTAAGCAATGCATCCGTCTTTACTTCCCATGTTTGCAGTTGTGCACTATAAGTCCATAGCAAAACCACTAGGAAGTCACTGTCTAGTTCAGGATGGGCAGAAGCTGGATTGCGGTCCTTAGTGTGCCACTGACAAATTTATGGTGAATCACCTAGCACCTGCTGATGTACTTTCAGAGAACACTGGCTGTGGTGGGCCTTGACCTGATTCAAAAAGGCACTGTCTTATGTCCTTAAGCAAGAATATGAAGCAAAAATATTTTTTACATTGATTAGTTATAACTTAATTCAAGAAGTGGTCTGCAAGACCTAGCCACTCCGTCTGTGGCTTCACTTCCTTGCCTGTACCAGGGAAAGCAATTAGACTTGAAAACAGCCTCCCAATTGAGGGAGGGGTCACAGGGAATAATAATAATAATAATAAATAATAAATTTTATTTATATCCCGCCCTCCCCAGCCAAAGCCGGGCTCAGGGCGGCTAACAACAATAAAATAATCAATCAAATAATCACACAATCTAAAAATATTTCATTATAAAAATTAATTAAATCAAATTGATGGCAACCAATTAAGCAGAATTATGTGCAGGTTGCCAGAGGAGGGAGTCAGGCTGCGCCCTGACCAAAGGCCTGGCGGAACAACTCTGTCTTGCAGGCCCTGCGGAAAGATGTCAGGTCCCGCAGGGCCCTAGTCTCTTTTGACAGAGCATTCCACCAGTTTGGAGCTGCAGCCGAGAAGGCCCTGGCTCTAGTTGAGGCCAGCCTAACCTCTCTGAGGCCTGGGACCTTGAGGATGTTATTATTTGCAGACCGTAGGTTTCTCTGTGGGGCATACCAGGAGAGGCGGTCCCGTAGGTACGAGGGTCCTAGGCCGTATAGGGCTTTAAAGGTTAAAACCAGCACCTTAAACCTGATCCTGTACTCCACCGGGAGCCAGTGCAGCTGGTATAATACCGGATGAATGTGCTCTCGCAGCGAAGACCCCATAAGGAGTCTCGCCGCGGCATTCTGCACCCGCTGGAGTTTCTGGGTCAGTCTCAAGGGCAGCCCCACGTAGAGCGAGTTACAATAATCCAGTCTGGAGGTGACCGTCGCATGGATCACAGTGGCTAGGTCAGGACGAGAGAGATAAGGGGCCAACTGCTTAGCTTGGCGGAGATGAAAAAATGCCGCCTTTGTTATAGCTGTAATCTGCGACTCCATAGAGAGGGAGGTATCGAAGATTACACCCAAACTCTTAACGGACGGTGCTGGCACTAATTGCACCCCCGCAAGAGATGGGAGTTGCCCCCTCGATCCCATATCGTCCCGCCCCAGCCAGAGGACCTCTGTCTTCGAAGGATTTAACTTCAACCGGCTCCCACGTACCCATCCAGCCACAGCTTCCAGACATCTGGTCAGTGTGTCTGGGGCCGAGTCAGGATGGCCATCCATCAACAGATAGAGTTGGGTGTCATCAGCATACTGATGGCAACCCAGCCCAAAACTCCGGACAAGCTGGGCGAGGGGGCGCATAAAGATGTTAAAAAGCATCGGGGAGAGAATTGCACCCTGAGGCACTCCACACACCAAGGAGTGGCGTGATGACAATTCCCCCCCAAGCGCCACCCTCTGTCCCCGACCAGAGAGAAACGAGCGCAGCCATTGAAGGACTGTGCCCTGGATCCCCACGTCGGCAAGGCGGTGGTCCAGGAGTTCGTGATCGACCATGTCAAAGGCTGCTGACAGATCTAGAAGAATCAGCAGCCCCGACCCACCTCGATCCAGCTGTCTGCGGAGATCATCTGTTAGGGCGACCAGAGCCGTCTCGGTCCCATGACCAGCGCGGAAGCCGGACTGGAATGGGTCCAGAGCAGATGTTTCATCCAGAAACCTACCAAGCTGTTCAGCAACCGCTCTCTCAATCACCTTACCCAGGAATGGAAGATTCGAGACCGGGCGGTAATTGGATAGATCTGAGGGATCTAATGATGTTTTCTTTAAGAGCGGACGCACCACCGCCTCCTTCAGTTCCCCTGGGAATATCCCGGTGCCAAGGGACAAATTGATGATATCCCCCAGGGGGCCCCGCACCTCGTCTGGACACGCTCTAATCAGCCATGACGGGCACGGGTCCAGAGGACAGGTGGTGGGCTTTCCAGCTTGGAGGAATCTGTCCACATCGGCTGGAGATATCCGGTCAAAGTGGTCCAATACTGGGCCCGAGGACAGTCGAGGGGCCTCCAGTTCCTTTATTGTATCCAAATTGGCAGGGAGGTCATGGCGGAGCAACAGGACCTTCTCCGCAAAAAAGCTCGCAAATGCCTCACAGCTGTGTGTCAGATTGTTATTTAAATTTGGCTGTCCTTCAAGGGACGTTAAAGACCGAATTATACTAAATAATTGCGCCGGGCGAGAGCTAGCGGATGCAATGGAGGCCGAGAAGTAAGACTTCTTAGCAGCCTTCACTGCCATCTCATAGGTTTTCATAAAAACCCTATAAGATGTTCTTGAGGCTCCGTCACGGGCACCCCGCCATACTCGCTCTAGCCGTCTGAGGTCCCGCTTCATTTTCCGAAGCTCCTCGGTAAACCAGGGAGCCCGGTTTCTGCGGGGTCGCAGAGGGCGCTTAGGTGCGATCTCATCGATGGCTGCCAGGAGCTGGGTATTCCAGCCCTCAACAAGCTCAGTCAATGAGTCGCCAGGGGGAGCATGGTCCCGCAAGGCTTGACGGAATCTATCCGGGTCCATCAGCCTCCGCGGGCGAGCCCAAATCGGCTCGCCACCTAAGCAGGGTGGGGGTGGAAAGTCAATCCTGGCTTTCAGAGCGTAGTGATCAGACCATGGCACCTTCATCGAAGGAGACATGATCACATCTATACCGGCGCCAAAGATCAAATCCAGCGTGTGGCCTGCTTGATGTGTGGGGCCCGAAACAAACTGGGAGAGCCCTAGTGTCGCCATGGAAGACACCAGGTCCAGAGCCTGTGAGGAGGGAGTGGCATCAGCGTGGAAGTTGAAGTCTCCCAATACCAATAGGTTAGGGAACTCCAAGGCCCAGCCGGCCACCGCCTCCAGCAGGCCTGACAGGGTGGCTGCTGGTGCGCTAGGTGGCCGGTACACCAGCCAGACAGCCAAGCTCTCCTCGGAGCCCCACACTAGGCCAACACATTCAATGCCGGGGATCGATGGCGATGGTAGAGCCCTGAAAGAACAATCTTCCCGGATTAATACTGCCACCCCTCCCCCCCGGCCCACAGTCCGTGACTGGTGGAGGACGGAGAAACCCGGGGGCGCCATCTCTCGTAAGGTAACAGTTACCCCTTCGCGCACCCAGGTCTCCGTCACACAAGCCAGGTCAACTCCCTGCGAGATAAAGAAATCTCGCAGGGTAGCAGTTTTGTTGCCTATAGACCTGGCATTGCACAACACCAGTGAAGGAGGTGAGTAATCCTTGCTCACCCTACCCTCGTCTCTCGGGATGGGGCGCAGATTGGAAGGGGTACGAGCATATCCATATCTCGATCCCCTTCGCCTATAACATCTGCCCCCACCGCCATACCTCCCTCGCCCCTCCACGGTCGCAATCCCAAGCCTCATACTAACCTCCATTTACAAATAGAAAACAAAACAACCAAAACAATTATACCCAAACAAAACCAATCCCCGCCCCACTCAGTGTCCAACCCACCCAAAAAAACAACAAAATGGAACAAACAAAAATACATAAATAAAAACCACCATTCACGGTGGTACAACAAAGTAAACAATAAAAGCACCTTTAAAACACCTTAAAATATATAAAAACATCTTTAACATTTGCAGCAGATAATGAAATAATATAATATTATAAAAAACAACAACCCCCATTTAAGGTGCTGCAAATTAAAAGCAATTAAAACATTTAAAACTATTTTGTCCATTGCTGCCGGTAGCTGCTCTGTCCTCTAAACCGTGATGGTAGTGCAGGCCCTGCCCCCTAGGCCGGATGGAGTTGGCAGGAGAGGGAGCGGTCTTCCCAGCACTCACAAAGCAGCAACAGCAGTCGTGTCCCGGAGGCCTCTCTCAGGCCTCTTATGCTGTGGCGATGAGTTCAGGCCCCGCCCCCTAGGCCAGATGGAGTTGGCAGAAAGGGAGCGGTACTCCCAACACTCACGCGAGCAGCAGCACCAGCAGTCGTGTCCCGGGGCCTCTCCCAGGCCTCTTATGCTGTGGCGATGAGTTCAGGCCCCGCCCCCTAGGCCAGATGGAGTTGGCAGAAAGGGAGCGGTCCTCCCAACACTCACGCAAGCAGCAGCACCAGCAGTCTTGTCCCGGAGGCCTCTCTCAGGCCTCTTATGCTGTGGCGATGAATGCAGGCCCCGCCCCCTAGGCCAGATGGAGTTGGCAGAAAGGGAGCGGTCCTCCCAACACTCACGCGAGCAGCAGCACCAGAGAGAATGAACCCCATCAATTAAGCCTTAACTGTTAAAAAGATATTTAGTACATTCCCTTTCATAGAAGAAAATCAAAGAGAGACCCTGAAAGACTGGGCTTTGGTCTACTGATTACCAGAATATTAAAGATTTACTGAGAACAATCAAAATAGTGTTCCATATTTAATCTATGAATAAAATCATGTCCTTACCATATATTTCTCCTAACAAAAGAAGGAGGCAAAAGCACAGCATGTCCTGAGTCTTTCTTTGAATGTGGCCATCCATGATCAAACTGAGATATCTTTCTCCTAGCCTACTTCAATCTCATTGCTCAATTTCTTCCTTATCATGGAGAAGTGACAAATCAAACAAAGATTCTGCTGTAGCTAGGGCAGTTTCTAAAACATCAGTCTGTTTACCATCTTGTGAATGGCTCACTGATAATAATCCATCACGAAGTTAGTGATCCTCATAGAGTAGTAATGAAAGGAGGAGGGCAGAAGATTTTAGAAAGTTCACAGGTAGCCAGAATTGATTATCAGTATCTCAGTGGCCTCTTTTCAATCTTAAACAACATGGAGAAATTCACATGGCAAAAACTGGGAATGTAAGATATGGTTCTACTAAAACAGGCTTACAGAATCTATTGGCCTTCAGCATTGTTTAATTTTTACATTAACTCACTGGTGACCCACATGGCCAATGATGCTTTCCACCCCACCAAATTAGCAGGCCGATCTCTGAATGTTCTTCTGTATGCGGATGACGCCACACTTCTTGCCAGATCCCCTATTGGACTGAGGAGAATGCTGCAAGCTCTACATGAATACTGTGATCAGCATGAGCTCCAACCCAACTATGTTAAGACCAAGATCATGGTCTTCGCTGCCCGACCGAGACTCCATCGATGGTCGATGAATGGGATCCCCTTAGAGCAGGTTAACTGCTTTAAATATCTGGGACAAGTAATACGGTCAAATAGGTCCTTTCTGGCCCATAGAAACCCACTCCTATGTCAATCTAGCTTCCTACCCGGAGAAAACCAGGTTTTACATTTGCTGAATAACGTCACTAGAGCTATACCTTCCTTGGTGGCCAAATTTCTTTTTTTAGCTTTTAAGCGTCGCAAGACTAAAATTGACTGTATTGATATGGGGCTATTTGTTTAGCCCATTTTAGTGTTGGCTAAGTTCTAAAATCTTCTTGGAGTTTTTTTAACTGTGTATTGACAAATGTACTTTTTCCTGACTGACGGTCGAATAAAAAGATTGATGATGAGGCTTACAGAATCAGTTTTATTTCTGCTTATCATTATTATAGCTTTTAAAAAGACTTTTGATGGTTCTTATAAGCAGTATTTAATGCCAACAGGATAAATAAAACCTATAATATTAATTTGGGGTATTGGAATGTTGGGTAATCTCAGTGCTGAGTTTATGTACTGCTGGTGGCAATGGTTTAAAATCAAATTGGCATGGGCAAATGTAATAAATAAGAGAATTTATGGGTTTTTTGTATATTTTATACCACTGTATCTATTTCTTCTCTTTCTGGGGTATATGAAGGATCTCATAGGTGAAGAGAGTGCTTTTGAAAAAAAACAGTGGTAGAACAGAGATTCCCCAAAACAAACATACATACATATATTTGTATTCCACCCTTCCACAATTCAAACCATGCTCAAGGTGGCTGAGAACATGAAAAAATGAATGCTGTTCTTTACTGCATGTTTTATTTCATAGTTTAAAGTAATGGATGTATTTTTTCCCATTTAAACTGTTATACAAATACAGCCTAACTTAATGCCTCTGATCAGAGGCAAGAACCTCAGTGCTTTACAATGTAGGCAGTGGATGGGAAGAGTATTCTAATAGTTCACAGGTCTCATTAACAAGGCTTCCCCTAAAGAATGCTTGGAACTGAGGTTTACTGAAGGTGCTGGGAATTGTAGCTGTTACCAGTAAACTACACTTGCCTCATACCAATCCAGATCAGTGGTCCATTTAGCGCAGTGTTGTTGTTGTTTCCTCATAGGACTAAATCTGAGTGATCAAGTATAAGTATAGCTTAATTTTAGAATGTAGAATTTAGAATCTAGAATCTAGATATCTTCTGTTCCTCAAGATTTCCCCCCATTCTTACAACTCTTTCCATATTCTTTGTTGAATCTTAATTCTAGGCTTGGGCTAGAAAGATTGTAGGACTTGAATATAAGGAAGGATCCAACCAGAGAATTTGAAAAGAGGCCGTAGACACAGCTAGACATGCCCTGTAGAAAGGTCAAACGAAGAACTCCAGGGATAGAGCTCTTGGCTTACTTTCTTAAATGTGAACATAGAAAATCATGCTGCCTTTAAATTTCCACATGTCTATCTCAGTGCTTCTTCATGGATGAATAAATTTAATAGAGGTAAGTCTTCGCACTATTCACAGAAGGGTTAATTTTTATTATATTCTTGATCAAACTTGACAGTCCAAATTAACCCAGCATATAGCAGGTAACAAGACTTGGTGTTTGTTCTGATCCTGCTGTTCTTTAAATTTAACAAGATGTGTAATCTCTCTTCCTCTCCCCACCAGAACGGACAGTGAAAGGGGAAGTAGCAAAATTGGACATCAGAACTCGCTGTGCAGAATTCTCCCCGACACATGGACCTGATCTGTGCCCTGAGAAGAGATTTATGCTGTGAGCAATTAGATCTGGATTTATCTTGACATACAAGAAAGGCAACTAAACTATTTGGCAGGCTGCAGTACTTACAGTTTATTTACTGACTCGTTTACATACTGCTGTATAATTGCTCAGCCTCCTGAGCTGATGAGATTGGCAAATACACAAATGTCTATTTGAAGTAGCAAATGGCACAAAGGAAACAGAGTGGCTTAAATAGGTTTACAGAAACTGTGAGGTTTCTATGTACAGAAACTCATGCCTAAGTTTTTCAATGACGTTATGTTCCTACAAGGAAATAAAATAAAAGCTTGGTCTGACGTTAGTAGTGTTGAACAGCATTGTAGCACGGCTGGATTTTTAAATGATGATGAAAAAGAAAACAACTTTACAGTGACAGCAGAGATCTGGTTCCCAGAATGTGTTATCTTTTCATTCTTTGGAAAGGAACAGCTTTTCCTGCTTTATTAAGTGGGTTTCCTCCACACATGATCTGAACCCATGTCTACTAAGAAGTAAGTCCTTACTCCAAGGTAAATGGGGTCAGGATTACAGCCTATATTTTTTCACTCCCTGCAAAGAAGATTTCATCAGAGGTTTTATAATGGATAAAATGTTCCTAGAATAACAATCAAAAATTATCTCCAGTCTTCCAGGTAAATGATTACACTATGATGTATGAGATTTTGGCAAATGCTGAAGGTGCACTTCCTTTACCTTGGCCTTCAACACCTGAAATGTGTATTTTTATTCTGAATTTTAACATTGTCACAACCCACTCTGAAACCTGCTCATGAAGAGTGGGTAATAATAATAATAATAATATGCATTTTTGTGCATAATTTTTAAAATCTCAAACTGGTGTGGGATATGATGCAAACATAAGCTTGGGAAAATGAGGATCTTAGAGAAACTGACCGATTCTTCTATCCCTTGTTGTAAATCAGATTCAGCATGCTACTGACCAGCTGCTGAGGAACAAGACCAGGAGAACTTGATATTTGATCTGATTCACCAGAGCGCTTTTTATGTGTGACTTGATAACTGAGAATGAGCCTTTGGAAAGTGGAAGCATCAAGCCACTGCCAGATGCAGATGGAAAAGTATCTCAGGAACATAAGTCAATGGATGGGCAGAGCAGAAGAGAGCTGGCTGACCAGATTCACTAATAGCACAGTGTTGCTTCTGATGGTTCTTGCTTGCTTGGGTAAGAAAGAAAGGGGTCAAGTCTTATACAAAGCAATGGGGCATTTTCCAGTCTCCACTGCGCCACTTCTCCGCTTAATCTCCGTTTTCTAGAAGATCTGTGCAAGGGTTGAGAAAATGAATCTGTGCTGTTCATGGGGCTGAAGGAGCAGGAAAACTGAGACTGAAGCACCAGTTGACAAAGTGGGGTGTAGACTGGGATCAGCAAGACCATCCCTCTGTTTTACATGGAAGCAATTAGAGCACTTTGTTTATAGTCCTATTTTAATCTTCCACCTTAAGGAGGCTGCCATGACATGTCTGAAAGACGTCCCTGCCTTCTTTGTATGTTCATCACTTTACGGCTTTGTAGCATGCTCTCAAAATATTTACTGAATGATTAATTCTAACAGTGAGTGCTGCTATGGCATTATAGAAGTGTTTGTGATCTCTCAGCCTGCCCTGTAGTAGCACTTGCACAAAAATTCCATCCGACAGGTACATGTCCTTTACTAAATCACCACTGCTTTCCTGAAGCAGTTTCAATATTTACCTAGAGATGGAGCAAGATACTGTTACTCAGGATTGTTGAGCAAAACTAAGAGTCAATAATCTCTTCCCACTATGCAAATCTGTTCCAAGAAAAATGCATAGTAAATTCAAGAAAGAAAAGGGGAAATACATTATAGCAAATACAACAGAGTTGGAAATCTCTGTGTCTAAATGACATTTTGTAAATCAATCTGTGCTACACATACTGCCAAACTGAAAAAATACACTTTGACACAAGAAGCTGTCAAGCCTTCCCAGTAACAGAAGTATGGATATAGTATTGTATTTAGAGAAGGACAAAGAGACTCAAGTTCAAATCCCTCAAAGGTTGACTTAGTTGGGGTGTAGGGGGTATGTTGGGGTAATTTTGGAAGGAATGAGAAACTCAACTAAATGGGGCCCACTCTATTAACTTTTCATTCTTCTGAAATGAATGAGTAATACAGTGGTGCCTCGCAAGACGAAAATAATTCGTTCCGCGAGTCTTTTCGTCTTGCGATGTTTTTCGTCTTGCGAAGCACGGTCCGTCGCAACTGCGCCTCTTCAAGCGGCTTTAAGAAAAAAGCGCAAGACGTTTTCGTCTTGCGAAGCAAGCCCATAGGGAAATTCGTCTAGCGAAGCAATGCAAAACCAAAAAACCCTTTTGTCTAGCGAGTTTTTCGTCTTGCGAGGCATTCGTCTTGCGGGGCACCACTGTAAATGTTATGAATGGGCACTGGTTTCAGTGTATGTGTGAGAAAGAGACTGTATCCTCAGCAGCCCCCCCCCCCCCATTGCCTCTACACTAGTCTCTTGGCAGATAGGAGGCACTGCTGGTCACTTTCTATCCTTGTCCCCAATGTAAATCGTTCTTCCTCCCTTGTTCCTCATGTAGATCTTCACTCACCCCTTCTTCCCTGGTGGAGAAGCACCATTTTGTGGTTCGCCTCAGGTGCTAAACTGTTTTGTGGTGGCCATGGTGAGGTTCATGCTATTTCTGACACAAACATTATTTTTGTATAGGAACGTGTGTGTGTGTGTGTGTGTGTGTGTGTGTGTGTGTGTAGAGGATTGGCCCCACAATAGTAGAATATAAACATTAATCCTTTGTCAAACTGCCAAAGAGAGAAAGTCTAGTTAGGGCACAAATTTACGCTGAAGCTCCATTAAACAAAATGGGTATTTGTTGCTTTAAACACACAGCTCTTTCATAGAAAAACTGAACTGAGACACTATCATACCTTCAAAAAAATAAGATACTTGCACAAATAGAGAAAGTGACATTTTTGTGACAATTGGGCTCTAAAACATATTTATAAGCAAGTGGTGGGCTTTTGAATAAACATGCTTAGGACCATGCCTTGTGTTGTTTTGCACATGTTTTTCATTTTCCCTTTTTATTAATAAGAATCCCTGAAGGGAAACTGCAGGAATCCAATTCTTAACCTGATTATGAAAAAAAACCATTGAGGGATTCCATAATAGATAGATTCAATGACGTGATAGATTCCATGGGGTCATCCACACAGCACCTGAAAATCCGTTTTCTATTTTCAATTTGTCCTCTGCTGACCTCTGCAGGTCTGCTGTACCTGATCATTTTGTACACAACAAAACTGGGGCTGTGCATCTCTGTCACACAAATCTAGAGGAAATTAGAACTAGGTTGCCTTGTTGTTGTTTAGTCGTTTAGTCGTGTCCAACTCTTTGTGACCCCATGGACCAGAGCACGCCAGGCACTCCTGTCTTCCACTGCCTCCCGCAGTTTGGTCAAACTCATGTTCGTAGCTTCGAGAACACTGTCCAACCATCTCGTATTCTGTCGTCCCCTTCTCCTTGTGCCCTCAATCTTTCCCAACATCAGGGTCTCTTCCAGGGAGTCTTCTCTTCTCATGAGGTGGCCAAAGTATTGGAGCCTCAGCTTCAGGATCTGTCCTTCCAGTGAGCACTCAGGGCTGATTTCCTTAAGAATGGAGAGGTTTGAACTTCTTGCAGTCTATGGGACTCTCAAGAGTCTCCTCCAGCACCAGAATTCAAAAGCATCAATTCTTCGGCGATCAGCCTTCTTTATGGTCCAGCTCTCACTTCCATACATCACTACTGGGAAAACCATAGTTTTAACTATACGGACCTTTGTTGGCAAGGTGATGTCTCTGCTTTTTAAGATGCTGTCTAGGTCTCTCATTGCTTTTCTCCCAAGAAGCAGGCATCTTTTAATTTCGTGACTGCTGTCACCATCTGCAGTAATCATAGAGCCCAAGAAAGTAAAATCTCTCACTGCCTCCATTCCTTCCCCTTCTAGTTGCCAGGAGATGATGGGACCAGTAGCCATGATCTTCGTTTTTTTGATGTTGAACTTCAAACCATATTTTGCGCTCTCCTCTTTCACCCTCATTAAAAGGTTCTTTAATTCCTCCTCACTTTCTGCCATCAAGGCTGTGTCATCTGCATATCTGAGGTTGTTGATATTTCTTCCGGCAATCTTAATTCCGGCTTGGGATTCATTCAGCCCAGCTTTTCGCATGATGAATTCTGCATATAAGTTAAATAAACAGGGAGACAATATGTCGTACTCCTTTCCCAATTTTGAACCAATCAGTTGTTCCATATCCAGTTCTAACTGTAGCTTCTTGTCCCACACAGAGATTTCTCAGGAGACAGATGAGGTGATCAGGCACTCCCATTTCGTTAAGAACTTGCCATAGTTTACTGTGGTCGACACAGTCAAAGGCTTTTGCATAGTCAATGAAGCAGAAGTAGATGTGTTTCTGGAACTCTTTAGCTTTCTCCATAATCCAGCGCATGTTTGCAATTTGGTCTCTGGTTCCTCTGCCCCTTCGAAATCCAGCTTGCACTTCTGGGAGTTCTCGGTCCACATACTGCTTAAGCCTGCCTTGTAGAAGTTTAAGCATAACCTTGCTAGCGTGTGAAATGAGTGCAATTGTGGGGTAGCTGGAGCATTCTTTGGCACTGCCCTTCTTTGGAATTGGGATGTAGACTGATCTTCTCCAATCCTCTGGCCACTGCTGAGTTTTCCAAACTTGCTGGCATATTGAGTGTAGCACCTTAACTTGCCATAGTTTGCTCTGGTTGACACAGTCAAAGGCTTTTGCATAGTCAATGAAAGCTAGGGAATATCGCCATCTAGTGCTATAAGGAATTCTCACTTCCTAGGCAAAGAGAATTGTGCAATTCTGCTACATATCACATTAGCATTGCAGCACAAATATCTTGCTGTGGAGAGAAGGAAGGTGCTGGAGGAGAAAGCATAAAATCCCAAGACACACTTCTGATCTCTTAATAACAGGGAAGCCAGAGAATATTCAAAACCTTTAGAGCTTTCAGTGAGTGTGGACATAACAAGGCAGGTACAGATTCCTGTGCTTGTTCATTCCCTGCTTCTATCATCCACCTATCCATATGAGCTGGAGGAAATATGTAGGAGAAAGAACACCTGCCTTGACTGCTCCTGGCTTGTGAGACATACACCCCCCCTTCCATCACATTATAAGGACATCTTACAATAACATATAAAAAACACAATAAAATAAGCTTAAAAAGTATAAAAGCAGCATAAAAACAAAATGTGGAGCCATAATGCAGGTCAACCAAAGTTAAAACACCTGGGGAAACAAAGAAGTATTTGCCTGGCATGGGACCAAATTAGAGTGGGTGCCCACTAAACCTCTCTGAGGGAAGCATTCAAAAGCTGGGGTACCATCCTGAAAATGCCTTTTCCCATGTAACCACCCACTATACCTTAGACAGTGGGGAAACCCAAAGAAGGACCTCTGACTGATGACTCAAAGTATGGAGAGACACATGAGAAGAGAGGCAATCCCTCATTTATTTGAGTGTTCACCAGCTTTGAATCGGGCAACTCTTTTTAACCAAACTACAAGAGTATGTTGGGATACTGCCAGGGAGACAAAGTCCATCATGGCCCCCAAGCCGGCTGCTGGACGATCCATCGATCTCCCGTAGTCACGCAGTATCAGCAATTAGTGACATGAGTTTCCAGAAATAGCTTGCCACATTCCAGAGCTCATGCACACTCTATCAGCAGATAATTCACAGCAGAAGTTGCACGCAGGAGAGCATATTTACAAGTTTATTCAGCGTTGTTCAGAACAAAGAAAAACATGACTGCCTGCATCAGTGTCTCCAGACACACAGAGAGAAAACGAAAGCAACAGAAAACATAAACATCCTGTGAACAGGAAATACGCAGACTCTGTGACTCTCAAAGCCTGCTCCCTTTTAAGGTGGAACGGAAATATCCTAACAGAGTATTGTGTTTGCTATTTCAATTTTTACTAAAGTGCTGCAGTCAAGGTCATCATATAATTATCCTTGATCTTAGTGCCGGTGCTATCATTAGGCTGTATAGGCAGCTGCCTAGGGCATAGACCTCAGAGGGGCACAGTTTGATACCGATTAGGTTTTTATAGCTTATAAATTTCTGGTAATATTTACTTTATTTAATATTCTGAATGCAGTTTCTCAAAGCTCAAACTTATAAAAACTAACATGTTGCAAAAGGGACTAGGTGGCTTGGCAACTATATCAGTTGAACATGCCCAAGTATCAGCACTTGACCTGAAGGAATTTGTGACAAAATTTACAAAGGAAAAGGCATGCAAAGTGAGAATTTGATGGGCCTGAAATTGGAACTTTTAAGAAATTTAAATTTCAACATCACAAATCACAAGATTATTCGAACTTATTTGTGTGCCAAAACATTTTATTTTGCATTTGAGAAAGATATTCAAAGTCTGTTGTACGGGCAACAACCATTTCTCATGTGGGGTTTCTATTCCCAGCCCCCACGTGCGTCGACAGAGTGCATGTGAGTGCACATAAGCCTGCCCCACCCTCATTCTTCCCTCTTCCAAGTCCCTATGCGTTGGTGATCACCTGTCAATTGGACATGCCTAAAATGGTCACCAGGGACGCGGGTGGTGCTGTGGGTTAAACCACAAAGCCTAGGACTTGCCGATCAGAAGGTCGGCGGTTTGAGTCCCTGCAACGGGGTGAGCTCCCGTTGCTCAGTCCCTGCTCCTGCCAACTTAGCAGTTTGAAAGCATGTCAAAGTGCAAGTAGATAAATAGGTACCGCTCCGACGGGAAGGCAAACAGCGTTTCCGTGCGCTGCTCTGGTTCGCCAGAAGCGGCTTAGTCATGCTGGCCACATGACCCAGAAGCTGTACGCCGGCTCCCTCAGCCAATAAAGCGAGATGAGCGTCGCAACCCCAGAGTCAGCCACGACTGGACCTAATTGTCAGGGGTCCCTTTACCCTTTACCTTTAAAATGGTCACCACCTCTGTTACTTATTCTTGCAATTTAGAATAAATTCAGAAGTTTCAAGTTTTGTGCTTTTCATTGTTTTCTACAGTTTGTTTTTAAAAAACTGGAGTTAGCCTTTCTTTGGAGGGGTGCAAATAATTAGTCTTGCCTAGGGTGCAAAATAGCCTGGTACTGGCACTGTTTGATGTCCATTTTACGGATGAGAGGCTGAAGTCAACAAGTCTTGTCCATGGCACAGTCTGACAATGTACACATTAGTGGCTTGAAACACAGTAAGGTCGTTTCCCCCCCCCCCCCCAGTGTTTCAAGTCACATTTTTACGTTGCTCAACAGCAGAGAGGGAGGGGGGTGTATTCACCTGATGCACATGACCTGATTTGTTTCCCTGAGCTAAACTCTAATTCAATGAAGCTGTCATCTACACTTGCGCAACAACTGCCTGAAATGTACACATCTCAGCTTAACCAAAGCTTATTTTTTCAATTTGGATGGAAGCTGGTCTAAGGAAAAGCACATCAAACAGGAGTATTTCTCAAGAAGCTATAGCAGGCATAGGCAAACTCGGCCCTCCAGATGTTTTTGGGACTACAACTCCCATCATTCCTAGCTAACAGGACCAGTGGTCAGGGATGATGGGAGTTGTAGTCCAAAAACATCTGGAGGGCCATGTTTGCCTATGCCTGAGCTATAGAATATGGCAAACATCATGTGTACTTTGCTGGAGCCAGAGTAAACAATGATGTGTACATAGTCTCTGTTTACGGTTGAGCTGAGATTTTAACTAGGGATTTCAAGCTCATCGTCTTAACTGCTACAACTTATAAGCATGTTCTGGCCTGAACATGTCCTCCCCCCACATTTTATCATGGACTAGGGCAATTATGCTTCAAAGACTTTTCCTTTCAGTTTTTAAAGAATTCCTACCTCCTGTGAGAGTTGGGCTAATAGGACTGGGGGTTTTCCTGGTTCTTCCTGCACATTGTATACCACCAGCCATTCCTTTTGGGGAGTCAATATGGTTTTATACTTTACCAGAAATGTGGTTGTCAACCTTCCCCGAGACTCAGGAAATGCTAGCAGACAAATAATACTAATTCCTGAGTACGCCTCATACTGATTTTAAAGAGACAATAGATTACGGTATCTTCCTGCAGAATTACATCTGTGCTCTTGTTATAAACTGTTCATTTTATCAGGACTGAAGACTGAAAGCCAGCTCCACTACCAACCCCTCTGATTCCTTGCAAAGCAAAACAGGTGTCAAAAATGGTTGCGTGTTTGCACTTTGTTCATTTACTGAATCCACTAAGAAAAGCTTTGGGCAGGAAACAGCATCCAATTTTGAAAAGGTAAACTATCTCCAGTCTGCCATGCCTGAAGGCAAAACTAAAATCACAGCTTGTTCTTATTAGAATGCTACAGCTGTAGTGCACAGTCTGAGCAGGGACTCCACACAGTGTTAGCTCATTTTAATAGGGCAGCGATTAAGTTTCACACTGTTAGGGTAAGAAAAGGCAGAGTGTCTCTGTCAGGCTCCAGCTGACCTCAGCTTCAGCAAAACCTGAAATGTTTGTATGTGACTAAAATATCTAATTTATTGCACTCAGAAAAACATCATATATGTCACAGAAAGACTTGTTTTATATTGAAATCATAGTCTGTATTAACAAAGGCAAATTCAGATATTGGCAAGTTGAGAGAAATCATGTTTTCCTACCACAGCTTTAGCCTGGAGACAAGGAGCTGAAGGGAGAAAGAGGGTTTGCTGCCAGTGCTGTGCATATTCACCCCACCTTTGCCTTTAGTAAACAAAACTTGCAGTTTCTGCAATGTTTCAAAGCCCTGTGAGCAGAAACCAAAGCAAAAGAAATATGAATGTGCATATTAAAAGTAATATGGAATGGACATTGTCCTACAACTATATTTTTCTGCAGAACATTTTTTTCCATTTAAAAAATGTACAGTTTTATTTTAAAAAATTGTGCTATAACAAATGGATAAAATGCCAGGCAAACTGATTAATTTCAAATTAGCCTTTTAGGTGATTAGCATTAGGAAACATAGCACACAGTGTCTTATTTTAAAATTTAAAAGCACTCATAATCCAAATAGCATTTATCTGTATGGGAAGACAAATCACATCCCAGCTCCTCACCCACACAAACATATGAAGCATCAATAGAGATGATAGAAGTGGCAAATAGCCCCTTGTGCTGGTGGGGCAAATAAAGGGAAGGAAATGCCAAAGTGGCAGTGGCAACTTCCTGTAGGAAGTGTTTATCCAGACCTTGTTTCCTGATGGACATTGCCAAGCACTCTGAAAGTGTTGCCTGGAAGATAACTGAGTGTTAAAGAAATTTTCCAAAATGCTTAAGCAGCAGGCAGTTGATCAGATAAGATTATGCAGTTCTTTATTTATTTCTCTGTACTGTCCCTGCTAAATTTGTTGTCGTTTTCAAATGCCGTATTGGTCAAACAGCAAATAAATAAAGCAGGAAAACAACAACAACAAAAGGTGTGTTAAGCTGCATATGAAATTAGCCAGATCCTTCAGCAAATACAGCAAGAAAAGAGTTGTCACAACTAAATGCATAGCCAATGCAATTTAGTATGTCTCTCATCTCCTCTGCTTCCTTCAAGTCCCGCAAAATCAAGATATAAATGTCCATTCAAAAGGTGTATCCATTCAAAAGCTATAGTCCCAAAGTATTTGTCAGCAGAACAGCCAAACTCATATCTGTGTTTCTGTTCCACATGATGAAAAGTTTCAATAAATGTGTGCCATAGGACATAAAATCTGTCTGGAGTTTTCTTGCCTGAGTCTTTCTCTCAGACACTAATATATCCCATGCACTGCAATATCACAAGTCTAAATCCAAACCCTCCAGTATCTTCCATTTTTGTGCAATGGCCAGGTGAGAAGGTTATGCATGGGGGAAATGGAAGAAGGTGGGGGTGAGGAAAGACAGCAGTCGAAGAGGAGTAAATATTTAACATGGGTATATAGACTTGGGGAAAGTAACTTCAGAAAATCAGTCTCCAGGAGAGAAATTGTATACAAATAAGCAAAGCCCAGTATGGAAGAGACAGGGCTCAGATGCAGTCCAGCAGTGGTCAACGGAAAATGTAGTAGGAGCAAAAGTTGCCACAAACTAAAATATTAGTTTCCATTCCCAAAAGCTGGTAAATCCTACAAAACCAACACAGCTTTTCCTTCCAGTACATTTTAATCAGCAGGCCCCGACTGATTTTCAGTATCACTGAGAAAATAAATTATCTCAAACCAAATCTGCAAGAGACTCCAGTCAGTAAACCACTAAAAATTCACCAGGCTCCACCCATAGCAGGTCAAACCCCACTCCTTCCTCTCCCTGTTGACCTGGTGCTTCCTATGTAAACATTGCTGCAGTCTAATTCTCAACACATTTCCATCCACTGCCATCATTACTTAACTGACCACATCAGAGCATTTTCAAAATGACATTGGGATTTTGGGATGTCAAGATTGCTTTTTGGTAGCTCTGGCCTGCTTCAAAAGAAAAAAAAAGAAAAACACACATTAATTTTTTTATTTTAGTGTGACTTTGTTGCCAAGTGTAAAGACTTCTCTGAAGTCAAACCACTATGTTGGCAGCACCAAAGTGACCTCAACTGGGCACAAGCCTGGTCAGCTTGCCTGGAGGTCCTGGGCTGCCCAGACAAGACCCCCCCCCCGCCTCACTGATGTGGTCCAAAGGAAAGCAGAGCAAGACATTTGGCACCAGTTTGGCTGCAGGAGTTGCCAGAAGTTCACAGCACCACCCAACCACCTTAGGGACTCCTTAGCTTGTTCTTCTCCTGAAGATGTCCTGCAAGGAAGTGGAGGTTTAGGAACAGAGTTTTCCTTCTTTTAGATGGGCTGCGTTCCCAGGTGGACAAAACCCCACAAGCTGATTTGTTGATTCATTCAAATTTGTACACCTGCAGGTCTCAGGACGGTTCATGGGATGAAGCCACAATACAAAAACACAAAATGCAGAATCAAAATAAAATCAAGAACAGCCCAATAAGTCCCCCCCAAAAAACCTCGCATTTTAATATGGCATTGTAGATTAATATTAATGAAAAAATAACAACCCCTCACCATGGCAGGGGGGACAAGGAGAGGCAGCTGCCCCCCTCCCCAATCAAGTCAATCAATACTTAACTAACTGAGGTTCTGCCCCCCAAAAAAACCCTTAAATCCTGGCTATGCCCATGCCCCTCACTCCAGACTGCATTTTACCTTCATCCCGGTCCTCTGTTTTGTTGTTTAGTCATTTAGTCGTGTCTGACTCTTTGTGACCCCATGGACCAGAGCATGCCAGGCACCGCTGTCCTCACCGCCTCCCGCAGTTTGTTCCCACCATCTCATCCTCTGTCGTCCCCTTCTCCTTGTGCCCTCCATCTTTCCCAACATCAGGGTCTTTTCCAGGGAGTCTTCTCTTCTCATGAGGTGGCCAAAATATTGGAGCTTCAGCTTCAGGATCTGTCCTTCCAGTGAGCACTCTGGGCTGATTTCCTTCAGAATGGAAAGGTTTGATCTTCTGGCAGTCCATGGGACTCTCAAGAGTCTCCTCCAGCACCAGAATTCAAAAGCATCAATTTTTCGGCGATCAGCCTTCTTTGTGGTCCAGCTCTCACTTCCATACATCACTACTGGGAAAACCACAGCTTTTACTATACGGACCTTTGTTGGCAAGGTGATGTCTCTGCTTTTTAAGATGCTGTCTAGGTTTGTCATTGCTTTTCTCCCGAGGAGCAGGCGTCTTTTAATTTCGTGGCTGCTGTCACCATCTGCAGTGATCATGGAGCCCAAGAAAGTAAAATCTCTCACTGCCTCCCTTTCTTCCCCTTCTATTTGCCAGGAGGTGATGGGCCCAGTGGCCATGATCTTCGGTTTTTTTTTGATGTTGAGCTAGGGAAACCCAAACCCAAAACCACGCCAGAGAAGGAAGCGCTCCGAAGAAACGGACTCTCCTTCCTGCAGAGAGCTCCCATCTCCCTGCAGGGAGCCCTCCGCTCTCCCGGAGGAGCAGCGCGCCTCTCTGCCTGGCCAGCCTCCTGCGAGGAGGGCAGGCTCTTTGGCCCACGCCTCAGGAGGCACCGATCCCCGCTGCGAAGCGGGAGCCTGATGAAAACTTTCCTCGCCCGCCCCCCCCCGCCCCCAGTCACGCGACGCGACGCAGCGCGCGCTGGGCTTCGGGGTTTGTTTTTTGACAGGTGTCTCTTCTCCCGCTTCCCTCACGGAGCGCGAGAAACTCCGAGCATCCAGACGCGCCCGCGTGTCCGCGCGTGAGGGACAGCAGCTGAGGCGGGCGAAGGAGCCTCGTCCGCCCACGACCCTCCCCTCCCCCCTTGCTCTCTGTCACCCGAATTACTTTCTCCGAGCCTCGTCCCCTCAGCGCGGTCTCCGAAGCGGAGCCACCTGAGGGAAAGAGTCCAGCCGGCGCCTCCTCTCATCCCCGAGGCCCGACCGGTCACTGGTCTTCTGGTCACTGGACTACGTGGGTCGGTTGCAGCGCCCTCCCAGCTTCCCCACGCCCCCGAGCGGCAGCGGCGGCGGCGGCGGCCCCCTTTCTCGGCGCGCCTCCCCTCCTCGCGGACTCGGGCGGGAGGAGGCGGCCCTCTTCAGGGCAGCGGCTTCGCCTCCTCGCACGGCGCCTGCGCGGCGGCGGCGGCCGGGGAGCCCGATCTGATAGGGAAAGCCAGGGCTGACACTACCCCCGTGTGGGCGGCGGAACGTCCCGAGGATGACGTGCGGCGTTCTCGAACCCCGTGTCTCGCTCGCTGGCTCCTCGCTCGCCTGTGCCGAAGGGAACGGGGGAAGAAGAAGCAGCCAGGAGGAGGAGGGAGGAGGAGCGGCGGCGGCGGCAGGAGCGGCGCGGAGGAGGAGACGGAGGAAGAGGAGGAGGAGGAAGACTCTTGCCGGAGGAGCGGCGGCGGCGCCATGGCGGCCCTGGAGCGGCCCGTGCCCAGTCCCGAGGCGTTCCTGGGCCAGCCCTGGGCCGCCTGGGTCCGGGAGGCCGCCCTTCCGCACACGCATTGCGCCGCCCCCCCGCACAGTAAGGGCGCCCGCCGCACACAAGGACCGGCCAGGCGGGGCGGCGGGTGGGGTGGGGAGCACGCGGAGGCGCCCCTCTCCCCGGACACGCACATGCGATGCAGCCCAGCGGGGTGGATGCGAGCGAGGGAGGGAGGGAGGGAGCTGGCATGCCCTGCCGCCTCTTCTCCCCCAGCACACCACCGACCCATTGCATTGCACTTGCCTTGCATTGCACAGACCCCCATGGCACTGGGGTTTGCTCCCGCCCCCGTCACCCAGTTGCATGGAGACCCACCCACCCACCCACCCATGTGTGCGGGTGGTGCGCTGTGCCCGGCCGGTACTGTCCTGCTGGGCACCTCCGGCTGCAGGAGAGGAGGAAGATGCTGTCTGGGTGGCTGGCTGTCAGAGGGACGGGGGGGAGGGGCAGGAGAATGCCGTTGCATTTGGGGAGGAGGTTGGGGGGGGCGATCTGGGCCAGGGTGCTGCTGGGTGCGGAATAAGGAGGCAGGAAGGATGCTTGGTGCCTGGTTGAAGGCTGCCCGGGGGATGCTCCTGCCTGGCAGATGCAGCGATTGTTGCATCTTGCCTTTTTGCAGCCGCTGGCTAGCGGAGCACCCTTTAACTCTTTAGCGCTCTCGTCGGATATAGCGGCCTCTGCCTCTGCTCTCCCTTGACTTTTGCTTCTCTTCTGCAGGTATAGAGCTAGAAGATGCTGGAAAAGAGGGTGGAAAAAGCAGGGAGGTGATGAGGCTTAATAAAGAAGGTAAGGAAGGGGCCAGGGGCCTGACCATATGTTATTGTACCTTGCTCTCCGCCCGGCTCTGGTTAGAGAGCTCAGGGGTTTTTTGTTTTCGTTTTGCCAAGTATGGCTGGGGCGTCACAACCATGTGGATCCTATTGAATCTAACCACAAACAAGGCTTACTGGGCCTATGTGTTGAGATAGTTCCATGTATGAATATTCAGTACTTGCATGGTTCTCTTCAGCTTTTGTTTTATAAGGAACTGGCTATCCCATTATTAATTTGAGACAGTGCTGTGTTTTAAATATGCAAGTAAGTACACACTTCTATCTGCTCATCTGTGTCCAGGCTAGTCAGCTTTTCATATTCTTTTTACTAACTTATTCTGTAGCTGAAAAGGCAACAGCTGAATCAAACAATCACATAGTTTTACTTCTAGTGTTGCCGAAAACAGGTCTGTCATAATAACCAGATGTTGGATCAATGTTCAACATAAGCTTTGATTTTCATGATGATAAAGCTGTTGGTGCACAGAGGTGCAGTGCATAGTGAGTATTTAAGTTTTGGGCAACTTTTCAAACTAAATGAGCATTTTTGACATTTGTAAAGAAGCATACATAAATTGTAATTCAGAGAATTGTTAATATGGCGCCAGGTTTGTGAGCATGTGTGCAACTTACGAGTGAGTGAAGTTGGCAAACAAGCCTATACTTTCTATCAAGGAAGAACTTATGACTGCAGACAGTTCCTATTGACAGATTTGTTTTGTAATGTGATCCATAGACTTATCAGCAAGCATTTGTCAGATTTTATGTACATTGAAGAAGCTGCGTGGGTTCATGATGGCATGAGCAAGGGTTTGACACACTCTTTTAGCAGAACTGAAACTAACTAGCGTGTATGTTGTAGAAAAACACTGTATTTTTGGAACTTGATAGGACAAGCTAATGGCTAGATCTTGTTAACTAATGTGCTGAGACAATACTTCATCAAGATCAGGCATGTAGATTCCAGGACCATTGAAGGTGGATAGCTCATTCTGCCATGATGGTGCAGGTGCCAACCTCTGGCCCAAGCACAGCAGCATGGGTTTCTCCTTTTCCACTCTACTGAGCTGTGCAAGGGCTATTTGTTTTAAGTGAACGTGTGGGAATGAGTGAGAATAAGCTTTATAAGTGGCACCTGTCAGCATATTCTTAAGTGTTTTTACTCAGAGGTAAAGCTATAAATCTAATTGTGCCTACTCAAAAGCAAGTCCTCTTGAATTTAGTGGGGCTTCCTGTCAGGTAAATGCAGGTAAGGATTATAATCTTAGTTCTGCTGATGGTGTCCATACGATGACATTCTAAGGGTACATTTCTATTAGCGCTTAACTGAGAGTCAGCCCCATTAAATATTGTGAGGCTTACATTCCCAGGCTTGCACACCGCATGCCATTTATCTGCCCTGAAGCCAAGAACAGTAAATTAACTCCCTTACACCCTTTTGAGTTTTTGTGGTACTAAGAGGCTTTCGGAAGGGGCAGCAATGCTCCACCAGCAGATTAGGATATATAATTATTTACCTTGAAAGAAAAATTCAACTCCAAGTATAGATACATCAGCTTCTAATAAATCTTAACACAAGTCTAGGACCAATATTATTAATTATTTTCAGTATCACAAGCATACGTTTGGGGGATAGTTAGGGTTTTATAACATTTTGTAATATTGCTGTTGCCAGGATATATCATAAATTCAAATTAATCCCCCTCCCAAATTATATCAGGCTGAGCTGAAAATTCTCTCACGATAACTTCCTCCAGATGTACCTCAGAAAATTCCGTTGTAGAACCACCTGGTCCGTAGTGTGGTCCATAGGAGGACACTTGAACTTGTAGTATAAACGTTGCAGGCTAAAAATGTTCTCCAATTTTTAAAATAGTGTTAAATATGTCTCCTTGTTCAAATCCTCACATATATTAACTGAACTTATTTCCCAGGAAGTGTGCTGTGCGGCTGCTTTGAATTGCTTGATGACCCTGAATATGAAGATTAATGTAATATTTCGATAACTGAGATAATACAGTAGAAGGGAAGACCGAGAACTTAGTGGATGAATATATTTTACACTAGTTTGTATATAGACAGGGTCATTGAGCTTGCCGCAATTTCAGCTCCTGTATGACGTGGGTCTTTAAAAACAGTAGTGTTTTTTTATATTTGTTGTAGGGTTCATTCAAGATGTGCTACTTCCTGAAGCAGCTTTTCTGCATGAATCTAGTGAACTGAGAGGTATGCCCCAGGGATATTCCTTGACATTGCAAAAGCCCTTGGATCACATTCTGCTGTAATGGCTCCCCTAAAAATATTGTTGCTTCTGCGATGAAACTGGCCCCTCCATAGTTATTTCTTAGGGAGGTGGAAACTTTCTGCTTTTAGAACACAGTGCAATTACTACATTCAAATTAAACCATGTTATGATGTAAACATAACATATTTAAAGTTTACTTTTAGCTGTAGTATATTCCTAGCTTATTTTAGGCACCCCCTTTGTTGGGCCTAAACTGAAAAGTTTCCTTTCTCCACAATATAATCTGCTGCAACCTGTAGGCTGTTGTTTTCATTGTTTGTGACTGATGGCAGCTTTTTGAAAAGGGGTTGTGGTTGTGGTTTGCTTAAATGTTGATTCTTGATTTAGTACCTGAATAGTTTAGCCAAGGAATCTATGTGAGAACGAAAAGTGTTTGGCTGGCAAAGTTCTGTTGCTGGGGTCCCCCAACACCAATGTTAAGCATTTATCCTGTGTGAGAGAGCAGAGTAATGCCATGTTTTCTGATACCGTCATAGCTGTTGATGTACCTCATTGTCGGCATTTGCCTCCTAAAGTAACATGCCTTCAGGCTGAGCCGTTGAATGGCGTGCATGAAGGTCCAGTTGTCAAAATGAGCTTTGGTTATACTTGTTGTTTGGTTGGAGAATAACTTTAATCTACAGTATTGGATAAGTGAGGCTTTCAAATTGAGAACTACTCTTTGTACTCTCTGTGGTTTAGACCACAGCACCACCCCACATCCCTTTTTGTACTCTCTTAACGTCTACCATTGTGGCACTAGGCTCTCTCGGCATCAGAAGGGTAGCAGAAGACTGCCTAGACACAGCTAGAAATACTACCGGGATGGGTGGGCAACTTCGCTTGGCTATCTTGCAGTTTATCTCGCAGCTTACTGTAATATCAATTTCTGGGGGTCAGCTCCCCAGATCCCAGAACAGCACCAGATGCTGTCCATTCGACATCTTGATCTTACGGCGATATTAAGCAGCTATAAAGTGCTTTTAGAGCACACTTCACGTCAGTTCTCAGCGAACTGAGGATTTCATTTTATTATGGATATCTTCATTTGGCAAGTGGTAGGATGCTGAGAAATACTGCCTTCACTTGAACTAGGGACCTACTGGCTTACATTCTTGGGCTGCGGTCTGGTGCACATTTATTTGAACACAGTGGGATTTAATTATGAGTAAACATGCACAGGACTTCCTCATCAGCTGTCTTTCATCATTAGCTATTTTTCACTGTCTGGGGTAACAAACCCATTTCGAAGGTGGCAGGGAGTACATGGTACCTTGGTTTACAACCATAACCCGTTCCGGAGGTCTGTTTGTAAACCAAAACAGGTTGTAACCCAAGGCACGCTTTTGCCAATGGGGCCTAAAAAAAAAAAAATGGGGACACACACTTGACGTGTTTGTAATCCAAAACGTATGCAAACCAGACTGTTTGCAAAACAAGGTTCCACTGTATTTTGTGTAGTCCCTTCTGCTCAGGAGCAATGCTGTGCTGCCACTTAGTGAGGCAGGGTAAGGCAGGTGGTGGGGTGAAACTGGGGCTCTGCGAGCACACTGGCAGAGCCAGTCCAGTACTCACACCTGCGCAGCCTCAACCTTGCAGCCATGCTGCCCCCCCCTGCCCTACTAAGTGGTAGTGGTTATTCTGTTGGTTGGGAGGATCGCGGAATAATGCCTCCTGCTCTTGCTTCTTCTTGTACGCTGATGTTATCACACACCACAAGGGACACTGCCTGTCAGTCTTAGACCTCAGAGTTCTGACTTGGTAGCAAATGTGTGAGGTCCATGGGGCTTGGCTGTCAGCACTGGCGGAGGAAGAGGAGTGTGGGGGGGTGTGGGGGGAGCTGTCCCCCACCCGCTTTGGCGCCACGCCCCCAGGACACACACCACGTCCTTGTGGGCGGCACACAATGCCCCCGAGACACACGCCTGAAGCTCCGCCACTGGCTGTCAGTATAGTCTAGGGAGCAAGGATAGGCTGGTTTGCGCAGTTCTGCTTTAGTAAAGAGTTGCTCTGATTAGAATTATACCACAAACAGGTTATATATAATAGTCCTTTCAAAATATCTATTTAAGACATTTACATACCACTTAGTTATTTGCATTTCTGAGTGGTGGATATAAAAACAATCCACGGAAAAAGGAACACTAAAACAACACCTAAATTATCATAAAATTGAAGTACTGTAGTATCTTGACTGGGTGTTGTTGCTTTTTAAGCAGACCATGTGCTTGAATATATTGTTAAAATATGTTGCTGCACAACACTGAAATGTATTATAATAATTTAAATATTAAATGTTTTTCTTGCACTAGAGAATCCAGAGCCTTGTTCTTTTGGGAAATAAAGCTTGGGGAACAGAGACCTCATCCCAAGAGCACTGTGTGCTTAAGTCTCTTTGATACAAACGTAATCTGTGCACTAAATTTGCTTGTTTCGGTGCAATAGCATGCATTGCCCATGCAATCTCTTCAAACCACCCAGTGGTTGAAAAACAGTTTGTACAGAATCTGACTGGCTAATATGTGGAAATAACTCTGTGTGTGTGTGTGTGTGTGTGTGTGTGTGTGTGTGTGTAAGTGGTCTACTCCCATAAGCAGTGTCATAGTGGAGGAACTATGGCTCCTGAAAGATTACAGTAGCTACTTCATTGAAAAGCAACTCCCTTTTTCTTGCACATCTGCTCCTGGGAAGAAGCCACTATGTACCTTCTGTAAGTGCCACTTCCGATGTTAACACTATTCACATGTGTATACTGCCTGCATGAGCAGCTTTTGCAGTCAGTTGCAATGTGGGAAAAAGTGATACTTGGCATGTATATCGCACTTTGAAATGTTCAAAATAGTAGGAAGGGTCATTGGTTGGGAGAGCTTTGCATACAGTTGTTCCCAGGTTTGTTCCCTGGCACCTTTAGGGTAGGCTGGGAGAGATCATGCCATAAATCATGTCAGTGGTCCAGTTCACATGTACCACTAAGCCATGGCTAAGCATGAACACACGCACTGTAGTTACAGTAAAAAAAATTCAGCTGCTTTGCTGCTCCCTCCTTGTCTTGTTAGCTGGAGCTAAGCTGTAGTTTGGCTTAGCATTACATGCAAACTGAACCATCGCAGACGGTACTGACCAAGAAGGCACAGTGATCTTTGTGTAAGGGAACTTTCAGTGTTTTTGTAGTACAGGCAATCCTTGTTTGGTGAAGGGGTTCTGTTCCAGACCTCTGTGTGTGTAAGCCTGCTCCATCCCTTTTCATGACGTCTTTATGATGTTTTGGGGCTACTTCTGAGTTCTGAGCTGTGCGCATGTGTGTGATCGTGCGTCATTCGGAGTTGCCTGTAATCCTTACAGTGTTATCTTAGGTCACCTCCAGACGACCAGCTTATTGAACATTTCATACTGATTTGTTTGCACAAGGTTTGTGGGGAGGTTAGATGATGTTGGCTATTTATTCAGTATTCGTTTTCAGAGAGGTTAGACAATGTTCTGTCAAGTAAGTGTTATCTTCCCACTTTCCAATTCTTTCCCCTGTCACTTTTCTTACAGCAAAAAGTCCAGTGAGGTGGTGGTGGCTACAGACGGATTTGTTCTGCAAGAACACTGAATCAACTTTAATCATGTAACCTGAATTTCTAGGTGTGATTGAATCCCACCTGAAAACGGCAGCAGTCTGGAAGCGCCCTTATAAATCATTATAATCATGTTAGGTCTGTCAGTATTGTTCCTATATTTTAGGTGATGGGGTGGAGGCTGAAAACGATGACTTGTTGTCTAGGGTTGCCTTCACAAGTTTCAGGAGTGTCCCATCCCTTAGCCATTATGCCACACAACAGTGTGTGAATCAACTCTTACATTGTGGTGTTTTGCAGCGATACTTTTATTAAGTGCATATGGAGCAGATGCTTGTGGGTTGTTGTTTTTAGTTGTTAGGGGATTTGATCATGAATGAAAAGAAATATTTCTCACCTAGGTGATTCTTTGGAATCAAGCTTACCAATGCGAGGAAACCTTGCATATGCATCATAGTGTAAGGCAGGGTAGTGGTGATATGATTTAGGATTAGTGTTAGGGTTAGCTGTGCATTTGCTGTATTTGTAGCACTTCACTTGAGAAATTCTTTTGACTCGGCGCCGATATTGTTACTGAACCTCTGTGTCTGGAGTGGCAGAAACCGGCTCGTTGGCTTTGATGCTGTGAGTGGGGGAACCAAATAGGCATCTCCTGCTGGCTTCTTCAAGGCTGGAAGAGCTTGACTGATCTTTGTAAAACATCTTGAAAAAGAAGAAAGTAGTTCAGATCTGTGTTGGAGGGAAACTTCTAATGTATTTTTTCAGCATGTTGCATGTATTTTATTGGGGGGCCGAGATCTCCCAAGATCAACCTGGCCCTTATAATATGCAAGTACACTGTGTGAATAAATTCTCATCATTTGAAGTTAGAGGCTGAGGCTGTCTCCTTTCCCTAATAGTCTTGAGCAGAATAATTGCTGTTTGTCGTTCCCTTTTTCTTGAACAATACTATTTCATCTGCTACTTTAAGAAAATTTAGGTTTTCCCTGTTGCAGAGTATTGGTTGGTTTGCACATAGCGCAAATCATGGCTAAGTGTGAATGTGTGAGATTATTATAAAATAAAATACGCAAAAGAAAGATTATTATAGCACCATGTAAGAAACCAGAAGTCTGATCTCCAGTGCAACAAATGCAAACTATAGATTACTCTGTAGTGACTCATTAAAATTTGGCATGTTAAAACTCAGGGCTCCCTATTGCTTACTGTGTTCACTATGCATCTGTTGAGATAGATGTTGCATAGTTGGCCAATGGGCAAGATAAAGGAAGACAGAAGGCAGGTGCTCTTTCCTAGGCCTTTGGTTGAAATTTCCATTCAGCAGTGAAGGATGTGGGAGAGAGAATGGATGAATCCTCGTGCTTGCAGTAAAAAATTCTTATGCTTGAAGTTAGAACCCTCAAAATTTCCGGAGAACAAAGAGATATCGAGGACATGTTGAGCCTTTTAGGCACTTCTGTCTTACATTGTTAACTTTGAGCAAAACAAATTAGACTCTCATGTGAACAGCTAGTGTATCTTAACTCTCCTGCGTCATTTCTGCAGAATAACCCATGGGTTCCCTTCCCATCCCAACTGAAGAACATGTAGCTTGTTTGGCAGACTTGAAACGTGTCCTTCTGAATGTGAAATTGTATTCTATAAAGCAGGAGTGGGAAACCTGTGGCCTTCCAAATGTTGCGTCCCCCAACTTACATCACCCCCAGCCAGCATGGTCAATCAATTGGGATCATGGGAGTTGTAGTCCAGCAGTGTCTGGAGGACCACAGGTTCACTATTGCTTATGGAAGACAAATGTGGAGAGAAATTCCATCAAATACAAATTCCGCCTGTACTAATTAAACCATTAGTGTTGTTGTTTTTGTTTTTGTTGTTGTTGTTGTCGTCGTCAGTGAAGCCTAACATTTAGGTATGAAGACACACTATTTGAAAGGTAGTGATAGATGGAGGAAAATATTTTTAAGGTTCCATGCTCACTGAACACTTTGGTTCAGTTCACAAGCTTTTACTTTGTCCATCTTGAGCAAAACTTTAATAAGACAGAATATGTTGGATTTCTTTTACAGCGAGAAAATTCAGTTTATCTTCATATGTTGCTGCCTTCCAGTGGAACTTTTTAAAATTTTGTTGCTTTTGAGACAAAATTCATTCCAGGTACGATTGTTTTACCTATAAGGCATGTGGTTTTTTACATATAGGTGTTTTACCTATATGGCATATGATTGTTGTACCTATAAGGTTGATGATCACATAGTTGGAAATAGATTTCAGTGGAAGGACACAAAGCATGGTGAAGCATTGCCCTATTGCCACAGAATAGCCTGTCGGTTACTAAATGATTAGTACAATACCCTGTAAAACTCTGAAAGTAAATTCTGAAATATTGCATGTGGCTGCTGTTGGTTACTGCTATTCCTTGCAGCCTTTACAGGTGTATGGGGTGTTGGGAGAGGGGTAGTACCTCTGGTAGAGGACAGGTTGTGCTTCTTCTGGGGTATTTCATCCACCTTTGGTCCCTACCCTGTGCTCAGCTCTCACTTGTAGCTCCTAGAAGCTCATTCGACAGCATTGTACCCTGGGAACGGCTTCTACTAGCTGGATAAATCAGATGAAGCTAGCTGATAGAAGAAGAGTTTGGATTTGATAACCCACCTTTCACTCCCTTTAAGGAGTCTCAAAGCGGCTAACATTCTCCTTTCCCTTCCTCCCCCACAACAAACACTCTGTGAGGTGAGTGGGGCTGAGAGACTTCAGAGAAGTGTGACTGGCCCAAGGTCACCCAGCAGCTGCAGGTGGAGGAGCGGAGACGCGAACCCGGTTCCCCAGATTACGAGACTACCGCTCTTAACCACTACACCACACTGGCTCTGTCTCAAACCCTCGGTGAGTTAGGGATTTGTCCTGCATGCGGAGTCAAACTCCAGTGGATCGCTTGGACGAGACCAGTAGTGGGTCCAACGGTCAAGGGGCTAGTTTCTGTACGTGCTGTAGCAGGAAGTGAGGGGCAGATGAGGCTTGTCAACCTGGGAAGATAGCCCATCTAGGAAAAGGAATGTCCTCTGGGAATGCAACACATTCACTCTTGATTCTCCTGTTCAAATTATAAGATGGGTGATGTCATGTCCAAATATGCTGCTGATGACCCAGCTGTGTATCTCATGGCCTGACGTAATATCCCTGCGTGGATACATCAATTTTCCTTGTACAAACTCGGCATGTGGAAGACAGAGGAAGCGATAATTGGGAGAGGGTGATGACATGCGCCTTTTCCTTCCCGCTTTGGTTCACAGTGGAGGCAGGAAATGGATAATTAATTTGGCCATATCTTTAATACAGAAGCTTGGGTATCAGCATGACATGAACTTTTTCTTCCCTTGGTACTGTTTGCATAAGCTTTACCCATATGTTTATCAGGCTGCCTCTGGCATAGCTTTCCATGGCATAGACTGCTCTGGCACCTTGCTTTTTCAGTCTTATGTGGGCTTCCAGTAGCGTTTGCTTATCACGCACAACTTGTTCTGGACCTATCTCCGTGGCTGCTTCTGCCCGCCTAGGCAACTCGGTGTAGCAATGGTAGTTGCTGTTTTTGTATGTTCTCTGGAAGTTCCAGCTGTTACAGTGACTAGACTGCTGGCAGTGTGTGGGCAGACGGCTGACGGCATGTGGCACTTCTGCTGGAACATTTACATTGGCTGCCCATATGCTGCCAGGCCAGTTTCAGGTTATTCCCCGTCTTACAGAGGCCCAACCAGCTTCAGCCGGAAGTTGGGCATTAACCTTTTAGCAGAGATTCATCAGGCATCCTTGCTTTTCACTTCCAGGCATCTCTTGAATAGGTTTCTGTGCCCATAGGCCTTTCAATTTTTATTGTTATTCATGTTTTTATACTGTATTTTATGCTGCTTTTATAATTAAGTGTTTTAAATTCGTTGTTAGCTGCCCTGAGCCCAGTTTTTGAACTGGGAAGGGAGGGGTATTAAAAAAAAAAAATTTATTTATTTATTTATTTATTTATTATTTGCAGCACTTTAATTAGTCAGTTACTTACTGTTTTTAATACTGTTTTATGTTTTATTGTTGTTCCCTTCCTCAATATATTACAGTATAGTGGCACAGAAATACTTTTATAAATAGATAAGTATATATGGCATTTCACAAAGAAGAAATTGACAGGTTTGTACTCTAAGGGGCCTGCAATCTGACACAAAGGAAACAGAGGTGGCGGGGGGGGGGGGAATCAAGTGGGAAAATAATACGGGATGAACTTCGGTTTTGCATGCTTCATCTTTTTTACAGTAGGGTTTTGAAACAAGGGGCATAAGTTGAGTTTGAAGTAAGTAAGGGTGAGGTCTTACAGGTGGTATTGAAGTTGATTCCAGGCTGTAAGCGTAGGAAGAGAGAAAGACCAGAATCTGAATCAGCTGCTTGCAGAGTGGTGGACTGAATATAAAATAGCACAACCATTTCAGGCCTCTGGAATGGGATTGTGTACAGTGGTGCCCCGCAAGACGAATGCCTCGCAAGACGGAAAACTCGCTAGACAAAAGAGTTTTCCGTTTTGGAGGTGCTTCGCAAAACGAATCTCCTGCTGGTTTCCCCCCTTTCCCCCCCCTTTTTCTAAGCCGCTAAGCCACTTATCAGCTGATCCGATCAGCAGATAAGCCGCTAAAAGCCTCTAAAAGCCGCAAATAGCGCTAATCCGCTAATCCTTCAATGGGCTTGCTTCGCAAGACGAAAAAAACCGCTAGACAAAGAGAATCACAGAACGGATTATTTTTGTCTTGCGAGGCACCACTGTATTGTGTTCTACAGTTATCCCCTGGTATTTGTCTGGCTTGGGTGCTGCTAGTTGTTTGGGGATCCTGAAATCACACCGTACCATGGTGTTTGACCCGCTTTGTTGTTGCACAGAGGTGGCCTCGTGTCTGTTATACTTTTTGCCCAGAAAAAATTACACACACACCCTTGTACCTTGGTTTACAGACGCTTCAGGTTACAGACTCTGCTAACCCAGAAATAGTATCTCGTGTTAAGAAATTTGTTTCAGGATGAGAACAGAAATCGCGCGGTGGCAGCGGAAGGCTCTATTAGCTAAAGTGGTATCTCAGGTTAAGAACAGTTTCAGGTTAAGAACGGACCTCCAGAATGAATTAAGTTCTTAACCCGAGGTAAAAAGATAAAGGGACCCCTGACCATTAGGTCCAGTCGTGACCAACTCTGGGGTTGTGGCGCTCATCTCACTTTATTGGCTGAGGGATCCGGCGTACAGCTTCTGGGTTGTGTGGCCAGCATGACTAAGCCGCTTCTGGCAAACCAGAGCAGCGCACGGAAACACCGTTTACCTTCCCGCTGGAGTGGTACCTATTTATCTGCTTGCACTTTGACGTGCTTTCGAACTGCTAGGTTGGGGCAAGAGCAGGGACCAAGCAACGGGAGCTCGCCCTGTCGTGGGGATTCGAACCGCGACCTTCTGATCAGCAAGTCCTAGGCTCTGTGGTTTAACCCACAGTGCCACCTGCATCCCCTTAACCTGAGGTACCACTGTAATTAAGGCTCATTTTTCTCAGTGCAGCTGTCATGTGAACCAGATCCTAGAATGTTTTGTTTCATGCTCCCACCAAACAACTCTTGACAACAGCTTGGCAGCAGCATGAAACCAAACTGGGTGGTAGGAGGCCATCACTGTGGCAAGCTCACTGCTTGGAGCAACCGTGGCGCACAGAGGTTTCCTGAATGCAGTCCTCACATGGCAGCAGTTTATCTTGTAAAGCAGCCATAGCAGGCATGATGATTTTCATTTGTTTTAGCTATAATTGTATGGAAGGCTGCAGCACATAGGTGAAGTTTTAGTTTCTCTTTTCAAATGGTTGCCTGAGACAGAAAATTTGGAAATGTATTTGTGTTTGTCAGATGAGCTAAATACCGTATTTTTCGCCCCATAAGACGCACTTTTTCCCCTCCAAAAATGAAGGGGAAATCGGGGTGCGTCTTATGGGGCGAATGCCTGCAAGCCTCGCGCGCCCGGCAGGAGGTCCCACTGGGTGCGCGAGGCTTGGGGCGGCAGCAAGTCGCCCGAAGCACGGGGAGCCCTCTGGAGGGCTCCCCCTGCTTCCAGCGAGTGTCTGCAAGCCTCGCGCACCCGGCAGAAGGTCCCACCGGGTGCGCGAGGCTTGGGGCGGCAGCGGACTGCTTGCCGGGATGCAGAAGCTTGGCGCGCGCTGAGCTCAGCACGCCCCAAGCTTCTAGGGGCGCGCAAGCAGTCCGCTGCCGCCCCAAGCCTTGCGCACCCGGCGGGACCTCCTGCCGGGTGCGGGAGGCTGGGGGCGGCAGCGGACTGCTTGCCGGCATGCAGAAGCTTGGCGCGCGCTGAGCTCAGCAAGCCCCAAGCTTCTAGGTGCGCGCAAGCAGTCCGCTGCCGCCCCAAGCCTCGCGCACCCAGCGGGACCTCCTGCCGGGTGCGGGAGGCTTGGGGCGGCAGCGGACTGCTTGCCGGGATGCAGAAGCTTGGCGCGCGCTGAGCTCAGCATGCCCCAAGCTTCTAGGGGCGCGCAAGCAGTCCGCTGCCGCCCCAAGCCTTGCGCACCCGGCGGGACCTCCTGCCGGGTGCGGGAGGTTGGGGGCGGCAGCGGACTGCTTGCCGGCATGCAGAAGCTTGGCGCGCGCTGAGCTCAGCAAGCCCCAAGCTTCTAGGTGCGCGCAAGCAGTCCGCTGCCGCCCCAAGCCTCGCGCACCCAGCGGGACCTCCTGCCAGGTGCGGGAGGCTGGGGGCGGCAGCGGACTGCTTGCCGGCATGCAGAAGCTTGGCGCGCGCTGAGCTCAGCAAGCCCCAAGCTTCTAGGTGCGCGCAAGCAGTCCGCTGCCGCCCCAAGCCTCGCGCACCCAGCGGGACCTCCTGCCGGGTGCGGGAGGCTTGGGGCGGCAGCGGACTGCTTGCCGGCACGCAGAAGCTTGGGGCGCGCTGACCTCAGCTTGCCCCAAGCTTCTGGATTAGCGCAGGGGTCCGCTAGCCCTGGGAGAGGCGCCCGGCTCTCCCACGCTAGCGGAGACCTTGCCGGCACGCAGAAGCTTGGGGCGCGCTGAGCTCCGCACGCCCCAAGCTCCTGGTGTAGCGCAGCGCACCTGGGGGGGAAATAAAAATTTTTTCCTTTATTTCCCCCCCTAAAATCTAGGTGCGTCTTATGGGCCGGTGCGTCTTATGGGGCGAAAAATACGGTAGGTAATGCTGATAGGGTAGCAGCTTAATTCGTAGAATCATAGAATTGTAGAGTCCAACCCCCTGCTATGAAGAAATCTTAACCAAAGCACCTGTGACAGATAGCCACCCAATCTCTGCTTAAAAAGCAATGAAAGAGAGTTTACCACCTTCCGATGGAGCCTGTTTCACTGTTGGAATGGGTATTAAGAAAGTTCTTCCCCATGTTTAGTTGGAATCTCCTTTCTTGTAGCTTGAATCCACTGATCCTACCCTCCAGAGCAGGAGAAAACAAGCTTGCTCTAGCTTTCATGTGATAGCCCTTTAAATATTTGACCATCATATCTCCTCCCAGTGTCCTCTTTGCTTGGCTAAACATACACGAATCCCTCAACTGTTCCTCATAAGGCTTTGTTTCCACACCCTTGATCGCCTTGGTCACCCTCCTCTGCATATGTTCCAACCAAATTCAGTGAAGCTTTCTTGCAGGTGGGGTTAGGATTGCACATCTGAGCAGCTATGGTTAGAAATTAGGTAGGCATGGATTTCGTAGGACTGTTGGTGTTCCAGTCCCACGTTCGCCACAGATTCACTGGAAGGACTTAAGCAAGTTACAGTTGTACCTTGGTTTTCGAACAGCTAAGTTCTCGAACGTTTTGGCTCCCGGACGTCACAAACCCGGAAGTGACTGTTCTGGTTTACCAATATTTATAGAAGCCAAACATCTGACGGGGCTCCCATGGCTTCTGATTGGCTGCAGAAGCTTCCTGCAGCCAATCAGAAGTCGTTCTTTGGTTTTCAAACATTTTGGAAGTCGAACAGACTTCCAGAATGGATTCCGTCCGACTTCCAAGGTACGACTGTATTCCATTGCAAATCAGTAAAATGGTGCCAAATCAGGTGTGTGTGTCTTTCGCAGACACTTCACTATTTCAGCTATAAAGCACAGTATTAAATGTTAACCCTTGTGCTGAAGAAAAACCAGAGAGCATATGTTTATAAAACATTCATGCATCTGCTTTGGCCCATATCAACCTACTTTTGAAGATAGTTAGGATGACAAAGCACAGGTAAGGCTGCAATCCTATGCACACTTGTCTGGGATATGTCCTGTTAAACTTAGTGGCGCTTTCTTCTATGTAGACAAGCAAAGGGTTCTTCTGGAAGACTGTAAATAAGTACTTTGCAGACTTAAAACCATAATAGTAACTTTTGAACGTTTCTGTTTGTCACTTCATAACTTCTTTGGAAAGAAAATAGTAAAAATTCCATTAAAACCAAAGTCTTAACAACCACCGCCATCATGCTTGTTGGAGATAATATGAGGACAAGTCGACTACTAATCCAGAACAAAATGATCTCCACATTCCTCAACAGATTGCCAGTTTTGATGTAGCTGAACAACCCTGCATGTTTCTTATGGCTTTGTAATATCCCAAACTGAAAACATTCGCTTTACTCTTGCCTAAGCAGCTAAACACTAATGAATAACATTTGCACTAATAGTTCTAAGATTTATGTAAATTACCAGGGTCTCCCTTAACTGAGGGATTCCATTCTGTGTCACAGAAGCCTATTTTTTTCAGTCTTAGTTGTTTGGTTAAAGTTGTTACTGACACAACTGTGGCAGCTGGAGATGATGGGATGATAGTCGAAAACATCTGGAAGGGACCAGGTTGGTGGAGGCTGGTGTGGCAGCCTCCCAGTTGTGTTCATTTCATGAATTGGTGCTTCTGAGATTACACCTTGTGTGGTTTCTCATATTTTGCTTTCTTGCGAGAATTCTGATGAATGTGTATTTAAGCCTTCAAACTGCACCACAACCCTTGCTGTGTTGCTTCTTCACTTTGGTTATCGATTGTGTCACACTGCATTTTCACGGAAACTGTAAAAATATGCCATGTATGAGACTCTGATTTATAATAACTGGTTCCTTGTTATATTTTCATGGTGAATCTAGTGGAGGAATGATGTATGAACACTGACTTCCTTCCACGATTTCTCTCCCTTCATGTGAATCAAGGTTGTAACTACTCTGTGTGTCCTTAAAACTTTGAGGGAGGGGTGCAACTTGGGTTATAGTAAGAATGTCGGCATACAGTGGGTTAACAGGTTCCCCTTTGTCTGGCAAAGAGGACTCTGGTGTTACAAAAGATGAGTGCCCCAGGGAAAGTATTGCTTCTTACCACTGCTGTGAAGGGAGAATTGGCCATGCCACTAGAAATAATGTTTTCGTTTGTTTTATTCTTTTGGGTTGTTTTTTTTGTCACTTTCCATCTCTTTGTGCTTTACTATAAGATGCTGTTCTACTGAACAGTCTTTGCTGCTGGAACAGAGACAGAAGAACTGCCCGGATATGAGAGCTAATTTATACGAGAGAAACATTTTAAACAATCCCAGTGAAAGATTCCCAGAAAACTATATAAAATATTGCTTACCTGAAGTTATACTTTGTGTTTTTGAAGGTAACCTTAATGAGATTTATAAATATAGGCTGAAGTGGACAATACTTACGACATAACCTGCTGATTTTTTAAAATAAAGTATTAATTGCTCCCTTTTTTCAAATAAAAAACCCCCTAAAACTTCCTTAAGGCAATTCGAATGTCATGACAATAAAAACAACTGGATAAATGAAAACAGAAAACAATGGGAAAATTTAAAGTGTCTTTAAAGTACAGGAGAATAAGAAGGTTCTGTTTTTATGCACAAATGCAAGTAATGAGATAGACACTAGCCCACGGGTAGGCAAACTAAGGCCCGGGGGCCGAATCCGGCCCAGTCGCCTTCTAAATCCGGGGAATCAGCGTGTTTTTACATGAGAGGAATGTGTCCTTTTATTTAAAATGCATCTCTGGGTTATTTGTGGGGCATAGGAATTCATTCCTGCCCCCCCATATAGTCCGCCCCCCCCCAAGGTCTGAGGGACAGTGGACCGGCCCCCTGCTGAAAAAGTTTGCTGACCCCTGACTAGCCATTTGCATGCAGGGACATGCTAATACAGAGCATGTCCTCCAGCCTTGGGTGCTGCTGGTTTTACTTCACTCAGTAAAGGGATGTGGAGCAAGGCCTCATCCGGTAACGTCTAAGGAGTGGAAAGGTTGGCATATATGCTCATCCCAGGTCCTTTAGGAATTTCAGCTAAAGTTCCATTCGAGACCCCTCAGATCTGGACCAATATCGGTCAGTGTTGATTTGCCAACCCTGCAGTGGTTGGCAGCCCTTGAGGTCTCAAATTTCAGTAATGCCAAAAAATAAAATAAAAAATTGCCCCATGCCTCTCACGCAGCATTCTAAATCATATTTGTGGTGTCCTCTGCAGTGCCTGCGAGGCTCTGCACCCAATGCGACTAAACAGTGTAAAGGTGAAGGGACCCCTGACCATTAGGTCCAGTCATGGCCGACTCTGGGGTTGCGGCGCTCTTCTCGCTTTATTGGCCGAGGGAGCCGGCGTACAGCTTCCGGATCATGTGGCCAACATGACTAAGCCGCTTCTGGCAAGCCAAAGCAGCGCACGGAAACACTGTTTACCTTCCCGCCGGAGTGGTACCTATTTATCTACTTGCACTTTGACGTGCTTTCGAACGGCTAGGTTGGCAGGAGCAGGGACTGAGCAACGGGAGCTCACCCCGTCGCGGGGATTTGAACCGCCGACCTTCTGATTGGCACGTCCTAGGCTCTGTGGTTTAACCCACGTTCCCCTAAATCTGACTGCCTGCGGCCAGTTCCCAGTGTTAAATGCACAGGTGAATTCTGCTGTAGCTGCAGCTTCCAGACAGAACACTGTACAGTAATCAGCCAGATCAGGGGCTCCCAAACTGTGGTCTTTGGCCGAGTTTCATTCAGGTGATCTGTGACATGCGGGTTGGTTTGTGGCTGCAGATAGTAGACCACACATCTTACACGCATTGTAATTCCACAGAATTCAAGGTGTAATTGCTACGACAGGCAGAAAAATCATAAAGCGGTCCAGCAAGCCGTTTTCAAGGGTTCGTGGTCTTGGTGGGGAAGTAGGAACCGCCAAGCTTAGATAGCCTACTTCTCTATTTTTTGTTATGATATAGTCTGAATATTATTTAATTCCCCCTCTGCTTTCTTTTAGGAAAGGAATGAATTTTTAATTCTATTCATTTAATTCTATTCATTTCTGCATTTGTGATCACACTTTCTACAAGGTGCTGTGGAGACAGGTTCATGCTAATACAGCAACTACAGCAGCTATTTTATAGGACATAACAGGACTCCTAGTGTCTATATTTCTCTCTTTCTCTCTCTCTCTCTTGACTACTGTGTAGAAGAGAACACGAAGCTACTTACTTGCAGTCTGGTATTCTTGGTGTGCTACACCCGTGTACATCAGGTTGCTGGTACAGTTGCGAACCTGATCCGTGCGGGAGGCACGTTCGCAACCCACAGTGCCACGTCTGCGCATGCACGGGTTGCAATTCACGGGTTTGCGCATCCGCAAAGCGCGATTTAGCGCTTCTGTGCATGTGCGACTGCTGAAAACCAGAAGTAACCCCTTCCGGTACTGCCAGGTTTTGGCACGTCCGTAACCCCAAAAAACGCAACCTGAAGTGTCTGTAACCCGAGGTGTGACTGTATTGTTGTTAATTACATTTGTATAGTGTCCTTCATCCGAACAACACAAGGTGGGTCGCAGCATAAAAATACAAAACGGGAACACAAAATACACAATAAAACAAAAACAACCAATAACTACCCCCTCCCACAAGCCTATTTATGTTAATAACCCAAAGGCCTGGTTTTAGAAAAATGTTTTTGCCTGGCGCCTAAAGAGATGTAATGAAGGTGCCAGGTGAGCCTCCTTGGGGAGAGCATTCCACAAATGGGGAGCCACCACAGGAAAGGCCCAGTCTCGTGTTGCCACCCTTCGGACCTCTTGTAGGGGAGGCACGCGAAGAAGGGTCTCCGATGATGATCGCAGGTTGGTGGCAGGCTAAGTGATTGCTTGGCCCACCCTGCTTATAGATTCTCAAAAGATATGGCATTTATCTTAGGGAGCTGACGTAATTGTCTATAAAAACAAAGATTGAAACTGAATACCGGCCAACGATAATTGGACATGGATGTAACATTACATCAGTCTGCAGCAGAGGAGGGAGGAGATGGGACGCAGGACCACTCCGTCAGAACAGCTGGCAGGCCAGCATCTTTTGGTTCCTCCTCTCCTTGAATCTTTCCATCCCGGCTGGTAATTGGAACAACTTGCAATTAAGAACTGGAACCCGAGTTTGCTTATTTCCTAGCTCAGTTGGTTAAAGCATGGTGCTGATAACGCCAAGGTTGCAGGTTCGATCCCCATAAGGGACAGCTGTATATGCAGGGGGTTGGACTAGATCAGTGATAGCCAAACTCGGCCCTCCAGCTGTTTTGGGACTACAGTTCCCATCATCCCTGACTACTGGTCCTGTTAGCTAGGGATGTTGGGAGTTGTAGTCCCAAAACAGCTGGAGGGCCAAGTTTGGCCATACCTGGACTAGATGAACCTCAGGGTCTCTCCCAACTCTTATAATCCATTTTTCTTTTGCCATGTCTTTTTAGACTGTAAGCCTGAGGATAGGGACTTCTTTCTTTCTTTCTTTCTTTCTTTCTTTCTTTCTTTCTTTCTTTGTAAGCCACTCTGGGAACCTTTTCTGATGAGGAGACGGATAAAGCATGATTTTAAAGTAAATGTATTTACAGGAATCAGTCGTTTCCAATTGAATCAGAGGTGAACTGGATCAAAAAGGGGACGATGTAAAGAAACGTTACTTTCTTCAATCGGAAACAAGATTTATTTGCTGGAGTGGTTGCAACATTGTTGCAACATATTATTTCCTGAGCCCTGCGACGTGTTGTTTACTCCTCCATTTTCTCAATCACTTAATTTATATTCTCCTTTGGACTGCTCCAGAGGCCATGCCTGCAGCACAAGAACTTGTTATTTAGTGTGGGCGCTGTACATTTACATTGGCTTACTTGTCTGTTAGTTTCCTAAACTTCAGAAGCGCCATATCTTGGTACAGCATCTGTTCTACATGCAGAAGGTTCCAGGTTCGAACCCTGAGCGTATCCCTGCTTTAGGGTTGCCATACGTTCAGATTTCCCCAGACACGTCCAGGATTCAAACAGCGAAAATAGCGTCCGGGGGAATGTTTTAAAAAGGCCAAAATATCTGGAGGTTTGGGTGTGCAAAAAGCTGTACCCTGGAAGCGGAAGTGACCAGGCACCCGCCTCTTCAGGTTCTGGAGTTCCCATATGCCAGGAATTCCAAAGTCTCTGGGAATGCAATGCTAGGGCTGTGCCAGCATCGCAAGAGCCCTTTACGCTGCCTTGTCAAAATCAGGCATGCTTTGGGAAGGTGTCAGAGAAGGTGCTCCTAGTGCAGTTTGCACAGAAGAGGCCCAGAGTAAGGCTTGGATGGCTTAAGGTGGTTCTGGAGATTGTGCAAAAAAACCCATAAATATCTCTTTCCTTACCTGGGCATGCTAACTCATGAGAGAGAGAGAGAGAGAGAGAGAGAGAGAGAGAGAGAGAGTGTGTGTGTGTGTTACTGCCATCACATTGCCATTCAGTGTAGCCCAGCCTTTCTCAACATCTGTGGTCCAGATGTTGGACTACAATTTCCATCATGGTGGGAGTTGTATTCCAACATCTGGGCACCCGAGGTTGAGAGAGGCTGGGGTAGACAGTGCTGAGCTATACAGACCAGTGGCCTGGCTTTGCAGCTTCGTCTTTTCCTCAACTGCTGTATGAAAACAAAACTCCTCAGAAATTTTGTTAAATCGTGAATTGCATCATAGATGAGCAGCACCACTTAAAAAAAAAAAGTCCTAATAACAGTGAAATTGGTGAAAAAGCCTCTGAGAACTGGGGTGTGTGTGTGTGTCATCTGTGATGTACTCTGATTTGCATGTGTGATCAGTGAGGGTGTTCATACTTTCTATTGTACGGAGAATTCATAACTGAGAGAACATCTGCTTTTCAAACAGCCACAGGTTTGACCACAAAAAGTAGCATACAAAACCAGCTGTTGAGAGTAAGCTGCTGATTCCTAATACAGTGGTACCTTGGGTTACATATGCTTCAGGTTACATACGCTTCAGGTTACAGACTCCGCTAACCCAGAAATATTACCTCGAGTTAAGAACTTTGCTTCAGGATGAGAACAGAATCTTACGGGAGCGGCGCAGTGACAGCGGAAGGCCCCATTAGCTAAAGTGGTGCTTCAGGTTAAGAACAGTTTCAGGTTAAGAACGGACCTCTGGAACGAATTAAGTACTTAACCTGAGGAACCACTGTACTGACACAGAATCATGATTTAAAAAGAGGAACTTCTGGACAGTCATGAGGAATTACTGAAGTGGAAATGCAGGAATCACTTGTCTTTACTGTTGCAATATGCAGTTATTAATTCACACATGTGTGTATGAAAGGGTTAATCCAGGCATAGGCAAACTCAACCCTCCAGATGTTTTGGGACTACAATTCCCATCATCTCTGACCACTGGTCCTGTTAGCTAGGGATGATGGGAGTTGTAGTCCCAAAACACCTGGAGGGCGAAGTTTGCCTATGCCTGGGTTAATCTGAGCTCAGGCTGCAAGTGGGTGGATCTCAGCAGCCTCTGCTCCCCGCTTCTCATTCTCTTTCTCTTTTTGCTATCTGGAACATGCAAGAAGCCATGTGGGCATGGCTTCCTGCAAGTAAACTGAATCTTTCTAAAAGGAGATTTCACAGCTTTGCGCAGTGGCAGTATCGTAGCCAATGAGGTTAATCCAAGGCACGATTATTGCTAATTGAAAACTTTTCCCAATACCCCGCCATGATGACTTGAAATATAGTCGGCAATGGCAATAAAAGATAAAAAATAAATAAAATAAAATAAAAGGAGATTTCACAGCCTGCATATTTGCTCATTCAAAGATTGCATTGTCCTTTTTGTAAGAAAACTTTGTACTTTTATTTTTAAGTTGTTTGGAACCTTTCCCCCCATCTTTATCCACTACCAAGTGTCTGTGATTTATTCTACCCTAAGTATTTTCACGTGGAAAAATTGCTTAAAGTGGATTTTTGTGGATGGGGCAGATACAAAATCTAACCAAATTATATGTGCTCAAAGCAATTGCTGTTGTGTTTAACGCTGCTACAAGAGAGTAAGAAATATCTCTTCCAAACCTCTTTCTTCAACAATCACCATGTGATGTTAATCCATTTTGAAAATTTGCTTGCTCATGATGTTATGGTGCTGACTATCTTTGAGTATTATAGAAAATCACAGTATACAATAGCATAAAGTTATGTAGTCCTTTTTGCTCCTAAATAAATAGTTTTGCTAATGTTTTCAATACTTACATATCCTTTGACCAAGTTCTTGCTGGGGTAGCAAATTTGGGTCTTATGAGAACCACTTTAGACAGTGAGTGAAGGCTCATTTGTTGGTATGAAAAAAAAAGTTTACACATAAGGAACCAGTAAGTTAAGCAGAATGTTTTCCCCTGACGTTCTAGTTTTCCAACAGTAGAGATTCTTATTTATTGTCTTCTTTGGAATGGGGAAGCATTCAGTTATGTGAGCCCAATTGCAGCCTGAAGTTGTTACAGTCCACGCACGAGGTTACTGTCTTGGTGGGAATCTAAGACTTTTTAGTGATGCGCCCAAAAAATAAAAATAAAAAATAGACAGTTAATCGTCCTGACACCTTAATTGCTAAACCTTGATAGGTCCGCCTCTTTTCCAGCTCTCTTTTAATTATTTGAGGCTACTAAAGCAATCTTTTTAAAATAATTTTTATTAAAGGTTTTTGTTTGTTTGTTACAGTTGTCTCTAATTGCTCACCGAAGGCAGCTAATGGTTCTTTCAATAGCACCATTTCTGGGCAGAAAGGTTTCTGCTGTTGTGCACCGGTAGTTTATGTACAGGATGAGAAACTTGTTAACTTTGAGGGTGGTCACCTGGCTTCAGTGTGCTCTGAATAAAAGAGAGTTTTCCAAAAAGCCCCTCTTCAAGGTTTGCTGGATATTTTGCTATAAATGCCAGGAAGCTGGAGCAGGAGAATAAGAAGGTTAAAAAACTTGAAGGTGTTCTCCCCACTGCCGCTGGCATTGCTTCCCTTTCATTACTCCCTGGCAGAGAGAAGTGAGTCTCTTTGGCATGTGATACCTGTATCAGAGTTCATATGGATGTAAGAGGGTAACTACAATCGGCTTATGGTATTAAATGGCGTGAGCAAGGATTCTTTCTAGGTCTGCAAGGCTGTGGATATCCATCATGGATTGTTTGTTTTTGTTTTGAAGAAGGGTTCTTTTGGTGACTGTGGGGCAGATAAGAGAAAGTTTGTGCTTCTCTGTTGTTTAGTTGTTTAGTCGTGTCCGACTCTTCGTGACCCCCTGGACCAGAGCACGCCAGGCACTCCTGTCTTCCACTGCCTCCCACAGCTTGGTCAAACTCATGCTGGTAGCTTCGAGAACACTGTCCAACCATCTCGTCCTCTGTCGTCCTCTTCTCCTTGTGCCCTCAATCTTTCTAGTACAGTGGTACCTCTGGTTGTGAACAGGATCCATTCCAGAGGCCCATTCGCAACATGAACAGAATGCAACCCGCAGCATGCGTGGGTTGGGATTTGCCACTTCTGCGCATGCGCGTGACGTCATTTTGCGCGTCTGTGCATGCACGAGCGGCGAAACCCAGAAGTAACCCTTTCCGGTACTTCCGGGTTGCTGTGGGACGTATCCTGAAAGAACATAACATGAAGCAGACGTAACATGAGGTATGACTGTATGCTGTAATGTCTCTCTTAAAGCTGGGGGTGGGGGAAGCTACAGCAGCTGATACAGTGGTACCTCTGGTTACGAACTTAATTCGTTTTGGAGGTCTGTTCTTAACCTGAGGTACCACTTTAGCTAATGGGGCCTCCCCCTGCCGCCGCTGCACAATTTCTATTCTCATCCTGAGGTAAAGTTCTTAACCCAAGGTACTACTTCCGGTTTAGCAGAATCTGTAACCCGAAGGTGTTTGTAACCCAAGGTACGATTGTATTTCAATTTACTCTGTAGTTCCCTCCCCCGAGTGAATTGTTCATGTTGGGAAAGCCTTCCTCTCAACTTGAACATGTACAGTGGTGCCTCGCAAGACGAACGCCTCGCAAAACGAAAAACTCGCAAGACGAAAGAGTTTTCCGTTTTTGAGTCGTTCGGCAAGACGAATTTCCCTATGGGCTTGCTTCGTAAGAAGAAAGCCCATAGGGAAATATTCGGGGACCTCTTTTAAAATGCTGGCGGTCGGGAGCAAAGACTTTCGCCCACCGCCGGCCTTCAGAAGAGGTTCTGGACCTCTTCTGAAGGCCGGCAGGGGGCAAAAGTCTTTGCTCCCCCCGCCTGCCTTCCCGGGACAGCGGGGGCTTTTAAAATGCTGGTGGTCGACAGCAAAGCCCTCCTGTCCCCGGAGCTTGCGGGGCGGGAGGTGGGAAGAAGGGCTTTTCTTCCCACCGCCAGCCTTCAGAACAGCCTTCTGAAGGCTGGCAGTGGGAAGAAAAGCCCTTGTCCCCCCCCCCCCAGCCTTCAGAAGAGGTCGGGGGACAGACTGTCCCCGGACCTGGTCTGAAGGCGTTTTCCCTAGGAACGCATTAATTGATTTTCAATGCATTCCTATGGGAAACCGTGCTTCGCAAGACGAAAAACTCGCAAGAAGAAAAAACTTGCGGAACGAATTACCGTATTTTTTGCACCATAACACTCACTTTTTTCCTCCTAGAAAGTAAGGGGAAATGTCTGTGCGTGTTATGGAGGAAATGCCTATGGGTGGCATGCCTACGGATTTTCCTCCTCTAAAAACTACGTGCGTGTTATGGTCGGGTGCGTGTTATAGAGCGAAAAATACGGTAATTTCGTCTTGCGAGGCACCACTGTATGTGCTTCCTCAAGCTATTTGCGTAAAAGAAGCTGTGCACCGCAGAATGCATTTCACTGCCAGCTCACAGTGGATGGGGCAAAAGCATTTGAGTTGGTTCACCTCTGTAAGTGTTACAGAAGAGTATTGTTGGCTGTGTAGTACATATTCATAGGATCTTAGAGTTGGAAGGCACCTGTGCTGGGCCCGGGGGTTAACCTGAGCAACGCGGTCCAGGTCCAGTCCTGAATCCAAGGATTCCACGAAGAGTCAGTCCAACAGGGCCAAGGCAGGAAACCAGGCTAGGTCAGGCACAGGATAACAGGCAGGTTGCAGCAATGTTGCTCCTGCAACCTGGGGCAGGGGCCAGCAGCCTTTTATCTCTGATGGGGTAACGGCCAGTCCTGATCCCCCGGTGACTCACCTCCCTGTCTTGTCCGAAGGCGAGCACTCCTCCTGCGAGTACTCAGGTCTCTCCTTCTCTCAGACCTGAGTCTCTGCATCTCGGGAGATGTCGGTGGGTTCCTAGACCCAGAGGCCGCCTCAGCCTCTCCTGACCCAACTGGTAGTGGAGCAGCTGAAGGCAACGAGGTCATCCCCGCATCTGCAGCCAGGGCAGGATCAGGCCCCTGACTTGGCCCAGCTGGTGTTTGTTGCAGGGGAACCTGTGCAGACTGGGACTCTTCAGGATCAGGCCCCAGACTCAGTTCAGATGCCGCCTGAGGCAGAGGATCAGGTGCAGACCGAGACTCCTCCGGTTCCAAGTCCGAGTCCCAGGCCATCACAGCACCCAAGGGTCATCTAGTCCAATCTCCTTCAATGCAGGAATCTCAGCTAAAGCATCCATGACAGGTGGCCATCCAACTTCTGCTTAGAAACCTCCAAGGAAGGAGAGTCCACCTCCTCTTGTGGGAGTCTGTTCCACTGCCAAACAGCTCTTACTGTCAGAAAGTTTTTCCGACTGTTTAGTCGGAATCTTCCTTCTTGTAGCTTGAAGCCATTGCCTCGAGTCCTACCCTCCAGAGAAAGCAAGCTTGTTCCCTCTTCCATGCACTGAAAGATCTTCCTTTCACATTCTGGTGAACATAGGTACCGTATTTTTCGCCCTATAGGACGCACTCCCCCCCCCAAAAAAAAAATGAAGGGGAAATGTGTGTGCGTCCTATGGGGCGAATGCAGGCTTTCGCTAAAGCCTGGAGAGCGAAAGGGGTCGGTGCGCACCGACCCCTCTCACTCTCCAGGCTTCCTGCAGCTCTGTGCAACACTCTGGAGCCCGGCGCAGCTTCGCGCCGGGCTCCGGAGGGTTGCGCAGAGCTGCCTGCGCTCCCGGGCTTCCCGCAGCTCTGCGCAACCCTCCAGAGCCCGGCGCGGAACTATCCGCAAGCCTAGGGAGCCGCGCTGGGCTCCCAAAGGTTGCGCAGAGCTGCCTGCATTCCGAAGCCTGGTGTGTGCTGAAGAGCGCGCCTGGGCCTCACGCAGCTCTCCGCAAGCCTGGGGAGACCGGCACAGCTCCCTAGGCTTGCGGATAGCAGGCTGTTCTGGGGTCGGGGGAACCTCGGGCTTCCCCCATGCCTGCCCCGTGCCTGGGGGGGAAATAATTTCCCCCCCTTTATTTCCCCCTCCCCCCAAAAAAATAGGTGCGTCCTATGGGGCAGTGCATCCTATGGGGTGAAAAATACGGTATTTCAGATAGACAGACAGACATATAGTTCCCCCACCCCCTTTAAGAACAGAGCACATGTTAAGTTGCCTTTGGTCACATGGTATTGCAAATAAGGTAAAAGAGAATACCTTCTTCAGCTAATGCTGTTTTTCTTCTGCAGCAGTGTTTATGCTTTTTATAAAACCCTCCTATACTTATAAGGAGTCTTTCACTAATACAATATTGGAATCAAAGAGTTAAGTCATAACAATGTAAAATTTAGGCAAATGAAAGTGGTGTGCAATGTTAAATGAAACTTTATTATTTGAAGGGCAGAAGGATGGTCCCTGGAGTCTGTTATGGGCCTCATTGTTAGCAATTCAGTTTGCCTTCAACTAAAAAGTATGAATTTTGAAAAATAAAACAAAAAAACTGAATCTTTCATACCTTGTTTTAACTTTTCATCAGCATAGATTCCTATCGTGTTGTTAAATGAAATATTTCACTATGTGGGAGTCATCAGACCCCTTCCCCCCATGTTGTTGAGATAAAGTATTTGATTGCCCCCTATTCACGTTAATTGGAGGGTAACGGTCTGCTTTCTCTTTCAGTGCAATCCTCAGCGTAAGAACAGAACCAAATTTCAGAGATTGTGGGGTTTATTCTGAGGTGTTTCCATTTCAGCCTCTTTATTGTAGGAGAGTTTAGAAAGTGTGAAATAGCAAAGGGGGTTTTCCCATGGGAGGGGGCAGGGGGTTTTTTTGGGACACACACACACACACACACTTTTGGGGTCAGCTATGGCCCGCAATATGTAGTAGGGTTATGGTTTAAGTTAGTCTTATCATTCAAGACAGGATTTATTGTTACTACTATATCTTTATTGGAGAATAAATCTGTTTTCTTCTTTTGATAATGTCTTATTTCTATAACCATTAAGTTGGTAAAATACCGTGTGTATTTTCTAAGAATGCTACTGTAGTGCAGTAAAATTGGAAATCTTAGCTGCATGTCTGCCTGTGTTGTGGATTTTAAAATGTAACACACCTTTCCAATTTGACCTGTTTAATTGCTACATTCTCAGGTTCATCCCTGGATCTGTAGCAATTTTACATTGTGCTGTTGTGAATATTAGAGCGTCTATTAAGACAGTGTGATCCATTCATTTCCTGTTGGGATTCTGTTGGAGAAATGTCTGGTGGATTGTGCCTCTTGGCATTAACCACAAATGTGCATCGTTGCTTAAAAATACTAAGTAAAGGACATGAACTTCTTGTTTCCTTTCAGTGGTGAGAAGATAGCAAGATTCCTGAGCCAGGTAATCTTAACTCTGTACCACAATGTGAGATAGTAAAAATAACCGCGTTCTCTGCCAAACGCAGCATCTCTGTTCAGCCCTTTTCAACTAATCTGTCAATGTATTTCTCACACATTCTTGAGATCATGGTTAGCCATCCTCATTAAGCACGCCACACTTCACTCTGAATGCATTCAGGTGAAAAAGCAATTGTCTGTGAATATTATCTTAAAATGGGCTCAGCATAACAAATTGACTGTTGCATGAGAGGCTTAGCGCTTTAATTATGTGCAGCACCATGGCTTTACAGTCTGTGAACAGACACGTCCAAGAAATTCAGCAATTTAGTGATAAACAAATGGTTTTCACCCCTCGCGATGGGCCTGTGGATCTGTTGTCACTTGTGGCTTCTACATGGTGGACTTCATCATGAATAGTTGCAAAGGAAAGGGACCAGAGAACAGTGTGCAAATGCAAAATATTGTGCTGTAGGTTGTGTCTTTTGGGACTTAGTATGCTTGCAAAAAGCATGCTGTACCTATGCACTGTTCTATGGCATATATATTACTGTCTTTCTAAATAAGATACAGCACAACTTTCAGTGTGATAGGAAGTGTGTTGACTTCAAAGACCCACTGGTTTTCAGTATGTAGTTACTTCTGAGTAACTGTGCTTGGAACGAGGGCTTTCTCAGGTGCAACCAGGCTGGTGCTTTTGCAGTCCCTTCCACCTCAAAGCCTGAAACCTTTATGAGATTACCAGGCCCCTGAATCCATCTTTTGCTTCTCATAATTGTGGGCAATTTCAGGGGATGTCAGTAAGCTAGTTGGATTCCTTGCCTTCTGCCTTCCCCCTCTCCCATTGATGGATCAGATGCATTTCAGGGTTTTTTTATCTGTTTTAGTATTTTAACTTTGTTTTAAAGCGTGGTTGTGAATTTTTCTTGATGCTTTATCTTTTTGTAAACTGCTTTGAGGTGGGGGTTTTTAACAACCAAGTGGAGCATAAATTTTATGAAATAAAAAAATAAAAAAATAATGTGTTGCATATAAAACGCTCAGCCTGCAAAAAGCTCAGCTTGTCAAAGATAGGCAGCTTTTTGAAGTGGTGGGAGCATTTCCCTACTTGATCCTAAGATCCCTTTATATGTTACGTTATTTTTTAGGTACTCACTTAAAAAAATATATATAAACTTGTGAATATGGCAAATACATGTATTGCAAAAGTGCCCTTGTTGGAGAGTCATGATTGGCTGCACCTTGCAGAGCTCATTGGCCAAATTGGGTTTTCCTTTCTGACCCATAGGGGAATTGTTTGGGAATATCTCCCATTCCAGGGTTTTTCCAAACAGCTAAATTTTGCTGCTTTTGCTTGATTCTTTCTCCCCACCCTACACACACACACACACACACACACACACACACACACACACGAGTTTATGTGAAAACAGTTCACAAATCTTGGCACAATTGCTAAATAAGTTTTAAAGCTTTGCCAAGAGACTCTCTTAATGACTTGCCGGATTTCTTTTGTTATCTGGTTTAGTGCTATCTCCTCCGCAAATAATTTGTCTGTGCTTCCCACGTTTGCTTTCACCCAAAGGGGATGTATTTGTCCGAAAGCCAAATGTTGCCTTGCTACTACTTATAACCATAGAATTTTTGCAGGTGTCAAACTGCAAATCTTTTAATCTTTCCTCATTAAACCTGTTTGTTTGAGCACTCCTCTGCCCACTGAAAGCACATGCCCCCGACTTTACATTTACCCCCACTAAATGAAATCGGGATCCCTTCTAAGATTAATGAACTTGCAGGGCCAGCGTGCCACATTTTTAGTGATTTCTGAGTTATTTATTTGGAAATTGTTGCTCCATTCTAGGCGTGTGTTCCATTGTGGGGACGTAAGAGTGTGATTCCTGTGAAAGAGTCATACAGCTAAATTGGTATAATTCACTTGGAACATCTTGACCTTATTCAAAGGGTAATGATAGGATTGCATGGTTCCAGTCTTTGAATTCTTGTTAGTCCTGAATACTTTTTCTGTGATTTGAGTGGTGTGATTCAACTCTATTGTGTAAAATCCATACTGGCAGGTTAGGTCTTTAAATTATCTTCTCCTTGGAAGTGTGTGTGTTTGTACAGATAAATATATCTACATATTTACATAAGAGAGCACACACAGGACATATGTATAACTTCAAACCACAAATCATTTCTAGTTTCATTTGGGACGATCATCATTTTATCGAAAACAATTATTGTGATGTTGTTCAAATATCCTCATTTAAAATGCCAATAAATGATTTGGAAATCTAAACATCTATTCTGAGTCACCTATGAGAGAACATTAAAAGACGCACTCTTGCAAACAAACAAACAAACAAACAAATCAGAAAACAAAATGAATGTATTTGATCTGCTATAGTTGTGCAATTATGGGGGGGGGGGTTTCCAGGGTGAGAGGAAATATTGCCAGTAGTTTTATACACCACCTGTGATTGCGCTCCAAAGCAGGAGGGAAAAACTAATTAAGTATCTTACCTTTATAAAGAGTTACTTTGAAGACCCACTATTTCTTTTTTACCTCCTTTTTATGAGCTTACTTTAACCAAATTAGAGAACTGAATGGTGGCAGTGAATTTGTTCTTCTGTTAGTGAGCTTTTAGTGCTGGGCGAGGGATATTGAAAATTTCAAGAGTGGCATGGAGCCTAGATCCCCATTTTTCTCCCTAGGAATCTGAATTGGGATTTATGCTGCTGAAGAGAGGCCAAGTTGAAGGGGATGGGGAGTCCCACTGGTAAACTAGTTTGCTTGGGTTAATAAAATCATTTGAGAAGATAAGATGAATTTGCGTTTGAGCTTAATCAACAGAGCAATCCTTGTTCCCCAGTACAGGGAGAAAGATGCCACCCCTATGTCAGTCAGCATGATGTCCACCATATCTTTTGTTTTTCCAGCCCAGAACTGGAGGGTGAAAACAAACTGCTCCAAAAGGCACAGAATGGAGCAACAGCAGCCATGTTCCCAGCACCCATGGCAACAGCATCTGTGCCCACCTATCATGGGCCCCCAGGGACTCCCCCATGTTGGCTGGACGTGAAGGATACCCGGCTCATAAGTACTGTGTTTGAACACAGAAAGGGAAGAAAAGGCATGTAAGCCAGGCATGTCCAAAGTCCGTTTCGGGGGCTCTGTGGCTGATTTCCCTGGGGTAAAATCCTAAAAAAAACCTCAACAACTTCACTCCCCCAAAAAAGCTCAACAACTTCAACTTCAATCCCAACAGCCCACGCGACCCTCCACTTCATCAAATCTGGCCCTCTTTGAAAAAATTTGGACAACACTGTTGTAAGTCATCTTTATGGTTCTCAGAGGACCAAAAAGAAGGAAACAAATGGGGGGGGGAGAGAAATGAAGTGGTTTTAAGTGCATTAGCTCTAAATATTTTGACTGCAGATAGGATGGTAACACTGCCAATGCTCTCCTACAGATTTTACTTTCAACACTGTTGGGTTATTTGCCGTTTTCCCCAAATTACACATTATTGAGGTGAAATTTCATACCTTTCAGTCTGAAAAGTGATTTCTTATGAAAAAGTTCCACCACCTCGTTAAGTGTGTGTTTAGCTGTGGTAGCAATCATTGGTGCAGCCGCTCTGTGCTTTTAAAACTTCAAACCTGTAATCCTTTTTAGTAAATCTTTATAAAGGCTGTTGAATTGCATCATCTCATTGGATTGGGTGCAGTCTAGGGGACACTGAGCGTCTAAATTTCATTGTGGTCTGTAGAATTCAAGTGCACAATTATATTCTCTAGGCTCAGTCGCTTTATTTTCAGCGAATCTTAGGCACACAGCGTTTTCTCTGCATTGTACCTTGAATGTGTTAGCATCTAACACTGCAACTTCTTCCACTGTTGAATGTAGCGTGCTGGGGGTTTTGTGGGCTTCCGTTGGACAACTTGAATTAAAAGCTGGTGGCATTTGTAATAAAATTGTCATGAGAAATGGACAGAATTCTGTTTTCTCATAGGTAAGATGCTTTAGGAGTCAAGAGCAGGACTTTGGAAGTGGTACAAGTAGTGATACAGGATTGTGTACACCTCATTGACATCGTACACAGAATAACCCCCTTTTTTAAGGTGTTGCTGGAGATAAATGAACTCTCAGTTAGTCTAACCATTCATAGTTCCACTTTACCATTCATTTCAACAAGGGTTAATCGAAATACCGATTGCTTAAAATTAAAGCTAAGAAAGAAAGAGTTGAAATTGTGGCAGGAGAAGAGATGGAACACCAGGGAATGACTGACCTCATAATCATTGAAGAATGGATGGAGTTGGTAGTTCAGGCTTTTTAGAAAATGTTAGGGATATTTCAGAAGGGTGGCTGGTGTTCGCTGCAAGCCTATTAGCATGTGAGAGTTAAGAATTGCCCCTTATCTGAGAACCTGTTAGGTCACTAATTGAAGTCGCTGGAGGTGACTGATAAATACAAAGGGTCGGATCCCAAGGTTCCTTTCCTCTGGCTGAAAGAGCCTTCCTCCTGTGGAAGAAGGAAGCCTTTGAATTCACAATGCTGTGTTTACTCGAATCTAATGCCCACCTTTTTTGGCCAAATTAGGTTGTGAAAATTAAGGTGTGCCTTCGATTTGATGGCACATTCACATTTGCCAACAAATACTTTTTTTGGTTTCAAGGTTCTGAAAATTGTGGTGTGCATTCCATTCCATGGCACTTTACACTTGAGTAAATGCGGTATTTGCAGACAGTGAGCTTTTTATGCTTATTAGTGAAAAGCAGTGCTGCGAGTCTTCATGTTGACAGTTATTGACCATTGCATTCTAAGCTGAATCATCCTCTTTCTTTAAGAGTGAAAGAGAATGCCTTATAGGTACAGTGTTGCCTTGCAAGACGAAAATAATCCGTTCCGCGAGTCTCTTCGTCTAGCGGTTTTTTCGTCTTGCGAAGCAACCCGCTTAGCGGATTAGCGCTATTAGCGGCTTAGCGGATTAGCGGCTATTAAAGGCTTAGCGGATTAGCGGCTAAAAGGCTATTAGCGGCTTAGCGGCTTAGAAAAAGGGGGGGGAGCGGAAAAAAATCGGAACACTCGCAAGACGAAAACATCTTGTGAAGCAAGCCCATAGGGAAATTCGTCTTGCGAAGCAGCTCAAAAACGGAAAACCCTTTCGTCTAGCGGGTTTTCCGTCTTGCGAGGCATTCGTCTTGCGGGGCACTACTGTATATTGCTGCATGTACTATATTTTAAAAAGAGACTGGGGAGTGAGATTGCAAGTACTTTAAGTGGGATTTTGGGGATGACACAGTCACTACTGCACAGATGCACCATCACTGCTCTCCGTGTTGAGACCATGACTCATATTTGATTTCTGTTCCGTGGATGTAGAAGTCCAAGGGCAGACTAAACTAGTCATATATTTTTTTTGCTGATTGTTTCCTAATTAGCTGAAGAGTTCTCCCAGATTTGTTGTTGATGGAAAATTCTATGCCAATCATTTCTATACCTCACCCCTAGGTTGTAAAAATTAATGAGAAAAGTGAAGGCTGCACCTCAGCAGCTTATGTGTGTGGAAACAATGGGTTCTTGGCCAGGAGTTCATTTCAGTCTGCGTTGTGTAGGACACATCCTTGGGAATACTGGTTGAGGTTTGGTAATCAGCATTGACATTTCCTGTGACTACCAACACAACCAGGGGACATTTTTCCTTGTTCCCCTTTCTGTCTTGCCTTGTCACTAGTTCCTCACTCTTTTAAGATTTCATCAGGAGCCAAACTTTATATGACTATAACTTTGGGTAAGCTTCCTTCTTGAAATAACTTCAGAAATTGAATCTTTTTTTCTTTTTGGATGGGGGTGATGACAATTGCATTGGTTCTTCTTTTACCTGAACACCAGTTACCTTTGATAGTCACAGTTATTGAGCATGTTGTTTTTTGCACTGAGGTAATCAGACGTCCCATCCCTGGTATACTAAAAAGAAAAAATATATAGACTTTACAGAGTTAGAAAAGCTGTATTCCTAAGATTCTCTTCTTTGTAGTGATACTAATATATTTTTTCCCTGAGTGTCTTTTTAAAATACAGTATGGTAGAATTTTAACTTTTTCTTTAAAAAAAACATATATTTTTTTGGAAATGACAACTTCTAATACTTGTATATATATATTTTTAACTTTCCCACAGATATGCACTTATTTGGCCATTATCCAGCTCATGATGATTTCTATCTAGTAGTGTGCAATATCTGCAATCAGGTAGTCAAGCCACAGGTTTTCCAGTCACACTGCGGTAAGTGAAAACTTTTGTTCCTGGATTACGGGCTCGCTGTACATGTCCCAAAAGAAATGGTGCATTAGCAGTTAACTTCCTCCTTCCTCTTTTTCAAGCTGAGCTTCTCATCTTGTTAAACCACTTGAAATTCACTTACCTTGCCGAGGTTGGAACCCTAAACGCACAGAAAACACTTTTTTTAAAGGGTGGGATGGCAGGTGCATGTTTGTTGCTCATCAAAGCCAGTCCAAAAAAGATCTATTACCTAGGAGAGAAAATCCAAGTGGCACTTCCCTTCCTGCTCATTGGGGTTTATTTATTTGTTTCATTAAATTTATATAACGCTTGATGGTAGAAAATAAACCTCAGGGCAGTTTACGAAAAAGACAAAAATTTACAACATACAAAAGGTTAAAAGTTGCAATAAAATAGACTAAAACAATTTTAAACTCCTACAAACTTTCTAAACATCTGTGCAGGCTTTCAACAGGTGCCAAAAGGATTACTGCCACATGGTAGGCACGGTTATGTGTACTGACCAGTGTTAGGTCTGCTGCAGAGTGAGATTTGCACCACTTGTGCTCTGGTCCTCATCCAGATTGTCTGGAAATCCTCAGAGTAGCGAAGGGATGCTTGGGCTCCCAGACACCAAGGAGGATGCTCAGGAATGATCATGTTAACTGCCCAGAGCATTCAGAAACACACCAAGTTCCATCAGTCTTTGAGAGCCCTCTCAATTGGGCTCTCCAACCTTACAGGGAGGAATTGCCACTGTTAGTCCAAACTTAACCAGGTAATGGTCGGACCCTGACAAGGGAGTGCATCGCAGTCCCCCTATCTTCAGTCCATTCTTGTATCACTTGGGGCAAAGATCAAGAGTGTGCCTTGCCTGGTGTGTGGGACTGATGACCATCTGAGAAAGACCCATGGAGGCCATGAAGTTTTTGCCTGGCCCAACAGAAGCCTCTGTGTAGATATTGAAATCACCCAGGATTATTGTTTTAGGGTCCTCCAACAGAGACTACCTAAACCAGTCTGGTCAGGATTACAAGGAAATCAGTAGAGCAGCAGCATCCCTGATGTGTCTCTCTGGCTCAATACCAGATGCAGACCCAAGCCCATTCCAAGGTCAAGAGGAGATGGTCTTCTTGTAGACAACAGCAGCATCCCCACCTCGACACCCGCCCCCCAGTCTAGCCTGGTACAGTATCGAAAACCCGAGAGGCAGGGCACAGCTGGGTAAGGTCAAGCCCACCCAGCTCACTCACCCAGGTCTCAGTAATACAAGGCAAATCAGTCTGCTCATCCGCAGTCAAGTTTGTTGTGGACTGATCTGTGATTCAGCAACAGAACCACCAGATCAGAGGGCTCAGCGGATATGCTACCAGAGAGTGTGGGAATGTTCAGGGAGGCAGGAGAGGATATATTGTTAAATTATAGCCTTCCCAACTTGTGTTAACAAGTTCTACAATTTAGCAGAGTAACTTTTTAAACTTTTTAAACTTGTACAGCGGATAACGTCTTTGCCAGGCTTGTATAAGCCTCTAAAATAAGTTTCCTTGGTAATTCGCCTTTATTCCCTCATAAAAAGATAGACAAGACACAGTCTTGTATAAAAGTATATAAAATAGTTTACTCACATTCTGTTCACAGTAGGATCCCAGAAGGCAGACTTAAATATATACACCTGGAATCTATCCCATAAGGAGATAGTTCCTTTGACCTCTCTTGGCTGGGAGCCAAGAGAGCATCTCAGGCTAAGAAGATGTTGCTTCCTCGAGGAATGGAGTCAGAGAGAGAGAGAGGTTTGCCTTCCCGGAGGTATTTTGTTACCTGCACAGGTGAGGCCACGCCCACCTCTGGTCACATGCAGAGGAAGTCTGTCCCAGCCCAGGAGGAAGCAGGAAGTTCCGACTGGCTGATCCAGACATCCTCTTTTTATGTCCACTCTAGGAATGTTGTATTTGACTGCTCTGTGTTTCACATCCCACAGAGAGTTCCGCTGTAGTGAAAGGGCTGGAACAAAGAATGAAGCCCCCCAACTCCAGTCACGCTTTCCCCTGCCCACCACCACTGGAATTGGAGCAGCCTCACAACTGCCACTCCACTCAGGAGCATTACCTAGGGTTGCCATATTTCAAAAAGTGAAAATCTGGACAGAAAAGTTGTTGACGCCACCATTCATGGACCACAGAACAGTAAACTAAGGCCCAGTGGTAATAGGCACCCCACACTTTCAGAGGTAGATGTTAAATCCACTAGCTGCCCTCCTCGCCTTGCCTCTCACGCAGGGGGAACGCCACCAAACCAGATTTCCCCTCAGCTAGGCTCTCACCCTGGCTGAGGCTCACAAACCTGTCTCACACAGTGCCAGGCCTACACTTCTATACCCTGACTGACAGAGCATCTCCCCAAAGGGGCGATCAAAAGTGGCGAATCCCTTTCGTGTTGTCCCCTTCGGGGCCGAACCCTAGATCACAGCTGCACCCCAGCTGCATTCACTTAGCCTGCAGTTAAAACACTAACCCCCACTACAAACAGCGTAAACACTGCAACCAGATGATACACAGACCAAACATCTGTTGCAGCGCAAACACACTTGCTGGCTAGGAGAGAAGACCAGGCAAGGACCAAGCTGGCGCAACATTTGGGGGCTTTTTAGTTTAGAGAAAGGTGAGGAGAGGAGTCGTGATGGAGATGCCTCAAATTATTCTTGGCTTAGAGAAAGTTTTTCTCCCTCTCCTAAAACACCAGAACTCAGGGGCATCCGATGAAACTGCATGTTGGAAGGTTCAGGACAGACGAAAGAAAACCCTTCTTTGCACAGTGCAGAGTTGAACTATGGAATTCACTTTCAGGAGCTGTTGCAACGGCCACCAACTAGGATGGCCCATTTAATGGAGAATCAGGCTATCCATAGCTGAAAACCTTAATGACTGCACTTTGTTTTCATTGTTGGAGGCAGTGTGCTTCTGAATACCAGGAGGAGAGAGAGTTGTTGCCCTCAGGTCCTGCTTGCAGGCTCGCCCATCCCTTTGGCATGGCAAGAAGGGAGATGGGTTCTGTTGAGTGAGCTTAGTCTCTGGACCTGGAGGCAAAAGTCAAATGCTTCTGTACTTCCAAGCTACAGGGGTTAGTGAGAGGCTTCTTCCTGCGCTTTTCATTTTCTTCTTCCGTGCCTGGGGGCTGCTCTGAGTGTTTGTAGGGCACAAAAGCAGAGCAGGTCAGTGCACTTGTGAGCTGAAGGGGTAAAGGTGGATGTGCATTGGCTTGCTCTGCATACACGGTACGTGCCAAGATTAGAGAAGTTGCCGAGGCAAAGCGAGCCTCTGATTTTCTGCCTCTCCTTCCTAGCCGCAAGGTTGAAGCTACAAAGAGGAGCAGATTTCCCCATGAGCTTGCTGTGCATTCAACACTTGGGATAAAGAGGGTCCCAGCTGCAATTAATTTTTGACTGGCCAGGAAATCACATTCTGTTGATTGCTGCCACTAATTAACACGGGGGACAACCTACAGACATGAGGTATTATCCCTGTGCAGCCACCATTGAAACAAATATTTATGCCCATGGATCAGAATTGCCTGTCTCTTCAATGGCCAAGTTTGGATTACTTTCTTACTAGGCAGAAACTATTCAACATTTGCAAAGGGGGGTATGTAGAACTCATTGCACATGGGTCCAGATGTTGCAGTCAGTATGCTACATGCAACCTGGGAATCTATGAAGTGGGAAGGGTGGACAGAGTCCTGTCTCTCCCCCCCCCCCCCCCCGTTCATAGCATCTGTGCAGCATGAGGACTGTGTGAACTGGGCCACAATCAGTCTTCCCTTGCTTTATAGCTGGGCTGCCTCTGTTCCTTGAAATGTCAGGGACTGTTCCCTATGCTAGGTCCCACCAGTCCACATCCCAAGGGGCAATGAATACAGGACTGATACAGACCTGCCAGTCCATGGCTGTATGCATTTTTTATTATTATTATTATTATTATTATTATTATTATTATTATTATATTATTATTATTATTATTATTACTACTACTACTACTACTACTACTACTACTACTACAGTGGTACCTCTGGTTGCGAACAGGATCCGTTCCGGAGGCCCGTTTGCAACCTGAACAGAATACAACCCGCGTCTGTGCGGGTTGCAATTCGCCGCTTCTGCGCATGCGCGTGATGTCGTTTTGCGCACATGTGCGAGCGGCGAAACCCAAAAGTAACCCATTCCATTACTTCTGGGTCGCCGCAGGACGCAACCTGAAAACGCTCAACCTGAAGCAAAAGTAACATATGAGGTATGACTGTATTATTAAAATTTTATACTGCCCTATACCCGGAGATCTCAGGACAGTTCACAGAACAAAATCAAAATATAGCACCACAAAATATATAATCAAAATTAAAACAACAACCTAACAACACCCCCCACCCTCCAAAAACCCACGTTTTAAAAGTGCATAGGATTTGTCAATGAAATCAGCCAAAGGCTGATGAAGGTGCCAGGCGAATATCCCTGGGGAGAGCATTCCACAGACAGGAAGCCACTGCAGAGAAGGCCCCGTTCTCGTGTTGCCACCTTCCAAACTTCTCAAGGAGGCACGAAAAAGAGTTTCAGAAGTTGATCCCAGGGTTCATATGGAGAGAGGCAGTCCTTGCGGCATTGCAGTCCTGAGCCATTTAAGGCTTTATAGGTCAAAACCAGCACTTTGAATTGGGCCCGGAAACTAATTGGTAGACAGTGCAGTCGGACCAGGATCGGTGCAATATGCTCAAACCATCTCTCTCCAGTGAGCCACCTGGCCACTGAATTCCTCACTAGCTAAAGTTTCTAAACTGTCTTCAGAGGCAGCCCTACATAAAACACATTTGTAGCGTTAACACATTCCAAGCATGCATGCGCACACCCAAATAATTCTGGGAGCTGTAGATGGCTAAGGGTTCTGTAAGCTAGCTCTGTTAACAAAATACAGTAAGCCCGTAACTCACACAGGGGTTACATCCAGGGGATCTCGCCTAAAGCCAAAATTGTGTATAGTCAAAACCCATTGGGTTCAATGGTGGGTGGTTTGGCCAAAATAATCTTCCCCTGAACCCTGCCCCCTTTCCTGCCTTCTTATTTTTATTTTTGCCACTTGTGTAAAGCTGAATGCACACGAGTTCAGTGTGCATAAATTGTGGGTTTACTGTGTGCTTTAAATGTGTGGTGTGCATGTGGCAGAAGTTGAATTCCACAAGCTTCCTGAAGAAAGGTACCTGCTGTTTGCAGTTCTTGCTTAAGCAAGTGTGTTCTGCACTTCATCACAAAAGCAAGCAGACCAGGACTGTGAGAAGTTCCTGCCTCAAAGCATCCTTACTCAGCAAACCATTCCCTTTCAAATTAGCGAGATTTGCTTTCAATCAACATACTTAGGTTCTGGTTTGAAATTATGTTGATCCACCCTGCCAAAAAGAGTATTGCATTAGAATGAACATGTGCCAACTGTGAACAAATAAGTTGCTCGGTCCCTGCTCCTGCCAACCTAGCAGTTCAAAAGCACGTCAAAGTGCAAGTAGGTAAATAGGTACTGCTCTGGCGGGAAGGTAAATGGCGTTTCCATGCGCTGCTCTGATTTAGTCAGAAGCGGCTTAGTCTTGCTGGCCACATGACCCGGAAGCTGTACGCCGGCTCCCTCGGCCAATAAAGCGAGATGAGTGCTGCAACCCCAGAGTCGGCCACGACTGGACCTAATGGTCAGGGGTCCCTTTACCTTTACCTTTATCTCGTCAAGAGATCTAGGAATGAGGTGTAGATAAGAGTTAGATTTTTTTTTTAGAATGGGGGAAGAAATTCAAAATGCACAATGTATAGGCCATATAGGTATGGCTGTAAATCTCTTACAGTTGTTTGCTTGCTATTATGTTGTGGCTGAATCTTTCATCAGGCACCTTGGGATGATGCGAGTGTCCAGCATGGGATGTCTTCCTTCCATGCCTTTCAGCTATTTTTCTTTTCTTTTAAGAAAGTTGTATAGCATGCTAGAGATATGAGGGGAATAGTGAGGCTGGGGAATGTCTTTCCAAATATGTGTGCCTGCAAGACAGTGTGTGGATTGAAATTATTCACACCATAGCTGAGGAACTCTGACCACTGTTACATTCAATTTTGTATTTTTGCACGGCCCGTGGGTTTATTCAGGAATTTCAGCGCAGGAACAAGAGGAAAAGGCTATTTAATTTCCCAATGTGGCAATAATTTAATTTAGGTTTTTTTTCCTGTCGTTTGAAAAGCGTTCTATTGGAACACTCAGATTTTCATAGCTTCTCAGCTGCTTGCATATACAGTGGTGCCCCGCAAGACGAATGCCTCGCAAGACGGAAAACTCGCTAGACGAAAGAGTTTTCCGTTTTGGAGGTGCTTCGCAAAACGAATTTCCTATGGGCTTGCTTTGCAAGACGACAATGTCTTGCGAGTTCCTGCTGGTTTTTTTTCCCTCCCCCCCTTTTTCTAAGCCGCTAAGCCGCTTATCAGCTGATCCGATCATCAGATAAGCCGCTAATAGCGCTAATAGTGCTAATCCGCTAATCCTTCAATGGGCTTGCTTCGCAAGACGAAAAAACCGCTAGACGAAGAGAATCACAGAACGGATTCTTTTCGTCTTGCGAGGCACCACTGTACATAGCCAGCAGAAGGAGCTCATATCATTACATATTTGGCCTTGCAACTATTGGCCTCTTCTGGGATCTGAAGGAGGCTTTAACAGTAGAAAGCTGCAGTCAAATGCTTTCATTTTTGCAGGTGTAATTCTTGCCATCTCACTTGGAAGTTTAGCCCGCGAATTAGCTGGTGTCCTAGAACACTTTTAAAACTGGATTCAAATTTTAACCTGCCCTGTTGCCTTTCTTGGTTCTCAAACACTGCAGCGAGTAGCAGAGCAAATGAGAACAAACTTTCCAGAATTGTATGAATCTCATCCAACAGTGTTGCTCAGTAAGGTGTAGAAACAGATTTCACCTTTCCTCTCTCCCCTCCTTGCCCCCTCCCTAAACTGAATAAGATTTGAAGCAAATTTATCTCATAACATGTCATACGTGAACAAAAATATATCCAATACTAGATCTATTGTTCCACACTTGATAATCACCTGATGGCTTCCAATGTATATTTAATTTATTATTAGTTGTTATTCAAGGGTTTGTTTTTTTCTGTTACAAGAGTGACTGTTGCAGGTTGGTGTCCTCCTTCCGCCTGGAATTACTTTAATATTCTCTAGAGCCCTGTTTATTTTATTTCACCAAATTAGAGATAAGCACAGGCTCTCTTTCTGTAGTTAGTTGGCAGTGCCCACTTGTGAGGTGCAACCGGAGTTTCATCGGCGATGAGTAACAAATGTGGTCAGGGGATTTCTGGGCTGATTTGGTTGCTTGTTTGTGTGTGTGCAGGCTGCACACAATGGTCTGGAGGAAGCTGAGTAAGGGACTGAATATTACCTTGGCAGGTCGTGTTCCTTTGCCATATCTGCTGACTAATGTAGGTGATATGATCTGTGGGAGAAGGTGGTGCTTAACCCTTGCCCTGCTTGCTGCCCCCTGTCCATACAAACCCCTCCTTTCCAAGCTTTTCCTCCTGGCTATGTTTATTCCATACTTTTTGAAGGTGATCTGGAGCAGATCAACATGGAACCCGCGGGCCACGTGCTGCCTTGTTGTGCATTCGTGGGGGGGGGGAGGCAGCAAGGCCAGAATTTGACACACACACCCCAGTCCTTGCGCTGCTTTGCCAAAGCCAGCTAAGTGAAGTATCAGTCTTTGAAAAAGACGCACGAGGCTCTGGCAGGGTCCTAGGCCCTCCCACCGCCTTCCCAAAGCTGGGAAAGCACCAATTAGGCTTTAGGAAGGAGGGTGATTTCAGTGGGTCTGTTCTGCATATGATTTTGTCAGATCCCACCCCTTAATTTTAACCCTTCAGTCTCAAGCCATTTCTGTAGGTTCCGTTGTCAAATACAGTGGTGCCTCGCAAGATGAAAAGAATCCGTTCTGTGATTCTCTTCGTCTAGCGGTTTTTTCGTCTTGAGAAGCAAGCCCATTGACAGATTAGCGGATTAGCGCTATTAGCGGCTTTTAGCGGCTTATCTGCTGATCGGATCAGCTGATAAGCGGATTAGCGACTTAGAAAAAGGGGGGAGGGGGAAAAAAGCAGGAACTCGCAAGACATTGTCGTCTTGCGAAGCAAGCCCATAGGAAATTCGTTTTGCGAAGCACCTCCAAAGCGGAAAACTCTTTCGCCTAGCGAGTTTTCCGTCTTGCGAGGCATTCGTCTTGCGGGGCACCACTGTAATTACAAAGCAAGCTACAGTAAGGTTACCAGATTTTTTTCAAAGAATCTGGGACACTTTTTTTTTGAAAAGAGAGAAAAAAGTTATTCTTAATTTTTTAAAAATAGAATAAAAAAATCTTCTCTTCTGTGGTCTCCTCTGTTGCGCGGCCCTCCTCTGGGCCCCAGCCTGCTCTCTTGGAGCGCTAGCAGCTGTGGAATAGGCTCGGCTCGGGCCTGGGCTCTGCCACGTGTCCTTGCCCTCCCAGTGCTCTCCTACCTCTCCTCAGCAGCGGCAGTGGCGGTGCAGCAAGGTTGGGGCTAGCCTGGTAGCGTAGTTGGCTCTGGCTGGCTTCAGGAGCTGCTCGCTGCCGTGGCGCCCACCATTTTGCCTCACCGGAAGTCCCCATATGATGTGTCTTGTGCCGTTGAACCAATCATGCAACATTCATTCCCTACTAATAAATCTACAACACTTAAAATATAAATCCGGGGACGTTAAATGAAATCCGGGGACAGATTTTTTTTTTAAAAAAAATAATATTTATTATTTTTCCAAAAACACTAAAAGAAAAAAGAAGGGGGGGGGGAGAAAAAGAAAAACAATACAATACAACACATTGAATTAAGAAAACAAGATTAAGACAATAAAATAAATCAACCAATTTCATTATCCCATCTTTCATTCACTTATTTCCACGACTTCCTCACACCTCCCTTTTTGTATTCCACTTCTATTAATTATTTCAGCAATTCCTTTCCATCCTCCTCTGTTTTCAATCCTATAATTATCTTAACTCATTCTAACCTTATTTCCCCCCCTTTAATACTCTATTAACCTATCTGTACTTAATTCCTTATAATATTTCTACTAAAGCCATGTAACTTCATTTCAACATTTTTCTAACATTCATTAATTTTACAATATTTCTGTAGATAATCTTTAAACTTTTTCCAGTCTTCTTCCACCAACTCCTCTCCCTGGTCTCGGATTCTGCCAGTCATTTCCGCCAGTTCCATGTAGTCCATCAACTTCATCTGCCATTCTTCCCGGGTGGGCAAATCTTGTGTCTTCCAATACTTCGCGATGAGTATTCTTGCTGCTGTTGTTGCGTACATAAAAAAGGTTCTATCCTTCTTTGGCACCATTTGGCCGACCATGCCTAGGAGAAAGGCCTCTGGTTTCTTCAAGAAGGTATATTTAAATACCTTTTTCATTTCATTATAAATCATCTCCCAGAATGTCTTAATCCTTGGGCACGTCCAAAGGTGAAAGAATGTGCCTTCAGTCTCATTACATTTCCAACATTTATTGTCAGGCATATGATAAATTTTTGCAAGCTTGACTGGTGTCATGTACCACCTATAAATCATTTTCATTAAGTTTTCTCTTAGGGCATTACATGCCGTAAATTTCATACCTGTGGTCCATAACTTCCCAGTCAGCCATCATTATATTATGTCCAACATCTTGTGCCCATTTAATCATAGCTGATTTCACCGTTTCATCCTGAGTGTTCCATTTCAACAGCAAGTTATACATTTTTGACAAATTCTTGATTTTGGAATCTAACAATTCTGTTTCCAATTTTGATTTTTCCACCTGGAAACCAACTTTTTTGTCCAAATTATATGCCTCCATTATTTGATAATAATGGAGCCAATCTCGCACTTTATTTTTCAATTTTTCAAAGCTCTGCAATTTTAGTCTGTCTCCCTCTTGTTCCAGAATTTCCCAATATTTCGGCCGGGGACAGATTTGTAAATCCAGGGACTGTCCCCAGGAAACGGGGACGTGTTGTAACCATAAGCTACAAAGAGCAGCTACTGACACCGCCACATATTGAGAACTTTTGCTTCTGTTGAAAGCAGTACTGCAACTTACTTTGAGGGGGTTGGGTTAAAGTTGCTTTTCACATTCTTATGCTTTTTGTTAAAAGTAGCAGTTAAGTTCGAATTGGAGCTTTGGCAAAATATTTAGGAGAAAGGTATGCGGGAGGTAGAAATTTATCAAGTGGGAATGAAGGGGAAAGTTGCCTGTATTCAGCTAATAGACTCTGCTTCTTCTAATTGACTGTTGAAGTGGGGAATCAAACGGTGGTTTGTGAAGCTCCATGCATGCCTCACAAAAAAAAAACAACCCACAGTGCATGCACAGAAACATTTGAGCGTGCTTTGGACTGTTGGGAACATGGCTTTACTTTCAGAGTTTGGGGTCACTCGTCTATTCCCCAACCCTAGATATGATCACTGTTAAAGCAGAACCAGGTTTTATTGGTATAAATGACTAGTCACCATTTGTAATATATTGGTTTTTTAGAATGCATTATGGCACTCCTCTGTTTACATAAAATGCACAAATGGGTTATTTGGCTGGATTTTGATTCTATAGAGGAACCATATTTCAGTGGGTAGAGCACATGTTTTGCATGCAAAATATTATAGGTTAATTCAGTATAAATGAAACTTGGGTAATAAGGTGGGGAAAAACCTCTCCTTGAGACCTTGAAGAGCTGGTGCCAGTCACAATAGTAGCAGGGGCAAGTAACTTGTGGCCTTACAGGTGTTTTTGGACTCCCATCAGCCTCAGCGAACATGGCCATTGTTCAGGAATTATGGGAGTTGAAGTCCAGGAATAGCTGGACCAATAATCTTACACCATATAAGACAGTTTCATATGTTTGTGCAGCAAATGAAATAGTTGTTATGCGTATGCCTCCTCATCGGTTGGTTGCAGAACTCACCAAAATATGTAGCACAGTGTTTCTCAAACTTGGGTCCCCCACTGTTGTTGGGCCACAACTCCCATCATCCCTAGCTAGCAGGACCAGTGGTCAGTGACGATGGGAGTTGTAGTCCAACAACAGCTGGTCACTCAAGCTTGAGAAACACTGAGGAGCAGTGAATAAACTTTTGACAGTAGAAAAAGAAATGATGCTCTCTTGACTGATTGAACAGACAAGATAGCTGTCTTCGTGTGAACAGAGTTGCTGGCCAATGCTAAGCCACATTGTACACAGACAGTACCTAATTGTGTGGTAGTCCTGAGCTGTGTTTTCAAAATGCAAAAGGCCATGGTAATTGGGGGGTAAGTTTACCACCATCCCTACTTAGTCACAGTGGCGTAGCATGGGTTGTCAGCAGCCGGGGCAAGGCAAGTAATTTGCGCCCCCTAACCTGTGAGCCAGGTAGGGGCAGAGAGCTGCGAGTGCGCCCCCCCAGATGTTGCACCCGGTGCGGCCGGCCCCCCCTGCACCCCCCACGCTACGCCACTGCTTAGTCACCTTGAGATTTGCCCCCAACAAAACTTTATTAATGTGCGGAGTATTTTCCTTTGATAATGCATGGTAGCTGTCTTTCTCTTTTTGAAGCTGTTTAAAAAGTTATATTGTCTAACTGGTAGGGTGTGAAACCTGGTTAATGATGGTGTTTTGTGTCTGTAGTCAAAACAGTTGGCGGCTGCAAGTGTGCTGCTTACTGGAGCAGTCGCCTGCCTCGTTTCCAGCCTTTGCAAAATACTTAATCATATCGCTGTCATTCTCTGACAGTGTCCGTAACGTGAATCATTTCATGTTCCAGCAGTACAAGTTGTTTACAGTCGCCCTAGAATTGGATTAACTTGGCAGACTGGGCCTCAGTGTAAGTCCTTTTAGTTTACAATTTCTTCTAGCAAGCTGTTTTGTATACTGTGTCTTCTTGTTGATTTCCCCCTCCCCAGGAGAAATGAGGAGGTTTTAGCTGTTTTATGTCGGAAGACAATGTGTGTAACCAATACAGGAAAAGTGCAACTTGGTGGGTATTTCAGCTGATTGTTTTCCACTAATGTCTCTGGAGTTAACAAGTTTCTTAAATTGTTTTTTTTTTAATCAAAAACATCAGTACTCTTCTTCGACCCGGCAGTCTGTTTCCTTTGTCAGTTTACGCGAAGAGCCAAAGCTAAACTCTCTGCCATTTCCTTTTCCACCGTGCAAATACAATTGGAGTGGATTCAGTTTGAAGATTGTTTTCAACCAAACTTGAAACTATGTTTATCCAACTCTCTCAGGTTATACATTTTTCTTTGGATATTTTCTACCACTCCTACAGCGCTCTAATTTGTTAGCAGACTTTCCCTCTCCCTTCCTTCCTTTCTGTTATTTAATTTAATGGACAACAGTGTGTGCTAGACTTTGTCACAAGGAAAATGAAAGTGTTTAGCAAGGTGTTTATGGCGATTGGCTGTGAAGTAACTGCCTGTTATCCCTAATCTCCCCAATGACTCAAGTTATTTGGCTCATTACAAGTGTATGCTTTTTTGTTTTAAAATATTCTTGGCATTTGGTTTAATGTTTAAACCTTTTAAACTGGAAGCATACGTCATATCAGTTACTAAGATAGTAACCTACAAAGTTGTTGACTTATGACGGGCATGCCTGTACGAAATCAGTTTGGTTGCGTGCTTAATGAAAATTCCGAATGAAGTGTGTCAATCTATAGTTTTGCGATATTAACAGGAAGTACATTGCAGTAGCACATCAACACCATTGTAAATGAGTCCCTACCTTGCTCTGAGTCTCTGGTTTTCAATTTTGTAAGCTAACATTGATAAGTAGCTTTCTAGCTGGGTTAGTGGTGGCCTGATTTTCCAGTTTTCACTTGAGCTCTATCTCAGTAACCCAGCCTGAGACAAGTAAAATTTTTGTTGCCTCTGTTCTTCTTTTGCTCCCAGTATTTTGTCTGCCCACAGAGTTATGTCCCCATATCTGGCACTCTGTGAGCGCTTAAATGTTGGGAAGGCCGTGGTGACCTGCAGGGTTTCATATAACACTATGCTCTATTTTCATGAGGCTCATTTTTCAATGTAAAAAGTGCCCTTTCAGTAAGTTGGAAGAATCTGGCAAACTGCACGCCTTCCCTTCAGTTACTTCGTGCATTTTTTGCACCTTATCTGCAACCATTATTTGTTGAATTACTGCTGCTGTCTCATTTTATTTTAAAAGGCTTCTTCACGGCATAGTCCATGCCCATCAGGGGTCATGCAGTGAACATAATGACATCATAGCGCTGCCTGGTCCAAGTCTTATATTTTATAGAGAGCTTTAAAAAAAATACAGGGGGTTTTAAAAAGACAGAATACCAATGGAGGAATTCTAAGCGCTCTTATTATCCTAACTGTGAATGGAGAGAGGAAACTTATCCCATTGATTAGGCAGCAAGGCTGATACTATCAGATTTGCCATATTATGCTGGTGTTTTTACTGCCCACCAGTGGCGTAGCGTGGGGGGTGCAGGGGGGGCCGGCCGCACCGGGCGCAACATCTGGAGGTTAGGGGGTGCAAATCCACGGGCTAGGGGGCGCAAATTACTTGCCTTGCCCCGGGTGCTGACAACCCACGCTACGCCACTGCTGCCCACCACCATTGCATGGGAGAACTCTTGCCCTGATGCAGCTATGATTATTTGCAACAGAATGTTGTTGGTGATAAAGATGATACATTTAATCAACCACACATGATCTGATAGGGTGGGGGGAACACTGCCTGATTGCTTTGGCAGTGGAAGCATATCTTTAAAAAGTTTTTTTTAAAAGCACCGACCGAAAAGGGGCTCAGCAGGCCTTTTATGGTTGGTCCAGTAAGGAAGAATGCTTTAATCAGCAGAAATGGGGTTGAAATGGTCGCATTCTTAGCCCACCAAGTTCCTTTTATAGATTTTTCTTTAGTAACTCATTTCTACTCTTCTGCCATTGACTTAGCATCCTGTGGCTGCACAACTGAAATTTACTTCACTTCCTGCCTTTTTGCATTTGTTGTTCCTAGGGCTTTTCATATGATTCTGAGATGATAATGACTTGTTTCACTCCAATCAGCAATTAATCTGTAAGGCTTGGGGGAAATACGAAAGCATAGTAATAATAATTTGGAGTTCTTGGCTCTCACCTTTTTGTGTTTTTCTCTGAATAACTGACAACTGTAGCATACGGTGACTTGGGTAATCACAAAGTTCAAAATTCAATACAAATAAACAACCTTGGATAATAAACAGGAATGACAAAACTTTCTTCCGGCATATGCACAAATTATTGGCTGAAGACTGTAGCATGAATAAACACAATCTGATATGCTAGATTTTGATAATGTAAAGGCGTAAATATTCATTCTTCTAGGCATTGTTCTTCTCACACATTCCTGTTTTCTTATCTCTTTTCTCTAATGTTTGCAACGTTACTTGTGATACTTGGCTTGTGTTCTTTTTGAGAGCTCTAGTAAGCACTGAGCATTTTTGAGCGGTTGAGATCATGTTGCTACTAAAGATCGATTATCCAACTTCATAATCTATTGACATAAAGCTAATCCACACAGGTTTAACGTTGGTGTATGTGAATTAAATGTACAACGAGGTATTGGCTTTTGCATGCATGAGACTGTACAGCCAGTGAGATCAGCTTAGACATTTGATATGTGCATGTGCTGAGGAATGGAAGAGAGTGCATTCTTAAGAGAGGCCCTTGACTCTGACACATTGAGCGCCTTTCCCCTTGTATTGGTCGGACAGAATGTGACCTTTAAGGTCCATGGGCTTCTCACTTTAATTTTGCTGAAGGATTGAAGAAGGAATTAATGTTGTCTTTCTCGCCCTTTTGTTTTTAATTGATTATGACCGTTAATATAAATAGTTAAATGCTGATCAGTATAAACACTTAGGCAGTTCATTCAGATTCAGTTCGTAGTTCAAATTTTCGTTGCAAAAATAGGACCTGGCATTTCCTATAAATGTGGTAATTAATGGTCCCTAATGAGAACAAGTATGTGCAAACTGTTACTGCAGATCAAATCATGAGCAAATGAAAAGGCTGAAATTTGAAGTTTTGCATATCATAGTACATCATTTTGTGTTTGCTAACAGGCACAGGAAGTCAGGACAAAAAGTTAAGGACTGTTTCAAAGATTGTAACTGATCTGTGAGCCAGTTACTTTTATTTTCTGCTGCTCTAGCATGGGATCACATGATGACATATATGTACAGCAGCCATTTCCTTGGCTGTTCTCTTTTTATTTGAAAAATGTGCCATTAAGATCATGGGAATTGCCACCACGTCTAAAATTATTTGCCCTAGTCTCAACACTTCTCTATTCTTAATTACAAGTCTACAAACAAGACTTGGGGGGGAGGGAATGTTGGGAATTATTTTTGTGAGAGAAATGTAGCTTTGTTTTGTAATTATTCGGCCACCCTATTAAGCTGAATAGCACAGAATGAAGAGGTGCCGATATGTTTTGAGTATGCATAAGGAAAATTCTATTTATTATCCATACAGCTTGTATCTAGGCCGAAGATACCTGCAAAGCAGCCCACTCATCAGACATAAGAGTCCCACTTGGTTTCCATTTGGCTTTTCCAAGGACTGTATTTCAGTACCAGCTCAGCAATAACCATTAGCATTGATTCACCAAGCACACAGTGTGGCACTGTACTCCATTTCTATTTTGGCCATCTATATATTATAATATATATTATAGTATAAATAATGTTTTAATAGCAAATCAGTTTTATTCAGGATTATTTGGGCTTGTGGTTTCTATACTGCTTGGGTTTCTTTCTTTTTTCTTACCTAACTGCCATTGTCTTGCCTATTCATTGTCTCTGGCTTTTCCCCTCCCTGCTTTAGAACGAAGACACGGTTCAATGTGTAAGCCTTCCCCATCTCCAGCTTCTCCACCCTGCAATTCCAGGGCATCATTTATACAGATGAAACCGAGATCCTGTATCAGCGGCCATAACCCTGTCAATAACAACTCAAAGCCATTCAAAATGCCCAAAGACAATCTAATTACCTCCACTAGCAAACAGCACATGGTCTTTTCTTCGAAAGTATCAAGGGATAAACCTTGGTAAGTCACTGTTCTGGAAAACTGTTGGGGGGGGTTTCTTCTCCTTTTTCTTCTCCATATTTCTTATAAAACAGGCACGGAAATTTAATATGTGGCTGAATAATGGATCTCTTCTAGCGTTGGAGTAGAGTGTGTGTGTGTGTGTGTGTGTGTGTGTCTTAAATAGAAAATCACAAGATGGACATATTGTTTTTGTGATGTACCACAAAATGACATAAAATAAACAATCAGATTAGATCCACAAAACAAAGATAGCACAAATTAGTAGCTCAAATGAATTTATCAACATAGCTGAATTATCCCTCAAAGAAAGTCTGAGTGAACAGGTGAGTTTTAAGCAGGTACTTCAATGCCAATACTGCAGGTGCCTTCCTGTTGTTGAGGACAAGCGCTACCACACTTAGGACCCTGAATTTGCACACCCAATACTTTCCTGCCTTTCCTTCGTTCCTTGTGCTGTGTTGACGGTTGCTCCAAAATTTCCCCTGAATTCCGGGTGTTGCTCTTGGTAGGAGGAGCTCCAGGAGCACAGCTGGAAGTATAGAATTCCCCATTTGGTACTTGGATCCCAGACAATAGCTGTATATAAGAATAATACTGTTACTGCATGATTTGTGTGTTGCATCTGCCCAATTGCCCAATTGCCTGTGGTGTTATAATTGACTAATTCCTTGTGAATTATTTACATATGGGAATTCATTCATGGCGCAAGAGCAGGAAACCTCCATTTATGCCCTATGGGGTGTGGGTGTACTTAACACATGTGCATATGCGCACACCTAAAAAAAAAATCCCAGTCATTTCATGTTGCAGCCCCATTGACATTAATAGGAAATGTTTGTTTAGTGGCACGCCCAACCAGCTCTTAAGCAGATACAGTAGATTTCTGGGTACCATTAAAAGGCATCAAACTGTCAATTACTTCGTTTATCCTTGTATTTGTGCTATCATTCTGGACTGTAACCAGCCCTGCAGCCCTGCTGCTGCAACAGACTTCCATGCATGTGACGGAATGTCATCTTCAAAAACCACAGAGCCTAGGACTTGCCAATCAGAAGGTCGGCGGTTCGAATCCCTGCAACAGGGTGAGCTCCCATTGCTCAGTCCCTGCTCCTGCCAACCTAGCAGTTCAAAAGCATGTCAAAGTGCAAGAAGCAGCTTAGTCATGCTGGCCACATGACCCGGAAGCTGTACGCCGGCTCCCTCGGCCAATAAAGCGAGATGAGCACCGCAACCCCAGAGTCGATCACGACTGGACCTAATGGCCAGGGGTCCCTTTACCTTTACCTTTATTGAATGAGGACCTGTTTTTTCAGCCCTTTGGGGCTGCTTTTTAATAGCACTTTATGCCAAAAGAGTTAAAACATGCTTGAATACTAGTGTCTCTGCACATGTACAGAAGGAAGTCTCCCTTGCAAAACAAACCTTAGGCATTGCTAAATGACTGTCAGGATCTCTAACAGGGCCTGCACTTCCTGAGATCTGGAAAACTAGGACTTCAGCGAGGAAGTCAGATATACTATATCATTTTTTACAGCTGTGGTGACCCTATTCATCATGTCTCCTTTGTCCTGGATTCCTGTGGCAGTCTTCAGTATATAGACCCTCCCTCAATTTATAATCTAGAACAGCCTCTATGCCTAGGGCAGCATATTGCCATATCTTGCTCTGGCTTTCTCTAGAAAAAATAATAATTTGTCAATATTGCATTTGATATTTCTGTCCTGGAAACATCTGGAGAAGAGCAACCCTAGGCCTTTGTGTGATAGGATATGGGCTGTTGGATCCTTATTGCAGTTTTTAATATTTGACAAGGCCCATTACTGAACAGTTTTCTTTCCTAAGGGACAAAAGTTGAATGCATCGTAATTGTAGCATATAGAGTAGAAAGGACGATTCCTTTATCTGTGTGAATTAGATTGGATATGCACTAGTTCAGACCCTCCAAGCGTCCCTATTTTTCAGGGACGTCCCTGATTTACAGAAGCTGCCCCAATTTCTGATTGGATCCCAGAATGTCCCGCTTTTCCTTAGGACATCCCTATTTTCATTGGAGAAATGTTGGAGGGTGTGGAGTTATCCGACCCCCAAGCCATCTGAAGGCAATCCTGTATAGGGAAGTTTTTTTAAAATGCTTAATGTTTTATTATGTTTTTATATATGTTGGAAGCTGCCCAGAGTGATTGGGGCAACGCAGTAAGATGTGTGGGGTATAAATAGTAAAATTATCATTATGGAATGGGGCATCCCTATTTTCATCGGAGAAATGTTGGAGGGTATGCTAGTTCATTTGCTCTTAATTAAAAATGACATAATATTAGAAAGGGACGTTACTGATTTTCTCGGCTGCCATTGTGCTGTTTCCAATGTGAGACTTTCCTTTGGACCACATTTGGTGAGACCAAACTTGGGTCCATTAAATTCTGTGGGTCTACTCCGAGTAAAAGTTAGTTGTATATGACCCAATAAGAGGTTGTGATTTTGCAAGTTAATAAGGAATTCAGACTTCCTTTGGAAAAGACATTTCCTGAGGAGGGGATAGGAGGAATCACATCAAAATGGCTGAACCCCACTCCATGACAACATGGCGACAGCAAAATGCTGATGAAATATTAGTTAATCCCAGTAGTTATTTTATATACCTGGGGGAATGTCTGCTACTTTTTGTTCTTGGATTATAACATCAAGAGTATGAATTCTCAATAGGTAACAGGCAATATCCATTCCAAAGTTGTCGTTTATAGGCAAAAGGTGGCAACTACAGACTCAAACCCATTTTAAAACAGAGAAAACAGTCCTGTTTCTACTGAGAGGTTGATCCAGATTAATTTTTCAAGCCTCTGTCCAGCATCTACTGAAAAGCAGCACTTAGAATCATAGAATTGTAGAGTTGGAAGGGATCAAAAGACCAATCCTCTGCAGTGCAGGAATATTTTGCCCAGTGTGGGGCTCAAACCCACAACGCTGGAATTAAGAATCTTGTGCTCTATTCCGGTTGGCTAGGGTGCCTTTTCACCAATCCCATATGTTCTCAACTACAGCTTTATCACTAGGCTATCTCTACTCATCCTAATGTCTGGCTTCTTTGTCCGCCTTTACTGGATTGCAGTTTTACAGGGTTTTTTTAAGGGATAGGACCTGCTTCATGGAATCAGTTGTGGCTTTGACCCATCTTCTTGCAAGTTGCCCAGTTTCAAAACTCAGTCATTGTCCCTTGTGCAAAATAAAGTTCTGAATGATTCACTTACCCATGAAGTATATGCCATCATGTTTATTGTAGAGATGTACTTTGCTGATGCAAGTTAGCTGCGAAAGTAACTCCATTATAATTAAATTCCAGCGCCCAACAACGGATGCTAAAACACAGCCAGAGCTGGTTTAACAATGTTGATATGATAGAATAGGGCCTCATATGCAGTGATAGCCTGACAGCACTTCTGCTAAGTTTTCTGTGTTGGGCTCCTTTAAAATTCTGCACAGATTGGAACACAGTGAATATTCTCTCATCATGTGACTAAAGGAGCAACAGCCCTCATTTCCAACTGTAGAGAAATTTAAAAACTGGTAAACACAGGACAGATGCTGCACGTAGAAAATCTTCCATGAATGAAAGAATAACGTATCGTGAAATGGAGAAAGATAATATGGGTTGAAGGCAAAGGAGAGCATATTGATGCATGAGACAAGAGCGGCATGGAGCTTCATGCTATCGTTCTGCCTATGACTACATCTCTATCTCTGTATTTATACTTCTGAAGTACTGAAAACAAGAATAACAACAACAAAAAAGGAATTGGTATTTTAAAAGGGGGGAAATTGAATGCCCTTTTCAAGTTCTTAAAGCAACCAGGTTAAACATTTCTTACAAGCAGCTAACTTTAATGTGAAATTTTACAAAAGGTACTGGCCAGAATTTTGATTGTGAAATATTTTTGGCAATCAAAGATCTTCTCAATGTCCTAACGATGCATGATGATTCAGGGCTATTTTGACTTATGGCACATTTACCAAATCTCATACGTGGATGTAAAATCTGTATTGGTTAAACTGTACACTGGGTTTTTAAATGTTTGTGTCTGTTTCAGTGTATTTTCCCTTTTCACTGGGCAGTGTGCAAGGCGGTTAACATAAGTGTACTTAAAGCACATCTCTAAATAATAATATAAATAATTAATGATTAATAATAATAATAAGAAGAAGAAGAAGAAGAAGAAGAAGTAAAATATCAGCAAGATAACTATAAAACAGAAAAGCCTTGGTTATAAAGCCTTCGAAATAAGTTAGTTTTAATTTGGCACTGAAATCAACACAAATTATCCACAATGCCAGTGTCTATTGCCATAGTTTTCCATTGGCTAGGCAGTAGGTTTCTGGTCTAACCAGTAAAAGCTGGGGCACCCAAAGAATGGCCTACAATGAAGATCTTAAAAAATGCCAGTTTCCTTTTTTCTTTTTCTCCTGTATCAGCAACATTAGCTAAATGTGTTTTTAGTGTTGTGTGTGAAAGCTACTTCTGAGTTTGACTGAGATCAGAAAGTGAAATTAAGTATGTTAATAATATAATAAAGCAACAAGACTATAATGGAGCGAGGAGAACTTAAAGCTGAGTGCAATGATCCTTCTTACTTGCTTTGTATACTTCTGCCAGTTCCACTTCAAAATATGTATTTGTCACTACAGTGTCTGAAAACTATTTTTTAATTAATGAAATGAAACACTGAATCTGTTATTATAATATGATCAGTGTACATAGTCTTCTACAGAGTAAAGGTCTCTGTAGTCATAGGACTTACAATTTTGAGAGTCTGAATTTGTGCCCAGTACCACATTTTGCAGTAGTTTGGAACTGAAATACAGGTGGCAATCATTTTGCACAGGGGTTCCATTCTGGTCCTCTATTTCAGGGTCTGTTAGATTTATTAAATGCTGTGACAATATTTAAAAGCATGCCATTAAAATCTTTTAAGACTTCTCTTCTGTCTATCAAACACTTTAGTTTGGATGATAAATTTGAAAACGTTAATATTCTTTTGACTCCTTTTATTCCCTGTGATGGGACGTGGGTGGCGCTGTGGGTTAAACCACAAAGTCTAGGACTTCCCGATCAGAAGGTCGGCGGTTCGAATCGGGTGAGCTCCCGTTGCTCGGTCCCTGCTCCTGCCAACCTAGCAGTTCGAAAGCACGTCAAAGTGCAAGTAGATAAATAGGTACCGCTCTGGCAGGAAGGTAAATGGTGTTTCCGTGCGCTGCTCTGGTTTGCCAGAAGCAGCTTAGTCCTGCTGGCCACATGACCCGGAAGCTGTATGCCGGCTCCCTCGGCCAATAAAGCGAGATGAGCGCCGCAACCCCAGAGTCGGTCACGACTGGACCTAATGGTCTGGGGTCCCTTTACCTTTACCTTTACTCCCTGTGATAGAGGCCTGCACTATACAGCCAGTAAGCCTTATAAATTTACACTATCTCAAGAGTAGGCATAATAATAATCAAAGAGAAAACATTTTTTAAAACAAGTACAGATAGGTTTTTAAAAATACATATATATCCCACCACTTATATTTTTGTGTTTAGAAGTGGCCATTAAGAAAATAGTATGCGCACATGTTAATAAACAGTATAACTAAATGTGCCGGTTTTAGGTTAATTCCAGGGTTAGTGGCTGTAATGTGAAACCAAGCATGGAAGGAAGTTGAGAGACTATATGTCGCATGGTGCAGAAAACACATCTTGAAGACTTTCTCTTTGGTGTTTCAGTGTTCCTGTTCCCGTAGTCAGTCTAGAGAAAATTCCTAACCTAGTGAAGGCAGATGGTGCCAATGTTAAAATGAACTCTGCAACCACTACCACCAGCTCCACCTCCTCGGCCTCTTCATCTACCACATCCGCTCCAATTAAATCTGCTTTGACATGTAAATCGGTGCCACCATCGCCAGAAAAGATTTTGAATGGCAAAGGCGTCATAGCTCCATCAATAGACAAGAAACACCAAAATGGCACTAAAAACAGTAACAAGTCTTACAAGAGAGTTTCAGGTAAGTAGCATTGTAGCATGACTTGATGAGATCCCATCATTCTTCATTAGTAGCGTTTGTTGCTATTTAATATATCCCATAGCTATTATTTACATAATGGTGATCTCGGCCCACATGTCAAATCTGTTTATGCGTCAATACCGAAGCACAACTTGTCTCACACTTTATATTGGTGTTCTGGTATTATTTCTTAATTTTTATTTAATTTAATTTAATTTCTTAAACGTAACGTAGGGGATGCGGGTGGCGCTGTGGGTTAAACCACAGAGCCTAGGACTTGCTGATCAGAAGGTTGGCAGTTTGAATCCCTGCGACGGGGTGAGCTCCCGCTGCTCGGTCCCTGCTCCTGCCAACCTAGCAGTTCGAAAGCACGTCAAAGTGCAAGCAGATAAATAGGTACTGCTCTGGCGGGAAGGTAAACGGCATTTCTGTGCGCTGCTCTGGTTCGCCATAAGCTGCTTAGTCATGCTGGCCACGTGACCTGGAAGCTGTTCGCCGGCTCCCTCGGCCAATAAAGCGAGATGAGCGCCACAACCCCAGAGTCGGTCACGACTGGACCTAATGGTCAGGGGTCCTTTACCTAATATAACGTAGGAGAGAACTAAGGAACAAATTCTGTAAAAATCAAACAGGATTATCTCATAAAGGAGGCTATTGGCTGCTCTTCCCTTCAGCGGTTTTTAAATAAAATGGATTTGGATCTGAATATTGCCTTGCCCCAGTGGAAGGCGGGAACCTCTGGAACTAACCCAGTGTTCCCAAATTTGAACAAGCAAAAAAAAGCAATTGGTTTGCACAAATGAGAAATGCTACTACTTCTTCTCTCTTGGATAAAGGTAAGTGTCCTTTACTTGTCTCATTTGTCAGCATTCCCTTCATGTGAATATTCATGCCTTTGTTGGAACAAAGGCTTGCTGTAATGACACATAGCTTTGCTCATTGCATTTCAACTGGCAGTCATGCACTGTATAAACTACTAACTGTTGACTTATTACTGTACTCCTAAAAACTTAAAGAAGTAAAGATCATTTCATGTGTACTGATGGTGACCAGAAGATAGAACGCCTTCTAAAGCAGTACTGTTGATTGTACAATTCCATTTGGTCCATGATATAGGAAAGAATGTGATTTTTTAAAAATGTGTTTTGTTTGTTTTCAGCGCTTAAAATCTGGACAATGCATAAAATTTGAAAAGTAAAGATAATCATTGGCTCTGGGCTCGTAGCCATGATAGACTTGCAGGATAAGGAATAGAACAAGAGAAAGGAATAGAGGATGGGAAAGGAGGAGTAACCATGGGACGCTTAGGAAATGATTATTTTCAACGGGTTGCTTTTTTTAAAGGGAAGGAACGTGAAGTGGGCCTCCGGAGGAAAGGGATAGATTTAAGAAGGAAGGTTAATGGGAGAGTGGAGAATGTGGTGGAAGAAGGAGAAATAGTAAAGGTGTAGCGGTCCAAAGGTACGAAGATGCTTGAAAGCAAGAAAGTTAGTGGTAAATCGAAACAAGAGGAAAAGGGAGACTATTCAGAGCAATTCAAGTGAAGAAAGGAACTGAGAGTAGGACAAAGGTCAGAAATAGGAGGACCAGAAAATAGAATCTTACAGTGAAGCAAGTCTAGAATTGAGAGTTATGTGAGCAAGAAAAATAAATGAGAATTAAGAAACATTTGAGGTGAGAAAGCAATGCTGAACAATCAAGTCATCTTTGTTCCAAGTTGGGGGAGAAATGTACACAATGCCTGAGTAAAGTATTAGCGCTTAACATTATGGGAGAGAAACTACAATTCTGGAGAAATTTGTGTGTGCTGAAATACTAGCTCTTGTACAAAGGAAGTTATCCACTCACCCCCTTTGATTATCCAGCTGCTTCGTGTTATTATGGATCTATGCATGTTGCTTCAAAGCTGCAGTGTCTTTTTGCAATTGGACAAGCCCAACTGGTAACTCCCGAATGAGAGATCAGATAAATGGGAAATGCACAAATATGGATGCTGTCTTTCTAGCAGACAATTCAGATTACTTCGCATATGTATAGTTTTCATTATCTCATTTTAGTGGTTTAGTTCAAAGGCAGCAACAGGGGCATTCAGCACTGTGATGCTTCTATGAAATGAGTGAAAAGTTTTCCAGGAAGTTTTATTTTTCTCAAAGAATTGACTTTTAGCAGGCCTGTGCAATAAAAGAACATTGAAAGATTGTATTTGAACATTAATGGTTATTTGGCACGTTTTATTAATACCTTATAAATACTAAACAGTAATTGGTTTGATAGGTATTTGAATGTACACATTTGTATTAGCATAGTTATATAGATGTTCTAAGAAGAGATGAACTTCCCACCATAGCATTAGTCTAATACAGTGGTGCCTCGCAAGACGAAAAGAATCCGTTCTGTGATTCTCTTCGTCTAGCGGTTTTTTCGTCTTGCGAAGCAAGCCCATTGATGGATTAGCGGATTAGCGCTATTAGCGGCTTTTAGCGGCTTATCTGCTGATCGGATCAGCTGATAAGCGGCTTAGCGGCTTAGAAAAAAGGGGGGAGGGGAAAAAACAGCAGGAACTCGCAAGACATTGTCGTCTTGCGAAGCAAGCCCATAGGAGATTCATTTTGTGAAGCACCTCCAAAACGGAAAACCCTTTCGTCTAGCGGGTTTTCCGTCTTGCGAGGCATTCGTCTTGCGGGGCACCACTGTAATAGCAGCTTCCTGTCCTCCTAGACTTTATTATGTGTTGCATAGTACTTGCATCACAGATCTGGCACTCATTTTTGGCCCCAACTCTCATGATTAGGGGGGGTCTCTTCTTAATTTTTTACCATGCATGTGTTTGGATGTTAGTGCAAACAGTGAGAGTCACCTTCTCTTAAAGGTAAAAGTACCCCTGACCGTTAGGTCCAGTCATGGACGACTCTGGGGTTGCGACGCTCATCTCTTCTCTTACTCTGACTTAGTTGTGGGTCCTGACCCACCAGCTGAAGTATAGCTGTAGGTTACTTGAAATGGGTATCTTACAGACTCAAATTTTAATAGGCCGACAGGAGGAGTTCCCCAGTTGTGGAACACTCATCTGAGAATACCTCTCCATGTTTCTCTCAGTTTAAGTGCACTTTACAACACCCTCTGCCCAGGGATGATAGCGAAGAGGCAATGTTGGTTTGATAGTAAAGGCTGTGAGTGGTATGCTATACGGAGTAAATGAATAGTATCCTCTTTCTCAGCATTGGCTGGTCCCCAATTGGAGTATGGTGTTCCGCACTAGGTGCCACAATGAAAGAACATTGTCAACAAAGAGGAAAAGTTCAGAGGATTCTGTGATGAGGGTGACAGAAGGTCCAGCAGGCAAGTCATATAAGGAAAGGCTGAAGGAGTTGGGTATGTGTAACCGAGACAAGATTAAGGGCAGAACAATATTTTAAAGAATGTCAGAAAGCAAAGTTGGGAACGTATGTTTACCACAGTTAGTAAGGGAGCACAATTAAATGACCTGTTAAACATGTAATACCAAACTGTGATCTGGCATTACATGAGCAAGTCTTGGGCTTGCATGTTCCCTTGTCCCTCATGCACTCCAGTTCCCTCACTGACTTCAGTTTTGGGCAAACCATAGCTTGCAATCGCATCCAAATGAGCATGCTATGGTGTATGCTTTTCTCCTGACATTAAAAATGAAACAAACAAAGAAAACCCTTGGTGGAGAAATAGAACAAAATAAACACAAGAAAGATCTTTGTAATTAGTGCATAATTATGCCATATTCAGGAGTGTTTGCAACCATTCGTAAGAGCTAATGCTAGACCTTTAACATGCAGTCTGCCAAAAGTTGCAAGTGGCAAGAAATTGGTAGGAAATGATCCTCTGAGCCATCCTGAGAATTCTTATCACATTCTTGGTTCTGTTATGTAATAGTAAAAATGACGCATTTTATTGTGGGAAAGTCTTCTGATCCCATAAATTTCACCACTCATGCTTTGATCAGAAATACAGAATCATCTGACCTTTGCAGATTGAGAAAGGGGCATGTCTGTTCTGTTTTTGAATGACATACCTTGAGAGGCACATACTTAAATTTAGTGTTGTGCTTTGTTTAAATGGCAGGATCTAAACGCTGTTCTGTATTAGGGAAACACTTTTTCATGTTTATGATGTCTTTGTGCATGCAGATTGGGTGCAATCCTTGACCTTAAGTGGGGAGCCTATGGCTCTACCGAACGCTAATTTTCTTCAACTCCCATTGACCAGTACAGGCAGTGATGATGGGAGCCATAGGTGCCAACTCCCCGGGGCACCAACAAAAGTCCCCATGAAGGAGCCGGGCACCCACAAATTTTGGTGCCAGGGCCATGCACACTGCATGGCAGCCAAGGCCCTGGGCACCCACAGTCACTGGGCCAAGCTGGCACTCCTGATGGGAGCTGTAGTAAGACATCTGGAAGCTAGGGGTTCCCTATTCCTGGCTCTGTAAAACCTTTTGCCTGGATGGAAGAGTGAACAGGTAAGCTACTGCATGTGAGCTGTTCGAAAACTGTTGTCAGCCCTGATCTAGCCCAAGGCAAGTGTAACCAAAACAGGATGACTGGCCATTGCTTTGATCCTAAGAGTATGAGTAGCCCATAACTTTTCTGATAGAGCAGTTGGGACAAGGTGCTCGTTTTGTCCAAGCCACAGGAAATGGAGGGAAGGAAAAGAATAGTTTCACATGCCTTCTAACAGGTACGAGAGTTCTTCTGCACACCTACGCCCATAGCAACCTGTAACCTCCATCGATCTGTCTTCCTCCAGGTCTTTCATTACATTTCATATTGAGCTTAGTGAAGTGCTAATAAATCCATCCGTTACACAAGAACAGTATGGAAAGCAGGCCTGCACCAGCCGTTCCCTTTGCTACATTAAATGCTCTGCTGTTAAGGGGTAGGTGATGCTGGTGGGGTCGTTTTCAAGCTTCAGCTCAAGAAGCAGAGCGGAACAGAGAAAGTAGCTTTGTTACTAACTAGATAGGAATCTTGCTAAGTTTCTGTGTGAGAGTGAAGTGTCTGTGAATCTGTTGTCTGCAAGCATCATACCTTGATGCAGGTATGCTAAAAACCAGAATGTGTTCAGGAAAAGTACAATATCTTTATATATTTATTCTCATCTGCACCATTAAAGTGTATTTAGTTTTTGTTTCATGTCACTTTAAACATGCTAAGGTTTTTTTTTATAAAAAAGGGAGAAAACCCTCTCACTTTATTACAATTATTATTTTCAAACAGAAAGAGAGTTTGACCCAAATAAACATTGTGGAGTATTGGATCCTGAGACAAAGAAACCCTGCACAAGATCACTCACCTGCAAGGTAGTTTTCTTGTTAATTTAAATATCTATAATGCTTTGCCGTGACTGACATTTTTACTAATGTATAAAGGTCATTCTAATACGTCGTGTATTTTTAAATAGCAAGAGCAACCCCATATTAAATCAAAAGGGTGATTTTGGGCACCGTGGTTATTCGTTGCCAAACATATGAATGAATGAATGAATGAAAACAATAGTTCTGCAGTAGTGCAGTCCTCATTTATGGATAGGCTTTATCTTTTTTTCTTTTCGTAGCTAATGCATAGGGGTTAAGCACTTGATGCTGGATGAAGTGTTGATGGCTGGAGGAGTAAGGGAGGCTGACAAGGCATTTAATGGCAGGTTTCAGGCATTGGAGTGCAAGGAGGGACAGCAAGAGGAACCAAACAAAAATCCCTTTAAGTGGAGTAAGCATCTCCCTGTCTCTTCTCAGTACTGGGGAGGGCAGAAAGGAGCTTGTCTCACCGTAGGAGCTCCCAAACTCAGGCCTCCAAAGCCCAGACCAACGTTATCTGACCAGGAATATCCAGTTTGGTGGTTTCCAATTAAAGGGTTGAAGCACACAGACGTATCTGAGCTGTTTGTCATATATGACAACTTACTCCCTTAGCTAAGGAAAATCCTTTTAAGGCCATAATTTAACAGATTACAAAGGGGGTAGGGGAGAATAGTAATATTTGCCTTCCCTTTTAAGAAATGTGGAAAAGTCAGAGTGCATCTGAGTGACTTCAGCATTGCAGCTCCTGTTTCAGAGTAAAGAAAATATTATTTTTGACTGATTGACCCACACTGAGAACCCTTGTCTTTAGGATATATTGCCTTTTGTAAAGACAAGAACACCTGCTTTCTACCCATTCATTTAAAAACAAAAGGAAAATATTCCTGCAACTTTGTTTTGAATGAATTAAAGAGTTCTTTTTTTCTTTTTTAGTTTGGTTTTATTCTCTTTGTAAACTGCTTTGAGGATTTTTTAAAACTGGTGTATAAATTTTATGACATAAATAATAAACAAACTTGTAGATGAAAAGCTATTGAACATTTATGTTGAAGGTACAGAGAATGCAATTTCCAGGTCTGGTTTGCAATTAATTTACACAATAACATCATGGAACTTGTGCTATTTCCTGGATTAATATATTCTAACTGTTTTTATATTCGCACCCCCATTTTTTAAAACCACAATGCTCTGGTTATGCTACTAATGTGTAGAGTGTTTTCATGGAAAGTTTTCTTATCACCAAAATAATGTTTCATTAAACTGTATGTGCCTCCGAGGACAGGTGAACTAACCTGTATAGAAGAACTGTTTCGTCTTGTCATAAAATCAATGATCAGTCAAATATTTCTAGCTATCTTCTAGATTAATATTTTAATTGATTTTTATATTTACACCCCCCCCCAAAAAAAATTTCAACTACCCTATTTTTTAGACTCATTCACTTAATCACCGGCGAGCAGTTCCAGGCCGTAAAAAGCAGTTTGACATTCTCTTAGCTGAACACAAAGCTCGATCGCGGGAAAAAGAAGTAGCAAAGGACAAGGAGCATCCGCAATGTATAAGGGAAGCTCATCAGCCCCAGCCTGTGCTAGTCCAAGACGCTCCGTCGGGAACATCAGTGAACTCTGGGCAAGAGCCCAAAGGAACGTCGCCTGCAAAATCAAGACTGCCCAGTTCCGCATTTCCTAGGTAAGGATTCTGGCATTCAGTGAGCATTTCCACAGGAAGTAGTGGGCCCAGGGAAATGCCAAATTATGATATGAGCAAGCTCAAATACAGTTGCGTGGATAAATTATGGAAATCATATTTGTGTGTGTGTGTGTGTGTGTGTGTGTGTACACACACACACACACCTCGTGTGCAGCACAAAATTTTAGAGACTGAGGGGACTCTAGCAAGAACCAGGAACTTGTTTTCCAACTGCTTTCCACAATCAGGGCTTGAAAGTTGCACCTTTTTAATGAAGTAGGAAATGATCAGGTTCCATTCTGAATTTCATTCAGAATTCTGCAGTTCAGTTCCTGATAAAAGTCCCTGCAGACTTCAAGCCCTTCTAAATTTCTGATATCCATGTCATAGTAAATCTACTATACTTCAAAAGCTTCTGTGCTTTCTGTGTAGTGGGGGCATTGAACGTTGCAGCATTTTGTATCTTCTCCTTTTCTGTAGGAAATGTCTATTTTCCGATCCAAACTTTCTGTCTAGCAGTAATGCATTTAATGTTTCAATACTAATGGCATTTTGAAGATGGATTTTTGTAAAAGGTTTTTATGTGCATAGTTTATTGAAACGCACACAGCTCAATCCTATGCACATTTATTCAGAAGTCAGTAACAAAGAATTCAGAGGGACTTACTGCTTACTTAATGTGTTTGTAGTACAGGTGACTCTCCACTTAGTGGGGGTTACGTTCAGGAGATAGCTCGGAAAGCCAAATTGTGTATAGTCAAAACACATTGGGTTCAATGGTGGGTGGGATTGCCAACGTCTTTTTTCCTGTAAGCCCATCCCCCTTTTATTTTATTTTTTGCAAAGTGTGTAAAGCTGAATGCACACAAGATAAATGTGTGCAAGTTGTGAGTTAGTTGTATAAGGCTTCCATCGTAAACATGCTTAGGATGTAATAAGTTTTATTGAGCATGGTGACATATACTCCAGCATAAGTATGTGTCGCAGTATCCTACTGTAAGTTTCCTTTTAGCTAGGAAGGTAGTTGTGGAGTTTGAACCTTGTGTTGGTCATTTTACCCTCTTAGGCCTTCCTCTGCAAACAGCATAAATAGCACTAGTTCTTCAAACCATGGTGGTTATGCTCCAGAACTGCCTCTGCCTTCTATGGGAGGAGATCTGCCTAGCAGATTATCTAGTGATGAGGGCGAAGTGGAGGGATCCGAAGAATCTGAGAAGTTAGACTGTCACTATTCCGGACACCATCCTCGACCTCTTGGGGTATGTCTTTTTATCTCCAGTAACCCTGTTCATTGCTGACATTTGTGACTGGCTGTATACACGTACGAAAGAGGTACCTCATTGCACCTTATTAACAAACTGGCTGTTTTTGCATGTAATGCTAAACCACGGTTTGCTTAACCTAAGTATGATTTGCCTAAACATTTGAACCTGCTCTGAGCAAGTAACCATGGTTTGGATTTTAACAAGCCACCATTTGAACTCATGATTGCTTGGCTTATGAATGGTGGCTTGGTACCATGGTTTGTCATTACACCCAAACCTAAGATCCTGGAGTAACCTTGATTTATTTGAGCACCCCACCCCAGCTATTCACCAACATACAGAGGCAAGGCTGTTAGAAAGTGAAACTACTCCCCAGGCTAAATGACCTGTGCTGGGTTCTTTTCCAGAAGTAGCCCTCTCTCTTGATACTGACTTTCTCCACCCAACTCTTCCATGGCATGTCCTAATTTACTTTGTAATTCATAATCGAAGGCAAGGGTGAGTGAGGAACCTGTGAATCTCCAGATGGTGCTGGTGTTCCACCGCCCCTCACAGCTGACCATGTTGTCTGGGCTGATGGGAGCTGGAATTCAACAATGTTGGAGGTTCTCAGGTTCTCCATCCCTGATCTGAGGTCTCCCAAGTTGGTGAGCTGCCCTGCCCAACGCTGCTCAAACTTTGTATGCCAACGTCAGTCTACCCAACTGTACCGTTGCATTGCTGCAGATCAGTCAGTCATGTTGAATGATACAGACCACAAATTGTGAACGTGCTAATAATAATAATAATAATAATAATAATAATAATAATAATAATAATAATAATAATAATTTTTATTTATACCCCGCCCTCCCCAGCCAAGGCCGGGCTCAGAGTGGCTTACAAGCAATAATAAAAACAAGTTGAATGATTACATCTTAAAAACAAAATTAAAATACAACATTAAAATATTGAAACATTGAAATATTAAAATGTAGCCTCATTGCAGGAGAAGGAAAAGAAAAAAGAAAGAGAGGGAGGGAATCAAATTGGCTCCAAGCCAAAGGCCAGGCGGAACAACTCTGTCTTACAGGCCCTGCGGAAAGAAATTAGATCCCGCAGGGCCCTGGTCTCATGAGACAGAGCGTTTCACCAGGCCGGAGCCAGAGTTGAGAAAGCCCTGGCTCTGGTTGAAGCTAATCTAACATCCTTAGGGCCCGGGACCTCTAGGGTGTTGCTATTTATGGACCTTGAGGCTCTCCTTAGATATCATTGCTTCTATCCTTAGTGATGTTAAAGTAGGGACATAGATTTGTGTTTCAGGTAGAAGGCAGCCCATTAATACTGAAAAACAACTGAATGTAGGATGGCCTCAGGTGAGACTTGAAATTCCACCTAGTGATTGAAGGCAGAAATTCCACCTAGTGATTGAAGGCAGAAATTCATTTGCAGATGCTCCTGGACCACAGTTCACTCTGTGACCACTCTGAGAGCCAGTGTGGTGTAGTGGTTAAGAGCGGTAGATTCGTAATCTGGGGAACCGGGTTCGCGTCTCCGCTCCTCCACATGCAGCTGCTGGGTGACCTTGGGCCAGTCACACTTCTCTGAAGTCTCTCAGCCCCACTCACCTCACAGAGTGTTTGTTGTGGGAGAGGAAGGGAAAGGAGAATGTTGGCCGCTTTGAGACTCCTTCGGGTAGTGATAAAGCGGGATATCAAATCCAAACTCCTCTTCTTCTTCTTCTGTTTCTGGCTTCACCTTGAGTGTTTGTTGAGCACACACTTTACCTCCTTCCTTCAATTTAGGTGTATTTTTCCTCATTTGTTCCCTTCTTGGTTTGTGTATATGTTTTCCATGGAGCCCATCTTGATGCCTATTTTCCATTAAACTCTCTCTCTCTCTCTTTCTCTGTCATATCAGTTTGCCTGTCCATTCCCTAGGCTAGTTCCTGAGGTTTCCCCGCTTTCCCATTCCTACCTTTTGCCTTTAAGTAGTAATAATAAAAGAGCCCTTTGCCACCTGTGTCCATTTTCATCTTTTTCCTGCTCCACAGAAGCCCTTCCCTTTGTGAAGGTTGTGCCCCCAGTCGTTCTTCCTTCTCTGTCTCCAGCAGACCTGTCGTGCCCCAGACTTCTTGTTTTGTTGTTGTTTAGTTGTTTAGTCACGTCTGACTCTTGGTGACCCCATGGACCATAGCACCGCCAGGCACTCCTGTCTTCCACTGCTTCCCGCAGTTTGGTCAAACTCATGTTCGTAGCTTCGAGAACACTGTCCAACCATCTCATCCTCTGTCATCCCCTTCTCCTTCTGCCCTCCATCTTTCCCAACATCAGGGTCTTTTCCAGAGAGTCTTCTCTTGTTTAGCTCCAAGCAAATTAGGCAGCAATTAGGAAAAAGCAGAAGAAAAATTACCTGTGCTTCCTTAAATGATGCACACAGCTCTCTTGCCAAACCAGAAGGCTGTGTTTTGGCGTCTGTGGTTAATGTGGATGCAAGTGACCCCTGCCCCTCCCAGCTTGAGGATGGTTTGGTGAAGCATCACCTTTGGGATCATGAATGTGCCTCAGGAGATTTCAGCGGCCCCATCTGATGCCCATCTCTCCCACTGGGTTGGAGGAAAGAGGAGCCAGGAGCAGCGCTGTACGTCTTTTGCCTTATTGCTACTGGTCTTGTGTTCTGTTCTCTGTATGGCTTGTCATAAAAGAACCAGCCATATGGTTCAATTGATACCCAGAAGCTTCTGCAAATGAACAGCACTTCCTGACTTCAACCACTAGGTGGAACTCAAGTCCCACCTGAGGTCATCTTTAGATGTATTTAGAACAGGCATAGGCAAACTCGGCCCTCCAGGTGTTTTGGGACTACAACTCCCATCATCCCTGACCACTGGTCCTGTTCGATAGGGATGATGGGAGTTGTAGTCCCAAAACACCTGGAGGGCCGAGTTTGCCTATGCCTGATTTAGAAGAATGATTTCACAGTAAGTCCAAAGATCCTTAACTAATTTGCAATCTTGGCTCCCTATAGTATACCTTGAAGCTCTTCTGGTTTCAAGAATATTTTTTGTTTTAGTGTATTTGTGCGCAATTCCTTATCTCATTTAATCTAATAGTAGATTATACTTTTTTTACCAGGTAGATAACCTAGGAGTGAAAGTAAGATAATAGCTATTATAAAGCTAATAACATCCTCTAAAATTATAGTATTTAAGGCTGTAGCTTTTGCAAATGCAAATGTTAATGCAATTTGTGGCTTCTCCCCTGCTGTGTTTTGTGATGACTTGCATCTTACTAGAGGATGCATGCACAGCAAGTCAGAGACCGCAATATATATATATATTTTTACGGCGGCATAAATTTAGGGATGTTAGTTACAGATACCAAAAGTGATATACATCCAAATCACCTGAAAATGAAATCAAGTTTTGGGGTAAAAGGAGAAAGCCATAGGTATTTACTAATGCAATTATTTTCACTAGACTCAAATAGATAGCAGACTAATCCCTATTTAGTTAGCATTTTTAAACTTCTGTAGTCAATGTATTGATCAGCAGCATCCTTTGATTTTTGCAAGATCCCTATATCTTTTCCCCTTTATCCTTTCCAGTTTTGTTCATTTGGAAGTCATTTGATGGGAAGAGGTTACTATGTGTTTGATAGAAGATGGGATCGTTTTCGACTAGCACTGAATTCCATGGTAGAAAGACACTTAAACTCACAGATGTGGAGGTAAGAGCTTCTGCTTTCATGTTATCCTACAGGTCTAAGGGTGGGGTATGAGAGCAGAAAATAATGCCAATGTATTTCACATCTGTCACCTCAAAGGGTTTTTTTTTTGGGGGGGGAGCGGGTAAGCCCGATGCTGCATATAATTGATCACAGCACACAGTGCATGCACCCATTTGAATGCCCATCAACTTATATTATTTTGGGGGAGGGGCTGAAGGGGCCTTGGTCCCTAGAAGTTGGCTCCTATGGCCCCTTTGGTTTCAGATAGTGCATGGATAGATGAGTCTAAAAAGCCCATGACACAAATTTTCACGGCCCTCTAGAGTCTAGTGGCTGTGGTGGTTCATTTACCAGAATTAATGAATTTAGTGTTAACTCTGGAAGTGTATATACTCGATTCTGACTAAACTGAAAAAACACAGGACTGTAGAGGTAGAAAAGGTGCAGAAACAATCGAGAGGTTTAGAGAACCTTCTTCATGGGGAAAAGTTAGAATGTTTGGAGTTCAGTACTGCTTTGTTTTAACCAGGGAAAAATGTGAATGAGAGACATAACAGGTTTATACCATTATGGATAGTATTCAGAAGCGGATCAAGCAAAGTTCTATACTCAACTCAACCAGCTTGATTGGCCTGACAGATTCAGGGCAGCCCCCCACCCACCCAAAAGAGAAGTATTCTGCACAATGTATTCAGTGTCATTGCCACAATCTGTGGTGATATCCACTGGCAGAGATGGCTTTAAAGGGATTTATACCAATTCATAAGGGTTCTCAGAGGCTGTTTGTCTTGATGGCTAAATGAAGCCTCCACTGTGACCATAGGATAGAAAATTGCCAGAAGATCTTGTGCCTCTTCCTGGTTCGCTGTGTGACCCCCACAGGGCCCGGGCCGTTAAAAGCAAACTCTGCGAACTTCTGAAGATTGGGGTTGTGATTGCCATTTGCAATGTCTTGAACTTGGATGTTGTCACTTGTAACATTTGCCGGAAGGACCATGGCTCACTTGTTCTTTAGTGGTAATTTATTGATGACCGCCCTGAGACCTCCAGGTATAGGGCGGTATATAAATTCAAATAATAATAATAATAATAATAATAATAATAATAATAATAATAAGGTACAAGAGTTGGAACTTTGGGGGGTCAGACTTGGTACATAGTCTTCTGTTAACTTTGCACATCCCAATACTAATTGGTTGTTAATGTTTATGATAGTCCTTCTATATTTGAAGTTATTTAGATTGCAGTAGATTGTCTGGTGAATTCAAAGAACTTGCCTGGTAGAGGGAGGGAGGGCTGGGGGAGGCGTGAACAACATCTCCCATCCCCTGCAGTGTCTCCTGGTGATGGCAAGAGAATGGGGAAAATAGGACTTAACCGCTTAGGAAACCTACTCTGACACTTGAGTGGATCAGGCCCAGTTCTGTGTATGATTTGAGTACTAACAACTGTGGTGTTGCTTCTTTTTGAGAACCCAGATTAAACTCAATTGATCAAAGTAAGTTTAGGAGCGTTCCTGATTAACTGGTAAGTAGAAAAGAATGGAAGGAAATTTCACATAAGATGGCTGGGCAGGGAAGTTGGGAGAGCATACGTGATTGAGTGGCATATACCCTCAGTCCAGTGTGAAGTAAGAGGAGGCCCAGTTGCAAGAATCTGGAAATAAATCCCAAAATGTAATGAATTGGAATTGGTAAATTAAAACTATCCAATAATTATTATTTGTGTGTGTGTGTTTATTGCTCAGTCCTTGTAGCGAGCTGAGTTAGGAGGTGCCCGAACCTTCAAAGTATTTCTTTTTCTTTCCTGTTACAGGAAAATCCCTCCTGCGGTGGATAGTCCGATGCCCTCTCCAGCAGCACACATCTCCACCCCTTTTCCAGCATCGGTTTTGCAACCTTTCAGCAATCCTAGTGCAGTGTATATTCCTTCGGCGCCCGTCAGTTCAAGAATACCTTCTTCCTACTTGATGACTTCTGCCATGTTGTCCAACGCGGCTTTTGTGACTGCATCGGATACAAATTCCATTATGTCGCACACTACGGCGTTCCCTCACGTGGCTGCCAGCCTGAGTATTATAGACTCGACATTTAAGACCCCGTCGGCCATGTCACCTGTGCCAGCGGTTATCCCTCCCCCATCCCACAAGCCATCCAAAACGAAAACCAGCAAATCCTCAAAAGTTAGAGATCTCTCGTGCCGCGGCGATGAGTCTTCTAGTAACAAAAAGAAAAGGCCGCCCTCTTCTTCTTCCTCGCTGTCTTTGCAGACTTCCTCGTCCCCCTCCTCTTCCTTTTCAGGGTCTCACAAAAAGAACTGCGTCTTGAACCCGAGCTTGACCTTGAACTCTTATCAGGCCACATCTTCCTATAACAGTCTGTCTGTGCACAATGCAAACAATGGAACAACCCCACTCAGTGCCAAATCGGAGCCCTCAGGAGGACGGACTTCGTTATCAAGTAGCTCAGCAGACTCGGTGAAGCATATGAGCATCGTAGTAAACAGTATTGACTCTTCCGGTTTGTCTGTGCCCTCCCTCCTCCACCATTCAGGGGACCACTCCCTAACAGCACACAACGCCGTGTCCTCGCTCCCCCTTTGTTTTGACAAATCGGAAGGGAAGAAACGCAAAAACTCTAGTTCTAGTAGCAAAGCCTGTAAAATCACTAAAATGCCTGGTATGAATAGCGTTCACAAAAAGAGCACTGCCAACCTTATTCCTACGGTGCCAGATACTCCAAACAGCTCCATCTCTCGGCAGGTAAGGGTTTCACGAGTCTGTCGGGTCTTGTTTCCCTGACTTGGCAGGGGCAAAGTAGTCTGGCGGATGTATCAGGATGCCCACAGAGGTGAACCGCTGAGGGAGCACCCAGTCGGCCTCCTGTCCAAATGTAATGCACAACTCCAGCAAGCCTCCGTTGGCCTGTGAGTGAGCAATGAGGTTGAACAAAGGTTGCATCTCCCGTTCCGCTCCTGGCTGCAGAGGCAACTTCCTGGTTTCTTATACCACAGTTACTCAATGGTCAGCCGCAAACATTTCCCAGGATAGCCTGACATCTGCATGATACATTACTGAAAATGAGAGCCACGTGTTCCATATTGCTTTTAAATGAGAGTATGTTAATAGGGAGTTAAATCATGGGTAGGCAAACTAAGGCCCGGGGGCCAGATCCGGCCCAACCGCCTTCTAAATCCGGCCCGCGAGCGGTCTGGGAATCAGCATGTTTTTACATGAGTAGAATGTGTCCTTTTATTTAAAATACATCTCTGGGTTATTTGTGGGGTCTGCCTGGTGTTTTTACATGAGTAGAATGTGTGCTTTTATTTAATGTTATTTGTAGAGCATAGGAATTCGTTCATTTCCCCCCTCCCCAGTATAGTCCGGCCCCCCACAAGGTCTGAGGGACAGTGGACTGGCCCGCTCCTGAAAAAGTTTGCTGACCCTTGATTAAGTGAAGCAAAAGATTTTGAGAGTACACTTGCTTTTATGGCAGTTCTCTATGGTTTCTGCATCTTGCCTTCTGAATACTGTTTGTACCTTACAGATTGGAAAAAATAGCAGTGTAGCTTTGTCTCAGTCCAGTCCTTCAAGTACACCGAACCCAGTGCACAACAAACAAGTGAGTTGCAGTTTACAAATTTTCCTGAAGTGGTTATATAACCAGTTTGTTGACCAGTGATTTTAATATAAACTACCGAAGCTGCACACGTTTATTGCACACGTTTAGAAGCCTGCATTAAATCATTATAGTACTTCTTATAAAGCCACTCATCTCTGTCTGGCAAGTCAGAATTCTGCCTAGCCAACTGTCGGGAAGGTTCTGTAAACTGGTAGTATGTTGGGTTTTGGGGTGATACCTAGGACCTCTGGTTTGAGCATGAATTACTCAGTTTAGTGGGTTGCTGCAAAATGTGGGGTTCCGACTGCAAAAGGACTGCAAAACTTTGGCACCACTTTGGAGGGTATCCCAAATTTTGGGGTTTGTAGTTAATTAAGTTCATGTAGTGGAGCAAAATGTTGCATTGTTTTACAATCAACTCTTATCTTTCTTCCAGAAGACGTTAAACCGGACTGGTAGGATAAGGACTCTTCCATAACAAGGAAAAGCAACCAGCCTATAATCTCTCTCGTTTTAGCAGCCCTACTCTGGTTTCTTATTTTATTTTCTGTCTCTTGCAGATAAAATTTACTTAATATTTTTGGTGGGTTTTTTAAAAAAAACAAATGTTTTTAAATCTACATAAAACTGTGGCATATTTCAGTTCTTCAATATACATCGGCCTCTGATCTGTGCAATCTGGTTTGATTCGGATTCAAGCTTTTAAAAGCAAATTGTTGCATTTCCCCCTTTTTGTTTCTTGCAACAAATGACAGCAGTGAACATTCCGAAATAATGCAATCTGTGGTTATATTATATTTAAAACACCCCTTCATTGTTTAAAATTTACAGTAACTTCTGTATTTATTGTTTATTATTGTCCTAGTGCATTTCTCAGCAGTAACTAACAACTGTGTGGCCAGAAGTTTCACTGACGTTGTTCAGAGATTTCAGTGTGCAGCTCCTCTTGTTGATTATGGTATTCCTAATCTGCTCAATGTACTGAAGGGTTTATTCAATTTGTTCCCAGTGAGATTAATAGGAGCGCCATGTGAAAATTTCCTCCACAAAGAATCTATACTACTGTTTTCCTTAATGAAACAATTTGTTCTTTGAAAAGACAGGAGCTGAGCATACTGAATTCGTATCAGTTAGAACTGCACTGACAATGTTTTACAGGAATTACTGCTTTAAAAAAAAAATAAAGGTAGATTTTGAAATCAGGAACTTAATAATACTAGGGTACTGCAAAATTACTACAGAGCAGTTAATTTTTATTTCTACAGTGTTAAAAGTGCACTTAAATGCTGGTTTATTTACATCTCAAGGGGGCAGGAAGCCGTTTACTTTGGGGGGGGGAAGGCTTAAGGAAATTTTTAAAGCTTATACAATGTTTAACAATTGTAAACATGGCTAGGCCCTTTGGGGGGAAATTAGAAGATATTCTTAAAGTAAAATTTTATAGTGTTAATTTTGTAATTTATGTTTTGCTATATTTGGGAAGTGACAGGAATAGTTTCATGAACAATATGAAACTTAGGAAAGTTTTAAGCAATGCTTATATTTTTCATGTACTTTTGAGTTATGGTTTTATTGTACATTTCTTCAGACTGAAAAAAGTGTACATATCTTTGTTATTTTTGCACAATTTTTGTCTTCAGTTGTAGGAACAGAGCCTTGTTGACTTTTTTATCTATAAAAAACTAATTTATTTTGTGTTGTATAACTGCAGGAGTTTTAAAATCTCAGTAAGAAAACACCATCTGATAAGTGAACTGCTGTTTTCTACTTCTAGAGGGGAAACAGGGGTGGTGAGATTCAGTGGCTGCTTCTGATAATTAATGTCACTCAGTGACCGAAGGAACAATTCAGTCGTGTTAAGAATTCCTTAGCTCTTAACGTGCATCTGTTATGTAAGAAGCTGGACTGGGGAGTGTTCTTTGCTGCTTATGTATGTATCCTTTTATTTTCAGTGGCATCGGTCTGAAAGCATTTTGGAAACCAAGTAAAAACCTCATACTTTTTTTATCCCCTGCATTTTTTAAAAAAATCCCAATTGATTTTATATGTGCTAAAATGTCGAGCCTGAAAAGTGAAATGCAGGGGTTGTTTTTTTAAAAAAAGGATTTGAACTGGACCAGCCTATAATGTATTATTAGTGTAGCATTCATTCAACAGTTGCTTTTCCTTTTTCCTTCCTCCCACCTTTGCCTGAAGACTTTGTGATTCGTTTCCAGCAATAGAGGCTCAGAAGCTTTGGTTGTTACACATACGCAATGCATAGGCCCTTCAGCCATATTAAAGACAAAAGCGACTTGGATAACTTGTATGCCTTCTTTTGTATCAATGTTAACAATTGTACATAGTGCTGATCAACCTTTGTAGAGAACAGTTTATACAGCATATTCTATTACTGCTGATTCTCAGTGAACTATTGTTTGGGAAAAAAGAAAATTTTCTATTTACACCTTATATTTTGTTATGCTGTTGGCCCATGGCACTTTAACAAAACTCTGTGGGTTTTGCATAGCTGGTCAGTCATGGGGAATATTAACTGTTGCACAGAAATGACTTAGCACCTCCTGTATTGTGCTTTCCTACTACAGATTTTAGAATCTTTTTCCAGAAGACTTTTGAAGAAAGCATGTCCAATCATTCTAAAAGAAAATGCCATATGTGTACAGTCAGTTTCTTTTCTACAAACCCATATTTTGTAACACTAAGTATTTTCATTCTTCGTTCTGCACCTTTTATGTATTAGCAGTATCAGAAAGAGCCCATTCCATGCTTGTGAAAATTGTGTCGGGAGTAAGGTGTAAATAATAAAACTTTATAGCTTACAGTTTTGAAAAAAGAACAAACATGTATCTGACTGATACTGCCACAGTTCAACACCAGGCCTGGAGATATTCTCTAGTGAGCGATTGTATTTCTTTTGTTTTGGGGTTACATTTTGTTTTTGCTTTATTATTATTATTTTTTGTAACATGGCTTTGTAAATAAAATAATTTATATGTTTGTAAGAAATAGGTGAAGCGTTTTTATTAGGTTTTGAAGGAAAGTTACCTTTGGGAAATTTTTTTCTGTTTCATGCAGCGCCAACCAGTGCTTCTGTTACCTCATTTTGTCACTGTTGTAAATACAAGGCAATCACTTAGGACTGGGGTTCACTCTAAAATGTCACCATTGATCCATCAAGGTCCAGCCCACATGAAGAAGTAGGTTTCTGTGGGGATTTTCATCCCCACTCCTTTCTACTTAAGAGGCGATGGCGGCTGCTGCTGGGATAGGAGGGTTGGGGTATGGGGAGTCCACAATTCATAGCTTGTTCAGATGGTTCTGCCCCCAAGATGGAGAATTTCAAGCTCAGGAACCGGTGGTACATTCAGCGATCAAGTGTTTTGATCTCTTCGTGGTAGACTCAGAGACACCTTAGTCAAGAGTGGTGCTCTAGTCTACATCCTTAATATTAGGACCTGCTCCATTTTGAAGAAGGGAACACACACAATGTTCCTCCTGCCATTGCACAGACTCAAGAAAACAGTAACCCAAAGAAAGCAAAAGCTATATATACCTTGTTCTTAGCCAACCATCTTTAGAGACACTTGGCTGGAGAGGAGTGCTGTAATTTAAACCAGTGGTGTCCAAACTTTTTTCAAAGAGGGCCAGATTTGATGAAGTGAAGGGCTGTGAGGGCCGACCAAAAGAAGAAGTTGTTGACCTTTATTTCATCCCCACCCCTTGTTGATTAAGGATGTTACCCCAGGAAATAAACTGCCACAGGGGCCGAATCAGGCCCCTGAAACGGACTATGGACTTGCCTGCTTTAAACTAAGATAATTGCTTTATTAAAGACAACCTTTGTACCCAAGGAAATACTGATATTTACATGCTGCAGTCTTTCCAAAGACTCAAGAGTCAGCCTCTAAGAGACTTTTACTGCAGACCAAATTTCTCTCCCCCCCCCCCCATTTCCATGCCAGCCAATTATTCTCACAACCCAGTTCAGCTATTGTGGCAAATCCTCTCTTGTAAATCACTTTGAGGTTTGGGGAAGCCTTGTGTTTGTGTTTTTTAAACCAGTGTATTAATTTTATGAAATGAAACAAACTAAACTCTCTCTGCACCCCAAAGCTCCTATGGCTGTACTTCTGACTGCAGAGTTTGGCCACCTTTAAAAACTTACCTGTGCAACCTTTTACACAAGGCACCCTCTCAGACCAACTTGGCCACTGGCTCCCAATCTCCACCAGATAATTATCCATACTGCACTATTCATGATCTGCCACGGTCTTTAGCTGGGCCACCTATATCTTGACACCACTCCTTTTTATTTCTCCAGCCTTTGCTTTCCCCTCTTTCTACCCAGGCCTGTAGCAACCCCAGCAGGGGTCTGCAACCTTTAAGACAAAAAGAGCCACTTGTACCCGTTTCCGAAGAAAAAAACAACTGGGAGCCGCAAAACTCGTCATTATAAAAAATAACTTTTTTGTCACTTTTTTATTATTTCTTTGTTTGACCCCTCAGAATTACTCCTCCTCATAGAAATAAATGTTAAATTAACAAGTTACCTTTTTGTGTGTGTGTGTTCTTCACTCCCCTTCAAAACAGTGACCAGCGTACATGCACCTTACAATGTAGCGAGCGGGCAGGTGGGAAGGTGAAGTCGGGACGGTGCGTGACTAACGCACGCACCGCCCCATGCGACGTCACAGCCAGTACAGCGCCCACCACTGTGGGGAGTGTCGGGGCGCACAATGCGCCTCCTCCCCTTGCTAGTATCCGCCCTGGAGCCGCGGCAAAGGTGTAAAAGAGCCACATGTGGCTCCGGAGCCGCGGGTTACAGACCCCTGCCCCAGCCCATTTTTTCAACAGTTGTTTACTTGCTCTTCATCAGGGAAAATGCAAAATCTCAGTCCTCAGCAACAGGGGATGTCGACAGGAACAAGAGCCCAGGAAGACAAAAAGACAAACCAGTTCTCAAGTTCTCTCTGGCTGATCTTCAGTTTGATTAGGGCTGCAGCTGTTTCAGAGTGCTCTAGACTTCCAGACGAAGGCATAGAAATCACAGAAAATGCTGCAAACCGCTGTAAGCCCCTAGTGTTGATAGCGGACCACTGCAATATGTCTGGTGTTAACAGCTCAGAGCCCTTGCAAAGAGGTGTTGGAAAACTCTAGCAGCAATCCAGCCAGACTTAACAGGATTCTGTGTGACTAAACAGCCAACAAGGGGAAGCAACTCGGGTTAGATCATAAAATGCAGTTCCCACAAACTGCTAGAAGGATCCTAGAATAGAATCATAGAATTGTAGAGTTCGAAGGGAGCACAAGGATTAGCTAGTCCAACCCTCTGCAGTGCATTAATCTTTTGCCTTGTGTGGGGCTCCAATCCACGACCTTGAGATTAAGAGACACACACTCTTAATCTGTTCCTGTAAGGGGCTTGTTGCTTGTGCACATGTATGTACACAATGTTTTAGATGTATTAGAATATGCCCTGTAATGACAATAACTTTACTTGATTACCACAGAAAGTCAGCTGAGAAAACTATATTTGTCACACTGGTGTTAGACAAGAATATATTCCAGCTGAACATATTGTTCAATTATAATACTTGCTGAACTGTACCCAGCACGAAATAGTATCTTTGAAACTGTGACATGTATGCAGCTCTTTCATCTTCACTGAAAAAGTTAGTTTAGCACAGAGAAAAGTAGGAGCATTGATAAAGTTGGCTTTGTTTCTCATAGAATGCAACAGTGATTAATCTCTCTATTTGCTCATTTCCCAGTGTTAGGCCAGTTTGTTCTCAAATTAAGAAGAATCTCGACATCTTGCTGCGCTAACTTGTAAATTCCAAGTTCATTTAATGCTGCCATTGCTGTGGGCTGACTTGAATTCAGGATGGTTTCAGTTCTGTTTTCAGTGGCTGAGTGGAGCACATCCTTTAAAAGTAGGGCTGAGCCAACATTTAAATTCAGCACAATACAGGCCTCCTTTATGCTGCAAATGAAAACGAGAAAGTCCTCATTTCAGAACGGGAAAACCTAGAGAGCTATGCAAACGCTTGGAGGGGAACTTTAGGCTTGTTGCTTATATAGCAGCCCATCCTGCTACATGACAAACCACATTTAAAACAGAAATCGGAACAACAGATCTTCATGCTATATCAGCTTTTTTTTCCCCTTTAAGTGACAAATATCTCACTTAATACCTCAGCCTGTAAATGGTAAGTACACTTTTTTGTACAAACGGGGGAGGGAACCCATGCTTGCAGAAGTTATGTTATTTAACTACTGTCTTCCAGTTAATTTGGCAAGGACCACAATCTTATGCTTTTATGCCTTAAACTTGTCCCATAATTATTCCCCAGCAGTGATGTAAAACTATTAAGCAGTGGTCTTTATATGCTTGCTTGCTTGCTTATTTAACTAACTAACTAACTAACTAACTAACTAACTAACTAACTGCCATATACCTGTAGATCTAATGGCAGTTCACAACATAAAATTGCAACATAACCAACCCTACTGTAAATGCTAGAAGAAGTAGAAGAGTTTGGATTTGATATCCCGCTTTATCACTACCCTAAGGAGTCTCAAAACAGCTAACAATTTCCTTTCCTCCCCCACAACAAACACTCTGTGAGGTGAGTGAGGCTGAGAGACTTCAGAGAAGTGTGACTGGCCCAAGGTCACCCAGCAGCTGCAGGTGGAGGAGCAGGGAAGTGAACCCCGTTCACCAGATTACGAGTCTATCGCTCTTAACCATTACACCACACTTGCTCTAGCCAGTTTACATTTTTATTAAAACTCTTAAAAGGGATGACTCTCTCTCTCTCATACGCTTTCTCAGAAAAGTGTTCATAGCAAAAGGGTAGGAGGAAGAGGTTCCTTGCAACTCTTTCTCTAGTCCCCCCCCCCCAATATATAAGTTTCAAAGTAAACTAGAAAGTGAGATATGCTTTACTTACTGTTTGAAATAATTCTCTGGCCTCTTGCAGTAATGTGAGAACAAAGGGAAAAGATTCCTGGTCATGTCGAACTGCAGCTGCGCTGCTCCTCCTTCATTAAAGTGATTGGCCAGAATGATCTGTACACAGCATACAAAGAACAGGCAGGTCATAGTGAACATTTCTGGCATGATTTATCATTACGGCCCTAGTCACCCAGGACAGACACTTACTTCCTGATAGATAAACAAGTCCACCTTCTCTGCAAGCATTTGCCAGAAGATTTTGAACAACGAGTAGCAAAGCTGCTGCTCTAGTTGTAGGAGCTGGTCTCTCAAGGTCATTAGCAGTGGGCAGGCAGTGACTGACAGAGACATCACAGCCTGTTCTGACTGGGAAGGCAAAGACAGCCATCTGAAAGAAACAGAAAATCGTCACCACAAAGGAAAGCTTCTGACAGCACCCAACTCCAAGTTTGCTTGGGAGTTTACAAGACACTTCATGAGATCTGTTTCCGTTTGCGATTCCAGATAAGCCCATTATCGAGACAGATGGGGAAGGGGACCACATCTAGCTCAGTGGCAGAGCCCAGCTTCCATCCCTGACATTCTGGTTCAAAGCTCTCAAGGAGTAGAGAGTCCGGAAACACACCTGCTAATGTCTAGGAGACACAACCAGGACATTGTCTTTGCATTTTGCCACTGGCATTAGGAATCTCTCTCCATTGCACAGGGATGGTGAACCTGTGACCTGTGATGTTGCTAGAGTCCAACTCCCATTGGCCCCAGTTAAGGTACCTAATGGGCCAGGGATGGTGGGAACGCAGCAGCAGCATCCTTGCCAGCAGGGTGGAGCAAGGGGGAGGAATGTATTTTAATACATTACTAGATCCCAAAACCACAGTGACTAGTATCCATCCTGGATAGCTCAGTTGGTTAGAGCATGGTGCTGATAATGCCAAGGTTGCAGGTTCGATCCCTGAATGGGAGGGACAGCTGCATGTTCCTGCACTGCAGTGGGCTGGAGTAGATGACCCTCAGGGGTCCCTTCAAACTCTGTGATATATGATATGATATACGATAAAACAAAGTGGAATCATAGTGGACTCTTAAAATAAAAACAAACATAACTTTATTTAACCATCTTGAACATTAAGACAGTTTTTGGAAGCAATTCTGTGTTCCAAAGCTGTAACACTACTGGGTCAAACCGCACAACTACTCTAGAACTGGAAGAATTACTCTAAGGTCGTCGTCCCCTGAATATTCAGGTGACAAAACTGGGTTCTCTAAATGGCAAAAATTCTTACTACATCCTGAAGACACAAGTGTTTTTCATGGCACGATAAAACAGCCGATTTATTTATCAATCTCACAACAAGCACGGAATATAATTTCTTGATGACTGTTCTCCCTCAAAATAGTCATCCAGATCATTCCTTTCAGATATCTGTATCCTGCCAGATGAATTCTGCAGGATGAGGGTTTATAAAACAAGCTAATGACATACAGTATTGTAGGAAGAAGAACGCAGGCTATACATTTTTAAAATTCCCCTTCACTCCCTTCCAAACTGTGTACAAATTAAAATGTGTCCAGCAAAGTATTACCTTTCCTTTTTGTACATCCTGGCAGCCTCTTTGACCTCTCTGAAGACATGGTCCACCTGACGAGTCAACATGTCATGCTTTAGTCGCTCCAGGAGGTTGATCATGTCGTCAAATACGGAGCTTTCCATGGAAGCCAGTTGTCCTAGCTGCAGCTTATTTAGTGCGTTGCTATCAGCACAAACTTCCAGCGCTGCCTGCTGAAGCTGCAAAAAGAACTAGATAGACATGAAGACCCTGCTGTATTCACTGCCACCCAAAAATTTTATACATTTGAGGGTTGCTTGAGCATGGATACCTCCCAACAATGTGGAACCTTAAAATGGCCGCAATCTGATCCCCTGCACTTTGAAAATGTACTGAATTCTATCAGTGCAAGTGAAAGGCAATTCTATACTGTGAATAAAGAGGAGCAGTTGTGTAACAAAATGCTTTTGAAATTAAGTTTTGGCAATCCACAAAGAGCAACTGTAGATATGTAAAACGATCATCACTTACAACGTTGTCCGCCCAGTCTGCCAGGACTGTTGCTATGTAGTTCACAGCATTGAGGATGGCGCAGTAGCGAAAGGCTAAAGGCACTCTGGTCTCTTCCTTCATAACCTGAGTTAGCCGTATCCTGAAGTCATCCACCAACTCCTTCTGCAACTCCAGGAACTGAAGCTTTCGGGCAGCTGCAGGAAGGTGTTTATACCTATCTATGCAGAACACATTACAAGGAATTTGGTAAATTATTACATCTTTTTAAAGGCTCTCTTTTGTTAGAAAGCACCTACCGTCCAAGATTTCATCACAGACTTAAGTGGACCGGTTTAAGGAATGGGAATGGTGTTACAAAAAATTGTTTATTAATGTGCTCAATGCTTCGCGCTATGGCATTTAACACTTTTGCCTCCTTTTCATAGTCTCTGCTGTCCCACAGAAAGAGCATTTTTAATGGATACAAGACAGGCTGGGAACTTGTTCTGCAGACACACAAAGGCCACATTTCATTCCCCTAATGGCATTTGTCTGTTGTTCTACGGCACTGTGGCTCAACACTGACTGCTAACTAACTTAATAAAACAGGGGTATCAACCTAAAACACATTAGGCTGGATCGAGAGGAAGTTAGCCACCATGGTTTCAATGCACCTGAAGTTAACAATGACTAACCTTTCCCCACTGATTTCAGCAGGCCCAAACCTGAAATACTACACACAGTTGAGTGCGAGTCAACTCAATGGGATATGCATGAGATAATGATGGAAAGAGCAATTAACTTCCTCTGAATTAACTGATGCTGCTCCATGCTACTCAAAGCATAAGGTACCTACTTACCGTACATACACTCAAAATCCATACTATAATTATTAGCAATGTTTGGTTTCTTTTAGGTTTCTGAGTATTCTTAGATTGTCTTTCTTTTTTAAAGGTACATTATCCCAGCAGAAATTGCCCAACATATCCACGCTGTTAGTATTAACAGTGCCATGACTACCTTGTGAATTATTCACTGATGGAAAGAAGAATGAACAGAAACTACACCGATTTGTTCCAATGCAGATGCAATTCCAATTTCCAACTCTTACTTCTTTAAAGCCCTAAATGGCCTCGGCCCAGTAGACCTGAAGGAGCGTCTTCACCCCCATTGTTCAGCCCGGACACTGAGGTCCAGCGCCGAGGGCCTTCTGGCAGTTAGTTCCCTCACTGTGAGAAGCGAAGTTTCAGGGAACCAGGCAGAGGGCCTTCTCAGTCATGGCACCTGCCATGTGGAACGCCCTTCCATCATATGTCAAGGAAATAAACAACTACCAGACTTTTAGAAGACATCTGAAGGGAAGTTTTTAATGTTTGAAGTTTTATTCTGTTGAAAGCTGCCCAGAGTGGCTGGGGAAACCCAGCCAGATGGGTGGGGTAGAAATAATAAATTATTTATTATTATTATTATTATTATTATTATTATTATTATTATTATTATTAGGTGATGATTGTAGGCACTGATAGAATGTTGATCTCCTTGTTGATTGCGTTACATTTCTTGAATTATAACAGAAATGTTATAATTACCTGTGATAACCAGTAGCAGAGTCATAAAAGTTTCAGCACAATCTGGGACTTTCATTTCATCTACATCTGTAATGTCTTTATACTGTGATATCCAGGCAGCTTCAGATGAAAGCATCGAGTCCATCTTTTGAAGAGCAACTGCCAGGCACAGAAAACCAATGAAGAACTTAAATATTTAAATAGTTACCTTAGTTAAAATAGAATAACTTACCGTAGTTACCTTATTATTTCAAAATTTATTTCAAGAGGGAAACAAATTGTTCCTTTTTAAAATGAAATTTGGGACAGGGGAAAAACATTAAATATGGCAATTTCAAATCAAATTTAAGATGCTGCTTCAACTAAAGGAGTTAACTGAACGAACCTTAGTAACGGCTAAAACAACCAATATGAACCCAGTAAGAGAGCATGTTTATCAATAACGCCCTGGAATCAGATGAGTTCTCTTATACCAACTGTTAAAATCCCTTACAAAACTGACAAACAGTATTATCTTTATGCAAGTATTGGCCAAAGTAAAGCTTAACACTTCCTAGTGCCACATTTTTACAGTTGTTTATTCAAATTTCATAGGTTTTACAAACTCAACTTCTTATTGACCTGATCTTCAATTTTACGATAAACTGTAATAAGGGGGTAATTAGCGATAATGCATCCTTTTCCAGGTTGCTTTTTCTATTGTGGTTTCTTCTCTACTTTAAAGTCTCCTGAACAATAACAGGAACAAGAAGAATAGCAAAGAGAGTACTATTCAAGCAGAAATAGGAAGATGGATCTGACATGGAAAGCAAATATGCATCTGCTGCCTCATCTCTGGTGGTACAGTCTGTTCTTGCCTCTATTTTCTTTGTCAGGGATTTGCTTTGCAGTAGATAAAAAGCTCGGAAGAGCTCAGATGTTACAGCAGTGTTCCTTTGGCAAGCTCAGCCATCTCCTAGTCTCAATGGCTAAAAATCTAGCCTTAATTCATGGATATTGGCATCTTAACCCTCTCCCAGTAAAGCTGGTTCTACCATGCTATGTCTGACAACTAATATTCCTGGGATATCCCTCTAGCGGCTATCAAGTAGGCCTCCTGATTAGGAAACAAGCTATCATTATGAGACAGATCTATATATTGATTGATTGATTTGATTTATTACGGCCATTGGCCCATATCTAAAACAATACATCAAGATTTATCCATAAACAAACAATTTAAACAGTTCCAAGTTAAAACACCCATATAAAACCAATTTTACTTCAATTAAGTAAACACTATATACAATAAGCTCCCTCTATGTCAACCGCAATTCAAATCCCTCGGATTTTGGGGGATATGCGTCTTAGTTCTAGCACTTATTGATGGTTCTTAAGTTTGGCTAAGCTGTCAGAGTCATACAGTGATCCATTTCTCCTCTTATGAAATAAGACATTAATCAGGTATCTAGCGACTGCAAGGGATCTACTTGAGTCTTCGTCGTTTAATAAGTATATTATTTGGGCTTCCTGAGGTCTGTTAGCAATTCTCGATAAATATGGGGCCAGAAACTTGGATCGTGAAGCCGAATGTAATGGACAACAGAAGATTATATGATATAACGATTCTATAGATCCACTTTTACAGTCATACCTCTCCCCACCAAAAGCCTGACACCGTTAGGAGCACCAGCACGGACTGTGTTTCTTACAATCATGGGCCTCTGCAGAAAACTATGTACACCGTAAATTCTATCCCAAATGCAAACATTTAGGGCACAACTCTAGTTCCAAGACTTGTTCAGATTTAAAACAGTTATTCCCCCAAGGTAGGGGAGTTTGGAATGGCCCCCCTCCCCAAACACCCAATTTCTTCAGGTCTGGTTTTTAACCAAGTCAGGTCTTACATTTTCTTTCCACAGTTAACCATCTTTGAAAACAGGTTTCTTCTGAGAGAATGTGCATGCAGCTGGGCAAGCTGTTGAGATACCCATGAACGCTGTGCAGCTCTCTCTCAAAGAGGAGTACCTCATCCACCAGGTGACAAAAGAGGTTGTCGTCATACAACAAGCAAGGGATATCAGCAGCCAGCTTCTCAAGAATCAGCATCACCAAAGCTCGGGAAAATTCCAGCTTAAGAAGAAACAAAGAGATTAATTCAGATGACAACTGCATTTGTATCAGAAATGGTTAAACTTCAGGCTGGTGGAATCTCCTTTTTTAAAAATCAATGCCCCACCACCCATGCGCAAAAGAGACACATTTAGAATTAAAAATTCCTGAGCCTAGAACATTTTCTCACAGTCCTTTCAAACTGAGTATCTTGCCCACCCCCATCTTTCTTAATTTCAGTAGTCTGCATGTGTCACTTTCTTGCTGCTGCCAATAATCAATTGGGAGTCAGAAATCCTTGCTGATCAACTGGAAAACACCCAGTGATCGTAACAGTTGTTTCCAGTCAATCTTCTGCCCATCCTGTGCTGGATGTATAATTTCATGGTTATCAGTATGTTAACAATATACAGAGATGCTTACCTTTGCATTCACCAATACACCTGCCTTGTCCAACGCTGGTTGGATTTTGTCTTCAAGAAACTTAGCATGATTTCCTATCCACATGAGTACCTGGGTTAGGTACCATTCAGGCTTTTGAGAAAGGAGAAGAATTCACAGTATCGGTTGTTAGGTCAAAGATGCAACCTATTTTGTCCAATCATAGCATCATACATCACCTTAGCCTGTTGGCCCAGTTCCCCTCTAGCAGCCCTCGCCACTGATTTTTATATTCCCAGAAATTAAGTGGTTTGTGCTTGGCAAGGGAAGTGCTTAACCAAAAATAGTTTAATAAGCAGAACACATGCTTGCTATAGGTGTGTGCTGAAGTACAGAAAAGAATTTCCTTAAAAGATATAGGAAATAGACTATTTGAGTCACAGGCCAATAGAAGGGATATAAACACGAAACTCTTGTGGCACTTTGTTGTTTTTGTTGCAACAGACCAACACAGCTACCTTTCTGGAAACTGGGAGAATGGGGTACATTGGAAATCCATGCAAAGCAGCAAAACCTAGATCAAGTTAGTCCACTATGTTTATAAGATGTCTAGAGTTCACTTAAAGTTGTTACTAAAATCATGTGTTACTGTATTTTTCACTCCATAAGACGCACTTTTCCCCTCCTAAAAAGTAAGGGGAAATGTGTGTGCATCTTATGGAGCGAATGCAGGGGGGAGGCAGGGGGGGAAAGCCCCCAAGAGCCGCACACAAGCTCCACGCGGCTCTTGCGGCCTTTTCCCCAGGACTGGCCGCGTCAGTCCCTTCTCCCTCCTCGTAGAAAAGCCCGTGGGAGCTGCACACTCCTTAAAGAGTGTGCGGCTCCTGTAGGCTTTTGTGGGAGGTGGGAATTCCCCTACCTCGTAGAAAAGCCCGCAGGAGCCGCGCACCCTCTTGACTCATGACTCTTGCGGGAGGTGGGGGAAGTGACAGAGCGAGGCTCTCTCACTTCCCCCACTTCCCGCAAAAGCCCCCAAGAGCCACTGCCCTTCTCCCTCCTCGGGGAAAACCCCCCAAGAGTCACACACACACACACACTCCGCGCAGCTCGCGAAAGGGAGCACTGAGCAGAGCCTGGGATGCATACTGGCTCTGCTCAGTGCACCCTTTAAATAACCCCCCCCCTTGAATTTCCCCTCTAAAAACTAGGTGCACCTTATGGTCAGGTGCAGCCTTATGGAGCGAAAAATACGGTATTTTGTACATTTTAAAAGATGCACAAAATGCCAAATACATGCCAATCTTCCCAATGTAATGCAGGGAGAGGTTTACTTCTGACTAATAAGACGTTGTCTGCATATTTTTGCTGTTGCAGCTGTGTGGGTTAAAAGAGCAAGATCAGGGATGGGGAACTTGTGGCCTGTTGCATGTTGGACTACAACTCCCATCGTCCCTGACCATTAGCCATGCTGACAGGGGCGCATGGGAATTGGGAGTCCAGCAACATCTAGAGAGCTAAAGGATGTATTTTAAATGAAGGCTGAAAATGGATGGAGACTAGTAAATTTTGAGAGGCACATATGCACATCCCATTCCACCCCCCACCTTCCTTCATATATCCTTTTAGGAGGTTCTATTTAATAAAATGATTTTGTACAACACCATCAACCTACCTTGCTCAGCACATTTGTTTGTCTGTTTCCTGTGAAATGATACTTGAATCTTTTCTGAAGAGGAGCCAGCATGATCTGCATAGGTAGTATGATAGGTGGAGATGGAGGAAGAATGTATTTTTCTGGAAGCTGTTTTGGTTTGGTTAATAGTTCATCTCTGAGATTTTTAAGAGTCAAAGTTAAACGTCTTATTGATACAGATACAGGCATATAGATCTTTGGACCACATCCTAAGTGAGAAAAATGTTGGAAGGGATCATGATAAGCAGGCAGAATAGTGTGATCTGCTTGTACGCCTCCCTGCTATCTACAGGGTACAAAATGAAAGACAAAGTCTCTCTCTTCACTCCTCCTCAAATTATACCCTGTTTTTGTTCAGTTTGCTTAGCAAAGTGTCATCAAGGCTTATCTTTCTGGACTCCATTAGTGTTATTAAGTCACTTTGCTACGACAAGAAGCATTGATTTATATTAGCTACAGCTCACTTGCCCCATATCTCACACAGTTCTGGAAGATCCCCATAACCCTCAGGAAACGCTTTACAGGGAGGTCAACAGTGTACACTGCATAATAAATAAAATCCCAATGTAGAAATGAAACTCTGCTCAAACTTCTCTTGGTCCAAACTTTTAAAAATAAACACAGAATTCTTGACTTCTGACAATTTGGTTGGATTCATAACAAGCTGGTCACACACTGAAACTTAGACATGACTAATTTTTGACTCTTGATTCTGATGGGACCAAATGTGGTCTGGATCCCATCCTTAACGTCTGCATCTTGATTTGCAGTTGCAAGACGGTGGCAATGCATATATCCATGTTGTGAAAATCTTCACCTGCCGGTTTCTGCAGATCAAGGCACAAGAGCATGCCAGGCCGCTTTGTTCTGTTTTCCCAGTTAGTGGCAAAATTAGCACGCCATAATAATTCATTTAGCACAAGGCAATCTACCACAGCGGGTGGCACTGCGGGTTAAACCACAGAGCCTAGGACTTGCCGATCAGAAGGTCGGCGGTTCGAATCCCCATGACAGGGTGAGCTCCCGTTGCTCGGTCCCTGCTCCTGCCAACCTAGCAGTTCGAAAGCACGTCAAAGTGCAAGTAGATAAATAGGTACCGCTCCAGCGGGAAGGTAAACGGCGTTTCCATGCGCTGCTCTGGTTCGCCAGAAGCGGCTTAGTCATGCTGGCCGCATGACCCAGAAGCTGTACGCCGGCTCCCTCGGCCAATAAAGCGAGATGAGCGCCGCAACCCCAGAGTCGGCCACGACTGGACCTAATGGTCAGGGGTCCCTTTACCTTTACCTTTAATCTACACTACTTTGGAGCTTATGCATATGCCCACTAGGAAAGGAACAGCTTTATGCTTTTTCCAAGGATACGAAGTTTGTAGTTTCAGAAGCTGAGAAAAGAGTGTCTCAAAGTTTGTGTATATCTCTTGGGCGTTGGCTGGCGGTGTAGCCAAGCCAAATGGCTGGGATTGTGTTGGTCCAACAAATGGCCAATGAAGATGATTTAAAGTCTCCTCAAAATCACTGCAATAGAAAAACATATAAAAATTACTCTGATTTAGTAATGCAAAACAAAACTGAAAGAATTATTTCATATTCCTACCTTGACAATTTATCCTTCAGGATCTTGTGCCAGAATTGAACAGTAGATCTTACAAAAGAAAGAAGATGAGAACAAGATGACTCTTGAAGCTTGATATCAACTTCAGCCATGGCTGCTAGAGTTGTAGCAGCCTCTGGCACATTGTTAGTCATGAGATATTGCTGAATGTTGTCGCTAGAAAAGAAAAAAGTGAGCAGGCTAATGTGAAAAGATCTTGCTTGATTTTACAATTATTTATGAAGTGCTTAATATTACAGTTGCTGGTGCGCCTTATCAGATGGCCACCTGACATGTTTGTAGACAGAGGAGCTGAACAAATACCATCTACAAAATTGCACTTAAAATCATGTAAAGAAATCTAAGTCTTAGAAATCTGTCTGAACCCTCTCACCAAAACAACAGAACAGAAAAGTTAATATCCACCAACAGGATCTGCAGGGATTAGCAGGTATCAGTGTTCATCTCCATGCTGTAAGAAACTTCAGCTGCTGATTTCTGCATATCAGGACACCAAGAGAATATCAGGCTAAAAATGTTAAAAACCTCAACCTAAGACACATGGCAAGCAATTTAAATAAACTATAAAAATTCAGATGCACCACAACATCTATTAACTATTTTGATTATCTTGCCCCACCCAACTGAAGGCTCCACATATTCCTACTTTGTTGTGTAGGAAATTATTATTTACAATGCATAAGGAGTTTTTAATTATTTAAACCAAATAAATCTGGATTGTGTTAACCATTTATAGCTTGTTCAAAGAAGCTTGCAAACTAAAAAAAATTCCACACACATGCACAAAAACACCTAAATAAAACAATGGACCCATAGCAATGATCTCTTCGGATGGGGAATAGCATATGCAAATGCAGAGCACATAACTCCTCTGATCCAACACAGAGTCCTTTCAAAAACATAAGAAGTCTACCAATCAGCTATCTGGGAGGGAACACAGGGCTCTTGATTCAGTCATATACCCTTTCTGCGTCACACAGTAACCAACAGAATTGCAACTTTAATTTTAAAAAGGGGGCTCTATGTACCCTACCTTGTTTCAATGTTTGTATGTAATTACTATTCTTATTCTTATTATTATTATTACTACTGCTACTATTATTATAGTTGCTTTATCAAAAAAAAAGTATCAAAACAAATTGACAAGATATAATCATAGAATCATAGAGTTGGAAGAGACCACAAGGGCCATCGAGTCCAACCCCCTGCCAAGCAGGAAACACAATCAGAGCACTCCTGACATATGGTTGTCAAGCCTCTGCTTAAAGACCTCCAAAGAAGGAGACTCCACCACACTCCTTGGCAGCAAATTCCACTGTCAAACAGCTCTTACTGTCAGGAAGTTCTTCCTAATGTTTAGGTGGAATCTTCTTTCTTGTAGTTTGCAACACATAAAAACAACACATAAAAACAATTTAAAGTATTTGGAGACTCTAAATCTTTCATCATGCCCAAAACACATACTGTGAGGTACTATTTACCTTAACTCCTCTATTTGTGAAATCCATTTTAAATAAGCCAGGTGCCTTTCAACTTCTTTTATTTGACTTATCAGTACACCCAGATCCTCCATCCATGGCTTGGATGTCATCAAGTGATCATTAATTGAATCGTACAACAGGCTTTCCTTCTCTAGAAGCTGATTGAGAGATTTCTTAGAGTCTTCTGCATTCTGTAAGGCCTTCTGAATTCTTTTGGGAACTTCAGATGAAACTGTGAGCACCTATATAAATATACGTTAAAGAGGCAACAGGCATCTGTACACTGTAAGACATTTCTATTATGTGGCAGAGGAAGACATATGTAGCTGATTTCGACCAATTCAGACAAATAACTGAAACTAAGGCTTAATACGTAATAAAGGCTACATGGGATTTGATTGTACACCAACTGCTTCTCTCTTCTTGCCCTGGGAACAGGTAACAGCAAACCCGAAGAGAGAGCGAACTTCATAAGTAAGAGGAAAAAGGCAAGAGTAGCATGCAATCTAACAGATCAATCCCTAAATCCTTGTTTCAGTTGTAAGACTATACTAGACCTCATAGAATCATAGATTTGTAGAGTTGGAAGGGACCTTGAGTGTCATCTAGTCCAACCCTCTGCAATGAAGGAATCTGTTGGCCAACATGGGGCTCAAACCCACGACCCTGAAATTAAGAGCCTCATGCCCTACTGATTGAATTAATCCCAGCTTCCTCACACTTCTGACCATCTATAACAGGGATGGGGAGCCTGTGAGTCTCCAGATGTTGCTAGACTTCAACACCCAACAATCCAGCTGGCATGGCCAATGCTCAGAGCCAGTCTTGGCAACCACTCGTGGTTTGTGTGGAGAGAAACAAACTAGAAGACTGGCTTGTTTCATTCATGGAGAAGAATGCAGGAATTTAATGTAAATGAGCGCTACCTATTTACATAGAAACCTTAGGTTGTTTTAAACTATGGTTTAATATGACATGAGGACTAGGCCACTGTGCTCGGTGGAACCAACTCTCAGATATGCATGAATAGCCTGAACAACCTAAAACTGGAATGAAATGCAATTATGAAAATAAAAAAAAATCCCGACAGCTTTTAAATCTGCTTTGGACTCTGGCCAAAGTTCCTCTAGTTCCCATATCACCTCCCCTGAAACAAATGTAATTGATTCATTATTAATAGCATGTTCTCAATTTATGTAAGCTAAATAACTGTCATAAAAGAAGGAATATAGGAACTGTATTAAAGAAATGAAACCACAGAAGTAAACAAGGGGCTGATACCTACAGCATAGGAGATACAGAAAGCATGCATAAATGGAAGAACATATGGTGAAGATGGTAAAGATGCAAATTGCAAAGAATGGTCTAACTGCATGGGCCTCCAACTAGTCAGCAGAATGGGATTGTGTCCATTCTGCATTCCATCCATGCATAGGACATGATTTTTCAATATGATCTACAAGTATAACACATGCAAGCCAAATTGTGCAACTGTTGTTGTTTTTTAAAAAAATCCCTCCCAGATGTTGAAGGACAGATTGGGGCTGCATTCTTAAATAAAGTGAATTGTTATTTCCAATATGTGAACATGACATAGCCCTAATATCAGTGATTATGCTCCCCATCATTTGTACAGACAACACAGCTCAAAGTTTGTGAACAGGGTGCACTTTGTTCATGTACTTCTTTAAAAAACCAAACATATGCAACTCACCTGTTCTTCTAGCTTTGCTTTATTTTCTGACAGCTGTTCAATAAGTCTGCCAAGCTTGCTTAATGACTCGTAGTCTGTTCCAACCTCTCTTTCCACAAATTCAGACACATAAAAAGGGATATCACAGCTCTCTGGGTCTCTAGCAATTCTCTCTTTTCTGCTGTCCAGGGCTTCCATCTTTGGATCACCTGCAGTACTGAGTTAAAAAGGTTTGAGTTAACCTGTATGCAAAGCAAATGTGAAGTCCATTTGGAATAAGATATATTAACTGAACTTCAGTTCAACAAAAATACTAATAGAAAGAGGTGTGCAAATTTTATTAAATATGGAAATATAAGCTGGAAAATATCTGAGTGGTTATTTTCTTCAGAATAGATTACTCCAGAGACATTTTTCAATGAGAAAAAAGTATTACTGCAATGTCACAAAACTGGAATCTGCTCCTAGCCATATACCAGAACTATGCCCTTTGCATTTAATATAGTGCAAATGCTTTGCTGTCCTTGTATGAAAAGAACCACTTAAAAACAACAACTCAAATTTTTTGCTGTTTGGAAGGTGATGGAGAAACAGACTGAAAAGTGGGAGATGAACAAATGACTAATGGGCAGACATGTTAACACCCTGCAAGCAAATCTGGATAAATGCTCATTGTTATATAACCTCATCTCAAGCAAATCAGTGATTGCTCAATGAGGACTGAACAGCATCTAACCACTGCATAAGCTTTGGGCATGCAAATCAGGATGAATGCTGAATAAACAGGTTGTCTGGAAGAGCCCTGAGAGTACCCACCATAGAAGTTGAGTGTCTTCAGAATCTTCTGTTTCTCCTCCTAGCCCTTCCTCTTTGTTGGCCTCCTGCTGAGATAAAAGAGGCACAGTTTGAGTCCACCTCCTTTCAATATCAGCTTTCAGGAGCAATGAAACACTGTCTTTCAATATCCATTACATCTGCTTTCGGATGGGCAGATTGGAAATGCAAAAATATTATAAGTATAAATCTAGAAAATAGATAAACAGTGAAATAAAGTTCACTTGCCTCTTGAAGGTCCAAAGTTGCATCACTGTTCAAGAGTGGTTCAACCATCTCCATTGTAGCCCACTCTGAAGGGGTATTTTCTGCAGGAAAAAAATAATCTACATTTCAGAAAATTACAAACCAAGCAGCATAATTTGACACCAAGAAGTGTGCCAATATCAAACGATCTGCCTTTAAAATAGAGATTATATTGGATGTAATCACAAAATGCACCCAGCACACGAGCATCAGACTTGAAAGGGGTTCACTGGAACAAATGTATGTACCCATTAGAACTCAATGCCTATTAGCCATGACGGATATATGCTACCTCCACTGTCAAAGGCAAAATGCCTCTGAATGTCAGTAGCACAGAATGACACCTGGGAAGAATGCTGTTGCGCTCAAGTCCTGCTCGAAGGCTTCCCATAGGCTGGCCACTTTGAAAATATGATGCTGGACTAGATGATTCACAAGGGCTCTTCTGATGTTTGTAATAGCAACTTCAAACTACTGGTCTTCTTAAGATTTACCTTCATTTGTACTTCTTTTCTTGTCCACAACAGCCACGTAGAACAACAGGACTCTACCCAGAAGTTGGACTCTAATCCATTGGATCTTTTGATTTTTCGTTTTCCCTAAGATTTTCAAATTTATTGCTCTTCTGAACCTTCCTATTCTATTTTACAATCTCATTTCTTAGATGGCAGACCTTTGTACGTAGTCTAGAATAGTCTTTTACATTTAATTTTTTTTATTGTAATACAAAATCTTATCAATATCTCTCTTAGCTGCACTTCACAGTAGATGGCATCCACATGCAGAAAAATATGCAACTCTGACATCCGTTTCCTTTGCTGCAGGGTTTTCTTGTTTGGGAGATGCTCCGAGCAGCCATGAATCAAAAGCCTTCGCAACACACGAGGAACAGATGCACTTGGATAACCATAACAATAACCAAGTGGCCAATGCACCAGGGAAGCCTCTCAGCAGCCAACACAGCTGAAAGAAACCTCCATGTCAACAGGCAGTATAACTTAACACACCAAACAACATGAACAAATAAAAACAAGACAACAGGGACATTCTGCCTAGAAACATCTGGCTGGATGCTGCAGGAAGTGGAATCCTGGATTAGGTGTACTTTTCATTTCCACTTGGCAGGACGTCTGTTGGCATCCATCTGTATTGATAGACAACAGAAGAGTGCGCCATCAGGGGAGAAGTCAAACTGTTGGGGAGTTATGGCGCCTGCCGTGGCTGTAGAGTCCAGTACAGGAGAGACATGTTTTCTTCCATCTGGGGCAGATTAAGGTGTCCACTTTCACTGTTACAGGTGCACCATGGCGATTCTTCTCCCTGTGGTCATTCCTCTTCTGGTCACTGCTGTGGATGCACGACCTGACTGCGGGTCTCCAGGCGCCGTGTGGTTGCCAGCAAGGGATTCCCACACGGCGGGGTTGACGTCGCCAGCCTTCACGTCTTGTTTTCAGCTATCTCTGTAGGGCAGAGTTCTCAGGGACCTTGCCATCTTCCATTCCACTTGACCATGTAATGATGACAGCCCTGACAATGTTGTTGTGGCCTTGTGGGGGTGTTGTAAACCAAAAATAGCTAATCTCCTGAGTTTATGCCAATAAAACTCAGAAACGTGAGGAGTTAGGAGTCCAATGTTGTTTATTGCAAAGCAATAGGCTAGTCAGATCATTCTGCAAAACTGCAACCACGCCTGGTGGTTCAGGCAGTGAATTTATAAAGTTTCAAGCAAAGCATTTCAATTTTGATTAATCATATACAGTCATACCTCGGGTTACAGATGCTTCAGGTTGCGTTTTTTCGGGTTACGTACCCGCCGAAACCTGGAAGTACCGGAACGGGTTACTTCCGGGTTTCGCCGGTCATGCATGCGCAGAAGCGCTAAATCGTGCTTTGTGCCGAATCGCAACCTGCACGTGTGCAGACGCACTGCTGCGAGTTGCGAACACTGTGGGTTGCAAACGTGCAACCTGAGCGTCCACTGAACATCATTACCTCATTTCATGTTTAATTGTTGTTGTTTAGTCGTTTAGTTGTGTCCGACTCTTCGTGACCCCATGGAGCAGAGCACGCCAGGCATTTCTGTCTTCCACTGCCTCCCGCAGTTTGGTCAAGCTCATGCTGGTAGCTTCGAGAACATGTTTAATACACATGCACAATAAGCACTGGCAATTTCTGCTGATTAAGTTCTGATTCCCACCGTGTTCTGTTACATTGTGTTAGTGTGCATGTTGGGAACCTGTGTTACACGTAGCAACTTATGTTCTAGCTTTGTGCTGGATCTTTGTGATTCGCATATTAGCTGTATTTCTGCCCCAATGGGGGGCGGCAACTTGCAAAACCAGCAGTTTCATAAAGTAACAGGCTACCGTAACTTCTCTATTAGAAGCACACTCAAGGATTTAGAGGGGTACACATTATCACATTTATGGGGCCACCACCAGAGGGGCACTGCTCGGGCCGACCCCTCACAGCCTGCCTGCTCACCCACCGACCCCTTTGCCTCCCCCTGCCACATGTCCACCATGTCCGGCCAGACGCGGTCACCCCACCCCGGCTCTCTCAGCGACCTCCTTCCCCGGCGTCCCACCTGAAGAAGAGCCGCTGCTGGAGCCTCGAGCGCCACGCAGTCTCGTCCCCTCAGAGGGGCGCGAAGGAGGACCGGGCTCAAGCCACGCCCACTCCGCCGCCTACAGGTCGACGCGTCGGCAGCCCAGCGCCGTGACGGCGCGGAAGCAGCGCGAGGAAAGGGGGCGGGGTCACGTGGCACGGAGGCGCGCCGTTTAGACGCAAGAGCTTCCGCCCAGTGCGCCTGCGCAAGATAGCGCTGTAAATGCTAGACCGGCACCCGAACGCCGTGCTTCCGGGTTGGCTTTGGGAAAAACCGCCTCTGCGCTCGGATAGGAGCGGGAAAGAGTTTAAATTGTCGGCGTGTTTCAGCGTAGCTGTGACCGGGCAGCCAAAATATGCTGCATCGCCCCCCCCAAAAAAGTATAAAATCATATACTTGGAAGCGGCCACAAGAGTCATCTAGCGTAATGCGGGGATCTTTTGGCGAACGTGGGGCTCGAACCTGCAACCCTGGGATTAAGAGGCTTCTGCTCCCACCGACCGAGCTTACATCCTGCTTAGGTCCAATTTTGTGTGTTTCTAATTTTGGAAACCAAAGAAAAACCGCCCGCTCAAGAGCTTATTCTTCCCATATCTTTATTTTATTTATAACATTTCTATGCCACTTTTTTCTTCCAGGGAGCTCAAGGCGCTGTCCGTGCTTCTCTTCCCCGCTTCATCCTCGCAACCCTGGGAGCTTCTTCGCCATGCCGCCACCTCCCTCATGGGAGCTGAGTGGGAAAGGAGCCGCAAGGGTAGGGAAGCCCTGAGAAAACGCAAAAATTATTATTATTATTATTATTATTATTATTATTATTATCATCATCATCATCATCCCACCCTGGTCCTTCCTGTGTATCATAAAACACGAGCAGAGACTGTGGTGCGGCGGGGCAGCGGATTTTAGTTTTCGCCCGCTGGGGCTTCCGTGTAATTGGATCGAGGGGCCTCTTCTGCTGCCGCGGAGGTTGCTTCCCAAATTCAGCAAAAGGGAGAGAGTCTCCGCTTCGGAAGAGGCTTAATTCCGAATTTCTCTCCCACTGCTGCCCGCTGGGTTGCTGGCTTGCAACCATGCATGCCCCGCTTGCTCTGTGCTTCCTGCAGCCGAGCGGGCGGTACTAAAATAAATGGTAAAATAAATAGGCGGTACTCGCGCTACTAAAATAAATAGGACTTAAGGGCTCTCTCCTTATTGGTCCGCCGCCGCCAAGCCCTTTCGTCACGTGACCTGCCCCTCCCTCCCCCCCGCCGCGGGAGCGTTCCCTCCGGTCTCCTAGCAACGGCGATGGACCGCGAAGCGGAGGGTCGCGCTTACCTGGCGCAGCACAAAATCCCGGAGCTTTTGCACAACCTGAGCGCCTTGCTGCTCTACCACCGGCCAGGTAAGCCCGCCTCACCCTGGCCATGCCAGACGCCAAACCTCTTGTCCCCAAAAGGTAAATAATGGTGCCTGGAGGGAGGACAGGATTCATAGCTGCCAACTTTTCCCTTTTCTTGCGAGGAATCCTATTCGGAATAAGGGAATTTCCCTTAAAAAAAGGGAAACGTTGACAGCTATGGACAGAATTTGACCCACCCACCCAAAGAGTCATTATACACAATAATTCCTTTTGGTACAGTGGCTTTTAAATGGATCTTCTTGTTAGGTGCCCATATAAATATAGGTTTATTATTATTATTATTATTTGTTGTTGTTTGTTTGGTGTTGTTAATAATATTTACTCCCCTCTCGGCTTGGCACCCTGTGTAGGGGACCCATCTGTGCTGCTCCAAATTGGGTGCTCCTTCCTACTACCAACAGCCACAGCTCACTTGGTCCTGACTGCCATGTGACACGGATAATTTTGCCACAGGTGCAAATGTAAGAACAGGGCCGGCCTGCAAGTGAGGCAAGGTGAGGCGACTGCCTCAGGGGAAAAGGATCCACTCAGGCAGCAGATCCTGGATGTTAATTCTTTCTTCCCTGCTTGTTCCCAATGAAGATCTTCGCTCACCCATTTTTTCCGAGGGGGGGTCCGTATGTGAGAATGTGTGGCGGGGGTGCCAATTCAGTCCTCTAACCCAGCAGCACTTAGTTGGTGGAGAAGTTAGTAAAGGTAAAGGGACCCCTGACCATTAGATCCAGTCGTGACTGACTCTGGGGTTGCGGTGTTCATCTCGCTTTATTGGCCGAGGGAGCCGGCGTACAGCTTCCGGGTCATGTGGCCAGCATAACTAAGCCACTTCTGGCGAACCAGAGCAGCACACCGAAACACCGTTTACCTTCCCGCCGGAGTGGTACCTATTTATCTACTTGCACTTTGACGTGCTTTTGAACTGCTAGGTTGGCAGGAGCAGGGACCAAGCAACGGGAGCTCACCCCGCCGCGGGGATTCAAACCACCGACCTTCTGATTGGCAAGTCCTAGGCTCTGTGCTTTAACCCACAGCGCCACCCGCGTCCCATTAGTAAAAGAAGTTAGTAGGGAGGATTAAAGTGCAGAGAACATGTGGAATTGAGGCTGGTTGCCAAGCCTCTCACAATGTTCACGGGCTGACATGTGTTTTAGGGGCAAGGACTTGTAGATGAGAGCTCATGCTTATTTCCTGTGAAGACAGAACTGTGTCGGAAGAAACTTCAGTGATGCTACAGAAGGCGATAGGAAAACCCTCTTTCACAAACGGAACTTTGTCATTGCTGGCATCCGTGGTTAAATAGCTTACCGTGAACAAGCAGTTTGCTAGCGCACTCTGCCCAGTTAACCACTCTCACCTTGCTCGTGATGCTTGGCTTTTTCCGTGCCTCCAAACATGGAATCATAGTTTGTTTCTCCCTACCCACGGCATGGTCATGAAAACCATTGGCAATCATGATTAAATACCGTAAGTGCTTCAGTTCCCAGGAAAAGTGCAATTTAATGAGCCAATGATGCCCAGCAGCCTCTGAACAATAGTAGAAACATTCCCAACAACAGTTTGGCTACGACAAATTGTCATTTGGGTTCTCCTCTTCCAGAACTACCTAGTGGCCATTCAACCTGGACCTTACTGGCAAGCTTTGGTACCTGCATTTCCTTGTTTTCCTCTTCCAACCCCATACCTGTTTCTTTTTGTATCCTAGTCTGAAAGTCTGGAGATAAGGCCTGCATCTTTTTTTAACCTTTGCACAATGCCTAGAAAACATTAGACGTTTTAGTGAGAATATCTACCAGGACACGTTGAAGTGGGAATGTATGTGTGTTTTTTATCTTACAGACAGACCAAGAGAGTTTTTGATAAAGACACTGGAAAAGATAAAATATGCAAAAATTACTTCTACGGACTTTCCTTATCTTATGGACGAGTCAAACGTGGATGCAATGTTTGAAATGCTAGACGTTGCAGGCCAAGGTTACATAACCATACCACAGTACAAAGGAGGTTAGTGGCCCTTCGTTTTTTTTAATGATCATCTCATTTCATATACTGTAGGTCAGGCATGTCCAACAGGTAGATTGCGGTAGATAGCACCTTTGCTCCCCATGCACCCCCCAAAAATGGGTCCTTCCTCCTGAACCCCCCAAAAAGGGGGCAGATCACTGCAAGTTTTCAACTCTGTGAGTAGATTGCCACCCCTGCTGTAGGTTATTATGGCCACATGTGGCAAGTTTAGACATGAGAAAACAGCCTCAAGATTATTCTCAGCCTAATCTTTACAGAAATTTAATGAGTAAAACAACAAATCCTTTAGATTTATATTAAGTAAATTTCTACTGTTTGTTAGTTGTTGCTGATATTGATAAAAGGAAACAAGTAACATTTGGGAGCAATGCTCTGTAAAAAAAACCTCAATACAGTAAAGCGTACTGGGTTCTTCTCTAGCAGCTATCTCTCCTTTCTCACCCACGCATCATAAACCTGCCTTGTTTTTAGGCACTGGATATGAAAATATAGGGGTATCTCTTTGCTACATGGAGATAACGGCATGCGAGTTATGCTGTATTATATGTGTTTGAATGTCAGATCTGCCTAATCTATGATCTGACCTCATTCAGCCTTCCATCTAATGGAGGGTTCATAAGATCCCCTTCATTTAGATAAACCCAGTATAATGTGATTCTCCTTACTTTATGCAGTGGTAGGGGAGGATATGTGCACGTACAGGTTTCTTGCTGGGTTGAGGTTTTTGTTCCATCCACATCTGATTAGTTAAGGTCTAAGCAGAACTGAAGATGGAAAAGAATGCACTGACTATAAGAGTTGTGTATGCTTCAGCAGCCATTTCTCTAAGCATCTTTCATCTCCTCTCCCATATTTTAGCACTTGAATCTTTGGGATTAAGTATCCAGGATGAAATTTATGAAGAAACTGACATTATGACAGCAGAGGAGTTCAGGGGAAAAGTGTAAGTTGAACTTGAATGTTGCACAACTGCTTAATTTTTTTAATTATAGATTTTTCTATTGCTCTTGCCATACTGGGCTAGATTGACCGATAGGGATCTGACTTGTTTCCCTACATTTACCATCCTCGTCCATCTGTCCCACTTCCAAATGTTTGTAATGTTTGAATAGGACGTAGGCCAAGAGATTGAAGCTTTATAATGGTAAGAAGTTCAATCTTATCGTGCTCGGATGTTTAATCAATTAGTGCTTGCGAACTTTGGAACCATTGGCAACTAAAACTACTCTACCAATCTTGCTGTTTTTCTCTGGGTAGGTCAACATTTTAAAAATATCCAGTTAGCCCTTCCTCCAAGATTATTATTGGAATATGTATGGACTTGGGGTTTGTGGAGTGTTAGGGAAGTAGTACCTCTGAAGGGAACATACCATGCTCCTTCTGGGGTACTTTGTCCAAATTTGGTCCCCACATTGCACTCAGCTCTCATCTGTGGCTCCTAGAAGCTGTCTGCATGCGACAGCCGCCACACCCCCGAGAACAGCTAAGCAAGGTGAGGGTAGACTATGAGTTAGCGACTTACTCTGCATGTGGAGACAGACTCTGGCAGATTGAGAGGACAAGACCAATAGTGGGTCCAACGGTTAAGAAGGCGGTTTCTGCACATACTGTAGAGCAGGGGTCAGTAAACGTTTTCAGCAGAGGGCCAGTCCACTGTCCCTGAGACCTTGTGGGGGGCCAGACTATATTTTGAAAAAAAAAAATGAACAAATTCCTATGTCCCACAAATAACCCAGAGATGCATTTTAAATAAAAGGGCACATTTTACTCATGTAAAAACACACTGATTCCCAGACCATCCGCAGGCCGGATTGAGAAGGCAATTGGGCCGGATCTGGCCTCCGGGCCTTAGTTTGCCTACCCATGCTGTAGATGGAAGTGAGAGACAGATATATTTTTCCCCCAAAAGATATTTATTAAAGTTTTTAAAATATAACAATGAAAATGAAAAATAAAAAGAAACAAAATACAACATAAAAACAGTTAAAAAACAAATAATTTTCCATAACATATCTTCCTTACGCTTATTTCCCCAGACCTCCTCATACCTCCCTTCTTTGTATTCCACTTCAATTTGTTAGTTCAGCAAATCCTTACCATTAAGCTTTTACCCATTTGTAAACCTTTTTTTTCGTATCTCCTAAAGCATTACAGCTGGAAGCCCCTTAGTTTCTATCCAACATCCTTCTAACATTCATTAATTTTACAATATTTCTGTAAATAGTCTTTAAATTCCTTCCAGTCTTCTTTCACCAACTCTTCTCCCTGGTCTCGGATTCTGCCAGTCATTTCCTTATGAGGAACGGTTAAGGGAGCTGGGCATGTTTAGCCTGGAGAAGAGGAGGTTAAGGGGTGATATGATATCCATGTTCAAATATATAAAAGGATGTCACATAGAGGAGGGAGAAAGGTTGTTTTCTGCTGCTCCAGAGAAGCGGACACGGAACAGTGGATCCAAACTACAAGAAAGAAGATTCCACCTAAACATAAGGAAGAACTTCCTGACAGTAAGAGCTGTTCGACAGTGGAATTTGCTGCCAAGGAGTGTGGTGGAGTCTCCTTCTTTGGAGATCTTTAAGCAGAGGCTTGACAACCAGATGTCAGGAGTGCTCTGATGGTGTTTCCTGCTTGGCAGGGGGTTGGACTCGATGGCCCTTGTGGTCTCTTCCAACTCTATGATTCTATGATTTCTGCCAATTCCATGTAGTCGATCACCTTCATCTGCCAGGGAAGTGAGAGACAGATAGGGCTCCTCAATCTGGGAAGATAGCCCATCTAGGTGCAGGAAAACTGATCCTAAACCTCTACTGCTTTGTGGGATATCTTGTGGAGAAGAAAAGGCTAAGGAGCAAACCATACACGATTGGATGGTCCCTAAGGCAGTTGGATGGCGTCTTGTACACCTCCTTCCAGCAACTCCTTGTTTCCTTTGGACCACATAAGCAAGGTGTTGTCGTGTGGGCAGCCAGGACCTCTATGCACGCTGCTCAGGCATGCGCCCCAGGGAGGTCACTTCAGTGCTGCTAACACAGAGGCATGACTTCACCCCCAGAGGCACACTCCATTGTCTTTCAAGACAGATAGATGCCAGCTACAACTTCTCAATTTTCCCTGCTACAGCTTTTGGGAACACAAACTAGCCAGTTAGCATTAAGCTACCGGTACACTTATTTCAGTGAGAGTTAAGTAGAAGAAGAGTTGGATTTGATATCCCGCCTTTCACTCCCCTTCAGGAGTCTCAAAGCGGCTAACATTCTCCTTTTCCTTCCTCCCCCACAACAAACACTCTGTGAGGTGAGAGGGGCTGAGAGGCTTCAAAGAAGTGTGACTGGCCCAAGGTCACCCAGCAGCTGCATGTGGAGGAGCGGAGACGCAAACCCGGTTCCCCAGATTACGAGACTACTGCTCTTAACCACTACACCACACTGGCTCTCTCAAGTGAATGCTCAAATCTCTCCCACAGAAATTTATGGCATTTGAAGGCAATTAACTTTAAAGAAAACTTGCCATGTTTACTGTGGAAAAATTAGGAAAGTGTGAGCTGTGATAGAAATAAGTGGCATTAACAAACGCAGAGGAAAGATTCTTTGAAGAAGATTCGGTACTCAAAATAAAATGACCACAATCCAGAACAGATTTAGCATGCAATGATGTTGAGTAAACAAAATACATGCAGGAAATTTCTCTGTTCAATGTAATTAAGACATGCTTCTCAGCCTCATACTGTATATTGTGAACAGTGAGTGGTATGTGCATTATACATTCTAATTGTTGCTTTTTGTTTTCCCTCAGGATGAAAAAATTTGCTGAAATGTGGGAAGCATTTTAATCTTCAGTGTTCTGATCTAAAGCTACTTGACTTCATATTTTACTTTTGAGAAACTAGTATTTCCATTATATATAGTTGACTTTTCCTGGTGTAATAACTGCACCAACACTATAGCAATTCTGGAATTTGGCTTGTCAAATAAATACTGGGCTCATTATAGCCAAAATTAAGCAGTTTTAGCTCTTTTACTGCATTGGGGGGAAGGCTTTATAAATATTTATTGCCCCAAACTCTCCTTAATGAAGGCTTCATGATACCTATCATTTATATTTACCTCTCACTACCTACAAGATGCAAGGTACATTATGTAGATTAGTAAGTAGATTGTGAGTGTCACTCTTATGGGCCATTTCTAAACCAGAAGGAAAAGAATTACACATTTCCTTGCCACATTGTGAAGTTGCTCTAGCTTGAACAAAAAGGAACAGGATGAAAAATGATTGCCCCTTGCCTGTTTAGAGAATAGGCATGGGGCAAACATTTTTTCAGTTTGCCTTTATCCATTTTAAAAACAGAAACCGTGGTTTTTACAAAATGAGAAAATTCCTTCCAGTAGCACCTTAGAGATCAACCAAAGTGACCTGAAGGTATCTGAAGAAGTGTGCACGCACACGAAAGCTTATACCAGTAACAAACTTAGTTGGTCTCTAAGGTGCTACATAAAAAGCATCTTAAAAAGTAGAGCACCTTAAAAAGTAGAGACATCACCTTGCCAACAAAAGTCCGTATAGTAAAAGATATGGTTTTCCCAGTAGTGATGTATGGAAGTGAAAGCTGGACCATAAAGAAGGCTGATCCCTGAAGAATTGATGCTTTTTGAATTATGGTGCTGGAGGAGACTCTTGAGAGTCCCATGAGAAAATCAAACCTCTCCATTCTGAAGGAACTCAGCCCTGAGTGCTCACTGGAAGGACAGATCGCGAAGCTGAGGCTCCAATACTTTGGCCACTTCATGAGAAGAGAAGACTCCCTGGAAAAGATCCTGATGTTGGGAAAGTTGGAGGGCACAAGGAGAAGGGGACGACAGAGGACAAGATGGCTGGACAGTGTTCTCGAAGCTACCAGCATGAGTTTGTCCAAACTGCGGGAGGCAGTGGAAGACAGAAATGCCTGGCATGCTCTGGTCCATGGGGTCACGAAGAGTCGGACACGACTAAACGACTAAACAACAACAAAAGTGCTACTGGAAAGAATTTTTTTATTTTGTTTTGACTACGGCAGACCAATATGGCTACCTACCTGTATCTTGTTTTTTACAGTACAGTGGTACCTCGGGTTACATACGCTTCAGGTTACAGACTCCGCTAACCCAGAAACAGTGCTTCAGGTTAAGAACTTTGCTTCAGGATAAGAACAGAAATTGGGTTCCGGCGGCGTGGCGGCAGCAGGAGGCCCCCATTAGCTAAAGTGGTGCTTCAGGTTAAGAACAGTTTCAGGTTAAGAACGGACCTCCAGAAAGAATTAAGTACTTAACCCGAGGTACCACTGTACTTAGTAAATTTTGGGGGAAATGGATTTGGATTTGTGGAGTTGTTTGCAAAAGCAAAACTTTTTCCAAAGTTGTACATTTGTCACATGCATGTGTGCAGAAATACATTTTTTGCTGTGTGATAATGAAGAAAGCCTTTTCGGCTTTTATCCTGTTAGTAAGTTGCTTGGAAACTTTTTTTGTAGTAAGTGACTAAATAAGTCGAATGCAGGCAGCAACTGCACACACACGCATCATGCCAAACCAGGAAGTGACTCAAAAATGTCACAAAAAGGGGCGGATCGTGGCAGGGGCAAAATGGGGTGTTTGCAGGATTTTTCAATGGGCGTTCTGATTATAAGCAATTTCACACAAGCGCAAAATGACCCAGAACACAACTGCCACGGAAAAGGGGAGTTGCCTGTAAAGACATAAATAATATTGGTAGAAATTAGGGGCACAAGAACAAAAAAGGGGAAGAGGTTTCAGTACACTCTTTAATAAACCAAGCAGTAGAAAACATATTTTTGTTGAGTGTTAGAAATAAAATGAGAGTACAACATCATAGCTGTTCAATTAAGAATGGCTATTTAATCCTGACATGCCAGGATAGAGATTTTCCTAGTTCATCTATTGCCAGCAACAGACAAACCATAAATGTTAGAGCTGAACCTTGTTTGTTGAGGGTACAAACTCCGACATAGTTCGCTCACTGCTTTACCCACAGCAGAAACTGAAATAGGTTGTGAAAAACCAACACAAAAGTTTAATGAACTACAGCTCAAATAAAAGCAGCTGTACACATTTGTGTACGCATAAAAGACATGAACATTCTGCCAGTTGTGAGTGCAGAGCCTATCAGCACTCTTAAGGCTAAATATATCTGTTCACTGGTTATAAATATGCATTCATCAGTACCCTATTCTAATTAGATTTCCTGAACTGCAGTGTTACGCATGCCTGCAATCAGTTTTCATCTGTACCAAACTCATGAAGCCATGTTTACTACTGTATTTGGAGAAAACATTTTAGAAACGCTTTCTGCAGACCTGAAAATACTAGCAAAGCCATCCATGTTATTCTACGCCAGCAAAATTGCACTGTGCAGACAGCTCAAGCACCGTGTCTGCTCAGATTATTTAAAAACAAAAGTTATATTTTTATAAACACCATTTTACAACGAATTTGAAATTATATACCTCAAGCTAATACAAAAATACAATTTTAATTAGAAATTGCCTGGATAGAACTAGTAAATACGAAACCAGTTTCATGTTAAAACTTTCATCCAATCACTGCGAAGGATCTTCAGCGTAGCCATATTGTGTTTAGCTGTGTCTGTTTTTTTATGCTTGTGTCCATTTTTAGCACTTCTCGAATGGCCATTGTAGCGTAAGTTGATGGGGGGAGAGAGAAGTCCATCTTCAAAGCCTTGTATTTGCCTTCTGTCATAAGTAAATTAATGTTTAGGAGAAGAAGAAAAAAACCACGGGTTATCAAACATGCCTAGAGTTTGTCAGACAGCTGACTTCCTCCCCCAAAGGAGCAAAATATCAACCAGTGTTAAGTTTGACGTAATAACTTCAGAAGAGATTGCTTGATTAAGCCAATGGCCCATCTATTCAGCATCCTGTTCTCTGATGCTTGTGGAAAACCTGGAAGCAGCACCTGAGCAACAGAGTGCTCTCCCCTCCCGTGGTTTCCAGCAGCTGGTATTGAGAGACACAGTGCCTCCAACCGCTCAGTTTACATCACTCCCAAGATCTTAATGTTAAACATACACTCAGGTGGGCTGCCACTTCCTTCCCGTGGGATCTCTCAACCTGCTTTGCAGATTTGAAGTCACAATGACGGATGCCTTTAAGCAAATCAAGCCACAAGATGTAGGCTGGGAGAAATATGATAGCCATGTTCAAATATATAAAAGGATGTCACATAGAGGAGGGAGAAAGGTTGTTTTCTGCTGCTCCAGAGAAGCGGACACGGAGCAATGGATCCAAACTACAAGAAAGAAGATTCCACCTAAACATTAGGAATAACTTCCTGACAGTAAGAGCTGTTCGACAGTGGAATTTGCTGCCAAGGAGTCTCCTTCTTTGGAGGTCTTTAAGCAGAGGCTTGACAACCATATGTCAGGAGTGCTCTGATGGTGTTTCCTGCTTGGCAGGAGGTTGGACTCGATGGCCCTTGTGGTCTCTTCCAACTCTATGATTCTATGATTCTATGAAATACAGATCTGCAGGAATTCGGAATCTGATCTCCTGGGTGGGAATGTACAGAGCGAGGGAGAAATAATGGGTGTTCCCTGGGCGGTGTCATTACAGGAGTACACACACATCCTTTATAGTAAAAAAGATAAAATTCTCCATAGCAGCCTGTCTCAACCTTGTGTCCCCAAATGTTGTTGGACTACAAGTCCCATCGTCCCCAACCACTGGTCCTACTATAGCTAGTAATCCAACAACATCTCTAAGGTAGTAGTGAAGGATCAACTCAACAAAACCAGTCTGCTAGCAAGTCCAGTTGCCCCTGAAAGAGCGTGCGCCATGTTTTTTTACATTTTGTCTTTAGACTGGCAACCAGATTTTTGCCAAGAGGCATCTGATATCCTCGAGCAACTATTGCAAAAGAGGGTGAGGTGACCAAGAATTGAGGGCTGTCTTCAATTCTCCCTCAAACAGGAGATTTGTTTTGGCAGCAACTTTGCCTCCATCAGCAGTATCTCACATCCCTTCAAAGAGGCCAGCTCAGGTTTATCTCTACAGCAAAAGTACCAGTGTTTCTGGTAAGCTGTTTTAACTCTGTCTATTAGCTCAATATCTAATTTTGGGGAAAGAAACATACTTTTTAAAGCTTTCAGCCCAACATTTTTTTAAAAAAAAACACACCATTGTATTAAGCAGTTAGATTCAGTTGGGCCTGATGAACATTTACTATTCCCGACCCTAATTCTGCGGAAAGCCATCTAATTAGATTTTAATTTGATCCTGACTTGTTTTTAGGAGGTAATTTAATTATTATTTGATTTTATACCAATGTTATATATTTCATGTTAGCTGCCCTGAGCCCAGTCTCGGCCGGGGAGGGCAGGATACAAAAAAAAGGTTTTTAAAATTTTATTATTATTATTATTATTATTATTATTATTATTATTATTATTATTATTATCATCATCATCATCATTATTGGAACATGCATGGCTGAAGAATCATATATGGCACAATTGAAAAAATATTACCTGTTGCAAGAACTGCAGGTGGTTTTCCTTCCAGTTTATCTAAGTCCGTATTAAATAATGGAATCTTGGGGTCATCATACACAACTAGCTCCCTTTAAAAGAGAGAGAGAGAGATTTAAAATGTGCCCAACAAGAAGAATCATATACCTGTACAGTCATACCTCATGTTGTGTTTGCTTCCGGTTGTGCGTTTTCAGGTTGCGTCCCGCGGCGACCCGGAAGTACCGGAAAGGGTTACTTCTGGGTTTCACCGCTTGTGCATACGCAGACACGCAAAATGATGTCACGGACATGCGCAGAAGCGGCGAATTGCGGCCCGCGCAGGTTGCGTTCTTTTCAGGTTGTGAACGGGCCTCCGGAACGGATCCCGTTCGCAACCAGAGGTACCACTGTATTAGAAATTCCTCATTGCATCATTATTCTAGGAGACTGTTTTATACTTGGTAGAAATGGCTCTCCACACCCGGGCTTGAAGATGGCAACCTGTTTTCAGTGCAAAGCCTGCTGGCTTAAACACTGCAATACTTTCCACGCCTACTTGGTTCCTTCTGAAACCAATGGGATTTATTCAAGTAGCTCGGCAGAGTCTTGCGGCTGAATCTTGGAGGACTTGGGATTTCTTTCTAACGAAGGTTAAACGCTAAATGTTACCTTTGTTACATACATATTGGGTTCCCCTTTAAACATGGAACTTTTATCTCCTTTTTAACTGAGCAGCAGCAGCAGTATAGACTCGTGGCTTCATGCTGCTCTTCGAGATAAGCAGTGGAGCGCAACCATCACCAAGCACACATCAGTAAGCACATGGTTCAGAATGTAAAAACAATCTGCTGAATCAGTCCAAAGACCGATCTAGTGCAATATTCCATGCTCATTGGGGTGTCCAAAAGCAGGACATGAACGCAGCAGCCCTCTCCCTCTTAAGATCAAGCAACTGGTACACTCTGGAAGCAATAAAGTCATCATTTCTAGTAGCAGTTGTTAGGCTTATCATCCGTCTCCTCCTCTGGCTACTAAACTGTGTGCTATTTACTTACCAGCTCACATCCTGAGGTCGGATGATGATCTTTCTGTAGGCTCCAGATAAGGAATAGTCTCGAATTTTGTGCTTCATGTTACTGATGTCGAGATTGTCAGCGGCTAATATTTCCTCGTAGGCTTTCCCAACTGCCGTAAAAAGACATATAAATGAATGGCAACATGGAATTCAGGGCAAATGCGTTGTAAGTTTCCCCTCTTGCATCTGATGCAATTCTGACCTGTAATGCTGAAACATGGCCCCAAAAGCGTAGTCTTTTTCTTTACAGCTCTATTTAATAAGGAATTATTTGTAGGAAATCCCTGGTCCTTGGATATAAAACCTACTTTCAAGCCATTTTGGTAAGGAGGCAATCATCTTAAATAGAACTAGGGTGGCAGCAAAGCCCATGATCGTATAAGCCCCTATTAGTTAGATGTGCCTCCACTCCTATTAAAAATATCAACATGCTTCCAGTCACACAATGTGTACCAGTTGGGGATAGAGGAATGAAGTAATGACTGCACATGCCCTAAATCTGGATGCTGCTAGACTATTTGTCTCCAACAAACTGTTTCTCTTTCCTTCCTTCTCCCTTTAGCATACAAGCTGACGAATATTTCTTTAAAAAAACTTTTCTATTTCTCCTGCTAGCCGCACTTCGTTAATGCCTGATCCTACTAGTTTGGAGAACACTATTTGATGACTGAATGATCTTCCCTTAAAATATGGTTACAACGAAATTACCGTTGATCCAAATACAGAAAATACTAATTCTCCATTAATATACAGCAATATTTATACATCAAATGTTAGTCACATTAGTAAATCCATTGAAATCAATGAAGCCAGCTCATGTCAATGGACCTATTTAATCTGTGCTTATTGAAATCAGATACAAAACCCATTTAGTTACTGTAGTGGTTCTAGGGGTTGCTCGTGCGTAAGCCGGTGCAAACACCTGGCTGGGTTGCCTGAGTGAACTTTTTCTGTCCGGACAGCCACTCACCCGTGGCTGTCTCAATCGCTGGCAGAATCCGTCAGTGGGCGTTTCTTAAACTTCTTCCAGCAAAGAAGCTCTTTGACGCCTAGTCTCCTCCTAGTCTCTCTGCGCAAAAGCCTTCTGCGCAAGGAGGGCGTAGGCAGCGGAGGACCTCTACTCTCCCCGCTGGTCCCCGGCAAGGAGTCATGGGACCGCCTCGCCGCTTCCCCCATCTGCCCCCCTTCTCCACTGGTGCTACGCTGATTCTCTTCCCCAGAAGATGGGCTGCCTCTCCCAATCCCGGGACGCTCTCTGGAATCCCCCTGGATTTTGCTCTCTCCCTCCGGCACTGATGGCAGTTCCCTGACAGTTACTTTTGTACAGACACACATACACACTCATCCCCAGAACTTATCTGCCAGCATAGCAAACCTGATTATGCACATATCATCCACTTTTGACTTTAAATAGAATTCTTACTTTTGTGCTTTGGATAGATAACATCGAAACCAGGCAACGGCATCACAACATCATGGATGGTGTAATTGTCAACATCTGATTCTTCAATATAAACTGCTGTACCTAAAAGCAAGAGGATGTTTCAAGTAATTTCCAGGTATCTCAACCAGATTTCCTACTGAGAAATCTTTTTCTAGATAGTGTTATCTTTATGAGCTCCTTAACAAGGAACAAAGCAAAGAGGACAAACAGTTTCAAACAGGATTAGGCAGCCTGGGTAGCACAAAATTGTACACAATGGAAGGCACCAGACTGTCACCGGTAGGTACACTGACAAATTACTTGCAAATCTAAGTCCTAGTGTTGCCAGGTCCTCCCTCTCCGAAATCTGTGCCTCTGCCCTCTGAAGACCACCCCCACCAAACCTCTTTCTTCTCCTACTTAACTTAGGCAGTGATGGCAGTATCTCACTGAAGCCCTTCCGGCAAAGCCCTCTTCCCTGTCAACACAGGGGACTTCCAAACAACCATGTTCCAGAGCTCAGGTAACCTGGGAAATGTAGTACCCCACAGGATACCAGAATCCAACTGGGAGCAACTACTGGGAGGAAGAGCTCGTTGCCATCTCCAGAGTCAGAAGGGAGAGGGGCTCAAAGAACTTTCAGATCCCATCACACTCCCAATGATATAACCAAGAGCATAATCCAGGATTGGGCATTTAAAAAATCTTGTTCCACAACACTTTAAAAGTTTGGTCTGCCAAGCCTAATTCTAAATAAACGACAGGGTGTATGTGCTCATCTCTAGTTTTAGGGAACAAGATACTAGGAAGCTATTCCAAAATGTATTATTGACTACGTGCCACCACATACACACACGCCCTGACATCAAGCAATGTTGACATTTTACCTCCTTTTAGTACAAGATCTCCTGGCACAGCAACAAGCCCATATTCTTCTATTCTGCGGCTCACCATGTTATTCCATACATAACTCTGATAGCTATGAATATACATCAAACGATTATTTCTTGGGATCTGCAGACCAGGAAAAAGTGTTAATCAACATGATGCTAATTTTGTAAGGCGCATGCCTGGGGTAAGATAAGGTAAAGGTAAAGGGCCCCTGGACGGTTAAGTACAGTCAAAGGCGACTGTGGGGTTGCGGTGCTCATCTCGCTTTCAGGCTGAGGGTGCTGTCGTTTGTCCACAGACAGCTTTCCGGGTCATGTGGCCAGCATGACTAAACCACTTCTGGCACAACAGAACACTCTGGCGAAAATCGGAGTGCATAGAAACGCCGTTTACCTTCCCGCTGCAACTGTACCTATTAATCTACTTGCACTGGTGTGCTTTCAAACTGCTAGGTTGGCAGGAGCTGGGACAAAACAACAGGAGCTCACCCCACTGCGCCGATTCGAACCGTCGACCTTCTGTTTGGCAAGCCCAAGAGGCTCAGTGGTTTAGACCACAGTGCCACCCAATGGACTCAATTCTGAGCAGACATATGTAAGGACGGCACTGTTAATGGTTTAAATACACGCCAGAAAATACTACGGGCCCCTGGCTCAATTTACATCTTTAAAAAACAACTCCCTTTGGCCTGGCAAGTCAGAACTAATAAACCCTAATGAAAAACATGGAAGGAAGGAGGGAGGGGGAAATACTTCTCCAGTAGGCCATTTACCATTCACCATCAATTTGACTTGACCCCCAAGTTGTTTTCAGACATGCTCAGAGACGGTCTACAAAAACAAGCAAACGCTTCAACTTACTATGCCAAATGCAGAGACTATATTCTTCAGTCCGTACTTTGAAAGTCCCCGGAGCAGCTGTCCCTCCACACACCGTTTCACGGGCAGTTTTTTGAGGGCCGCATCTGGGTCTTTCGTTTTTGCCCACTCTTCTCGGCATTTTACCAAGTATCCCTTTTCAGCTGCAACGACAATTTGCATAAATGGGAAGCGCTTTAATTTCAACCCATGTGAGCGGGTTTCCTTTTTATTTTTAAAAGGAGTTCAGCTCAAAAACAGGCCCGCACAGAACCTAAGTCAATGGTATCTATAACACAAAATCCTTCTCAGCCAGTTTCAAAACTACCCTGCATTTTCAGTTAACCACCTGGAACAGATGGCAACATGCTATATATTGCAAACCTTACTCAACTTCCTTGAGGTTAGCCCCATCAAAGTCACTCTGAATTTCAGCAAATACCTATCCACTGGGTGCATTTGCACTGACTGACATCTAGACCCTCAATGTAATCCACAAAACAGCATGCTTGGCCTTAACATCCATTTTCCCCAAAGCTTCAGGTTCCGGGGGTGGGCCACCTATATTTCCATCTTCAATTTCTGCTATTAGCTGGGTTTTTAACTATTCCCTACCCTGCAACCCACATATCCTTTTGTTCCCCCATTTTAAAACTTCAGGATGTGGCATTTCTGAATTTAAATACAGTGGTGCCTCGCAAGACGAAATTAATTCGTTCTGCGAGTTTTTTCGTCTTGCGAAGCACCACTGTACACTGTTCAAGCAATGCACCCTGGGTATTAATGGTTTTAAGAAAAAGGAAACAAACTTGCAAGACGTTTTCGTCTTGTGAAGCAAGCCCATAGGGAAATTCGTGTTGCGAAGCAACTCAAAAAACGAAAAACTCTTTCGTCTTGCGAGTTTTTCGTCTTGCAAGGCATTCGTCTTGCGAGGTACCACTGTATCAAGCTCCATCCTACAGCATCAGCTTGCGATACTTAGCATTATAGAATCAGGACACAATTTGAAATGAATTAGGATCTATATGTTGGACACTGGCTCATTTGACAGCAACGAGAAAATGTGCCATTACTATTACTGGCCCAGTCCTGTGGAATGCTCTGCAAACAGAGATTTAGTCGCTTCTTTTAAACTTTAAGCAGTTGTTGGAAACTGTTCTATGCTGCCAAGCTTTTGCTGGCAGTGAAGAAAATATCCTTCTCAGTAGATTTCTGATTTAAAATTTTTATATGGATTTAATTGTATGGTTTTATGTATTACAGCAGTGAACCACTCTATTACTATTTTTTTAAAAGAATACAGTGCTACCTCTGGTTACGAACTTAATTAGTTCCGGAGGTCCATTCTTAACCTGAAACCGTCCTTAACCTGAGGTACCACTTTAGCTAATGGGGCCTCCTGCCGCTGCCGCGCGATTTCTGTTCTCATCCTGAGTTACAGATCTTAACCCGAGGTACTACTTCCGGGTTAGCGGAGTCTGTAACCCGAAGTGTTTGTAACCCAAGGTACCACTGTAGCTGTTTATTGATATTTTTATTAATATAATCACTTGCTTTCAAAACATAAACAGGCAAACTATATAGAAGCGCTCCTTTGAGTATGTAAAACCACTGCTGAATGAAATTGAGTCCAAAATGGCTAAAAAAAATTACTTGCCTCCAGGACGTGGTTTTAGGATTAAATCGATGACTTCGTTCCAGTTATTCTGTAGTATAGCTCTAAAAATATAGAAGAACATCTGGTTAGTATTGCATTGCCAGCAAGGGAGGAAAATCCTACGAGTCTGCCAAGGCAAAATACAGAATCACTTGAACCAGCAAACAAGTGGGTTGGGCTGCAATCTTAGTTCTACTAAAGGTTTCAAAGGAAAAACATGCAATTCGGATAAAATGAAAACTGCTTACAGGGAGGGTGCATTCAGCAGCCAAAATTTTAAACATAGTATTCCATATGCAATCCTTCCCATAATCATATGGACTAGGAGATTTATGATTTTATTTTATTTTTTATTACTGACAGGGGGCTAAAGCCGAAAAATAGCAGCCCATTCCAGGCCAATTAGCAAGGCGACAGGTGATCTGGGGTTTGAATCCATATCCGTCAGGCCCAAAATTCCTACTCACTGGGCTCCCAGCTACTTTAAGGTGCCACATATATGCCAAATAAAAGGAGCTCACCTTCCAACTTGATATGTAGGGACAGCCGTGGTTCCAAATCTTTGCATCCCATAGTAGTTAACAAACCCAATTTCCCTGAGAGACTGCATGGCATGTTGAACTTGATCATCGGTCCCGGTTATATTTCTGATAAAAGAAAAAACTATTTTAGGAGAAAAGTACACAGGCACACACCGTGCGTTAGAACGTGAAGACGATGAATTGGCAGATGTACAGCACAATCCTATGCACAGATATATTCAGAGGTCAATCCCACTCTGTTCAGTTCTTGCTTCACCAATGAGTGTTTAGGTTTATATCCCTGAGTAATAATAATAAATTTTTATTTATATCCTGGCGGTTCAGAAAACCGGGCTCAGGGTGGCTAACAACAAATTTAAAAAACTTAATTGATGCTACAAAAAAAGCATAAAATACGGTATAAAATGTGAATAACAATAAAATAAAAAATCAATTTAGGGGGAAAATCCATCCAATAAACATTGGATAAATAAATAAACACCCATCCATCCATCCATGCAGTAAATAGGAGCAGGGAAAAAACCTCAAGTTTATCTGCAAAAATAGCTTTTCTGACTAGATCAGTTCTCAGACCCTCGCCTTCTTCTGATGTTTCACAAGGTATTTGTCCCTCCAGTCATAAGGGATTGAAATCTGCATTAAAAAACACCACTAAGGAATCTGCCTGAATGAGTGAGTTAGGATCCAGCAGATCTCCAGCTCAGCTGGCTGAACCCTGGCTTAGCCAGGGCTATAGTGGCGCAAGTCCTCAACTCCAGCTCAGAGATACACAGGCTTGTTCTACATTCTGAGTCTGGTGTAAGCCCCAAAAAGGGGCATTGCAGGGCATAGCTGGACAGGGTGGGGAGTCCTTTGCTGGATCCTAACTCTATTCAGCAGAGTCACGTGACACAGCAACCCAGCAGAACAGGTGGCGCAAGTCAAACACTACTGCAAAGGCTTGCTTTTCCTCTGCCAGTAGTAGCCTCGCTCTTGAATGGGTTTTGGATCTGACGTACTTTTCACAAACTAATATCAGTGTACTGGAAGAAGCAAAGATCACCAGTGTTGATCAACATCAACTTCGCTGGACTGGTCATGTATGTTGTGTGGATGCCTGATGATGGTCTTCCAAAGCAACCACTCTATTCCGAACTTAAAAATGGAAAGCGTAATGCTGGTGGTCAACAAAAGAGGTTTAAAGACTGTCTCAAGGCAAATCTAAAAAAATGTAGTATAAACACTGACAACTGGGAAACACTGGCCTACGAGAGCTCCAGTTGGAGAACAGCCTTTACCAAAGGTGTCATGGGCTTTGAAGACGCTCGAACTCAGGACGCAAGGGAGAAACGTGCTAAGAGGAAGGTATGCTTGGCAAATCCACACCGTGATCAACTCCCGCCCAGAAACCAATGTCCCCACTGTGGAAGGATGTGTGGGTCCAGAATTGGCCTCCACAGTCACTTATGGACTCATTATTAAAACCATGTTGGTGGAAGACAATCTTACTCGGCTACGAGGGATCGCCAAAGAAGAAGACTTTATACCAACTTAACCTGGTGTCATTGTTATGACTGCTCCCCGAATTGCTTAAGATTGCCAAGCAGCCAAACCCTGGGCAAAGTTCCAGATTCCACAACTGCAGAGCAATCGTGCACAGGCATGCAAACACTGCCCTGGCAGCTGTGTCAGGCAGAGCTGCCTCCCGAAGAAAAAGGCATGATAAAGAAAAATCAGGCTGTGCAAAAAAGATTTTTTTTTAAAAAAAAAAGTATTAAAAAGAAAGCATCGCGTTCTGGGTAAATTAGACACACTTAAGTGCCATTAGAAACAATTTAGGTCCTACTGAAATATAATAATAATAATAAATTTTATTTATACCCCGTCCTCCCCAGCCGAGGCCGGGCTCAGGGCAGCTAACAAGCAACAATAAAAACAAGTTGAATGAATACAACTTAAAAACAAGATTAAAATACAACATTGAAACATTGAAACATTAAAATGCAGCCTCATCACAGGGGGAGAAAGGAAAAAAGAAAGAAGGGGAGGGAATCAAATTGGCTCCAAGCCAAAGACCAGGCGGAACAACTCTGTCTTACAGGCCCTGCGGAAAGAAATCAGATCCTGTAGGGCCCTGGTCTCATGAGGCAGAGCGTTCCACCAGGCCAGAACCAGTGTTGAGAAGGCCCTGGCTCTGGTAGAGGCTAATCTAACTTCCTTAGGACCTCTAGGGTGTTGCTATTTATGGACCTTAAGGTCCTCCGTGGGACATACCGGGAGAGGCGGTCCTGTAGGTACGAGGGTCCTAGGCCGTGAAGGGCTTTAAAGGTCCAAAGCAGCACCTTAAACCTGAGACCCTGTACTCCACCGGGAGCCAGTGCAGCTGGAAAAGGACTGGGTGAATATGCTCCCATGGCAGAGACCCCGTGCAGAGCCTCGCTGCAGCATTCTGCACCCGCTGGAGTTTCTGGGACATGCTTAGATATAAATATATCGGTTAGATCAACACTGCTGTTCCCACTCATATAACATACTTCAGCTTTTGCAATGAAATTTCACCTTCCTTTCCTCCGCAGCCCCCAGCATACCCTCCTGATCTGGGGGATCAGATTTTGGGGGGCACACAGGCAAAGGAGAGAAAGGGGAAATTATGCTGCACAAGTGGAACGTTGCTCATGCAGTACTGAATAGAACCCAGTGGGTCCAATGCAACAAATTTAATCTGGATCTAACCCACCATTCTTTAAATCTGGGCTATTCCTAACATTGATGCTACCAGACCAATCACCTCCCTTTGTTTTATCTTTGATATAACCCTGGGTAAGAAAAACAAAGCTGGACACATTTTTGTTGACGATTGTGAAGTCCAGAAGTCTCTTTAATACAGCCCCCACTCTTATATGAATGGATTTTCTATCTCTCCAACAGAAAAAAATATATAGAACACCAAGTCAACTGTGATTATCGTATCTTTCACACAACACAGTGGGATTTAACATAAAGCATTAAACTGTAACAAAGCAGTCTTGGAAAACAGAACTTTTACCTGAGAACTACTGTGAAATGATTTCCTTGCAATTCTCCCAGCTTTAGCGGGTGGTTCTTGTAACTGAAGTTTCCAAGCTTGAAATTCATCAAGCAATTATTTAAGTGAGCCAGCCTTTGTGCAGTGATTCTAAACATGGAGATAGAGAGGGAAAGATTTAACAAAAACGGGGTCTCCACACAGGATAATTGATTTTGGAGTTACTGTACAGTGACTGAAGCACAGGTGCAAACTGTATTTTTGGAACCTATTTCTGAAACCGTGATTCCAGCAGCCCGTTCATTACATCTTTTAACATTCATGCCCCCAGTTTAAAACTGAAGGTTTTCAAATCTAACTGCAGCCACTTACTCTGCAGAATTGTGGGATGACTGATTCAAATACCTTGGGTACTTACAGAATGCCACAACACTTTTATAAAATCAATTATTTCCATTTTGCACACAAATAAGATTATTTTTATATTGTGATTTTATTTTGTGAACCGCCTTGAGATTTTTGGGTATAGGGTAGTATACAAATTATGACTACTACTACTACTATTATTACTATTATTATTATATTTATGTCAGCAAGCCAGGTAACATTTAAACACCACCCTGCTTCTACTTACCTGAGAACAGCGATCTCTTGAACTGTAATAGCTCTTTTGTCTTTCGTCCCCATGTATGAAAATATGTTTGGCTTAACTCTTTAAAAAAATGAGAAAGAAAAATGTTCAGCACTAGCAAAACAGGTAGGGGAAAGAAGCGTTAGAAGTTATTACCTTTGCTTGCCAACAGTGTATCATTTAAATAAATTTGAGGGCCAGCTTCCCGCTAGGGCGACCTTGAAAGGGGCTGCAATGTCAGCAGGTGGACAAAGTTGGTGGTGTAACGGATGTGACTCTCACCTCTGTACAGCAGGCTACCTTCCAGCCCTGCAAAAATGTCAGTGCTTTCTACAAACACACACTCCTTTTCATCCAGGCAAGTGTGAAGCACTGTTACAATTAAAGGACACATTCCACCTTGTAATAGGACTTGAGCAAGGGCAGAGCACGACCCACGGAGGCCTAGTCTCGGAAGAGAGGGTGGCCTGGGAAAGGGGCAGGGCTTGCATGGGTCTCGAGGGTCAGAGAAGCCTAAGAGACCACGCCTGGCCTCCTCATCAGAGGTTCCCCATTGCTGATTTGATCCATAATCATGCACAAGAGAGATACTCAAGAGACATAAAAACAATCTGATCCAGTTAAGAGCCATTCCCCCCCAAAAAAAAACCCTCTCCCAAGTAAAAAGCACCCGTAAGTATTTCTGTTTGCCACCACTTGAATAACTTGTGAGCCGATGCCAAGTGCACACTTTTTATTTATTTCTACCCTGTGCTTATGCTGAGGCTGCTTCTCTTCAAGTTCAGTACAAAGCAGAACAAAAATTCAGGGAAAGGACTTCCGACAGTCTAGGCGAAAAACACACGTCTCTGTCTCACCACGGTTAACCGCAATTAGGAGCCGGAGCGCACAAGTCAAAGCCAACCTTTTGCTTCTATTATGTGTTGCCAGTTATAGTCTTAGAAGTTGTCAGCTTGACAGGACAAAAGCAATGTGCACTGTGCCCAGGCTGATGTAAAGACTGAATTTGGAAAGCAGTATTTGAACACACACAAGACTGGACACTGAGGTCCAGCGCCGAGGGCCTTTTGGCGGTTCCCTCACGGCGAGAAGTGAGGTTACAGGGAACCAGGCAGAGGGCCTTCTCGGTGGTGGCGCCCACCCTGTGGAACGCCCTCCCATTAGACGTCAAGGAAATAAACAACTATCTGACTTTTAGATGACATCTGAAGGCAGCTCTGTTTAGGGAAGTTTTAAATGTTTGATGTTTTATTGTGTTTTTAATATTCTGTTGGGAGCCGCCCAGAGTGGCTGGGAAAACCCAGCCAAATGGGCAGGGCATAATAATAAAATTATGGTTATTACAATGCACAGAATTTCTATCTCTCTCCCTCCCGTTTTTGTAATGGAGTCTTACCGCCTCAGGATTCCACAATGATCAAAAATTACAAATTGTTACACACGGGCTACACGTTATTTCCAAAACTGACCACTAAAAAGCAGCCACTTTACCTTCAGCATGCTGCAATGTTGCCCAAACCAACCGTCTCAAAGGATGGCATTTCTACCACCTATCAGAAACAGCAAGTTTTGCAGATTTACTGTCCTCTCTTGTCAAAAGGTTGACCCACCTTAAAAATCTCGACAGCACGTTGATGGCATCCATGGTGTCCTTGTTCTCTTTGTACAAGACAAAGTGGCAATAACTTCCCCTAGATTTGGGCCAAGAATGTTTTCTTGGATCTTTAAAGACAAAATGTTAAAACATACAAAGTATTAAAGTATGGCCATTTTCACTGTTTTCCATTTAGGGTTGTTGCGGTTTTTTGTGTGTGTTTTTTTGTAATTCAGACAAAAAGAAAGTCTTCAGTAAATCTCTCTTCCCCACCCCCCCTGCAAATCATTTGTACGCTTGCTGGTGCTTTATCCATTCTTTGTGGGGGTGGAATATATCAGGCTTACATCTTCCTTTGACAGTGCTAAATTCCTCTTGGCAACTTTTTTAGGAGTCCATCAGAACACTGCAAAGAGCTACTACTATGCAACGTAATTCATCCCACAAAACAGTACTGGGCAAAACAAAGTGTCGCCACCTAAAAAGATTGTTTGTTGTAGCTTGCCCATATGCAGAGATGTCAGGGGTCCCACCAACAAAAAAAAATATTATATTGGATAGTCTTAGGGCAAAGTCACACATTATTAATGCAACGATTACACTTCTTGCCAAATATTTCATTCATTGAAAATGTGATGCTGAGGCTAATGCATTGAGGACTGAAAACAAGGAAGTTCAAATCGCATTTTCCTTATGAAGACTCTTGGGTGGTTTTCAAAAGCGCACTTGGCTGGTTCACACTTAATACCAAACCATGGTTTAGTGTTGTATTACCAAGCCTGAGGCTAGTATGCTCCTCCTCATACTCCGTTTTTGACAAACCTAATTAAACAACGTTGTGCAAGCAGAGGACTTGTCCCTAAAGTGCTAAACCATGGTTTGGTAGTACATGTGAATGAACTCAATGGTCTTCTTCCCATGTCACAGTAAGCCAACCTATGGTCTACCTGGACTGTGAAGGCTCCCACGGAGGAGCTTGCAACCGCTTCACTCCTCCCTGGCCTTTTTTACTCTGAGCTGCACTCAGTTAAGTCGAGGTTAGGCTTAGCGTGTCATCCAAACCTGGGACCGTGGTTAAGCACTCTCCTCGCTAAACACTATCTAAAGCCAAGAACAAACCTTGTTCCCACAGCAATCAATTATGGTACATCACTGCATTCAAACAGGCTCTGAGAAGACATAATGCCTAAGAATAGTTTGCTCTCCTTAACTATGGTTAGATATGGTGAACATTTACACCATTTTTGAAAATTGGGCAGAAACTATGGTCAGAACGTGCAAACCATGGTTCACATTAACCGCAGTTAAGTGTTATGATGCAAATGTATCCTCAGGGGCCTTTGAACTTTTTTCTTTTTCTTTTAACACTTAATTCTCTTGTCTTCTGTTGTTTCAAGTGCAAGGAAAAGCATTCTATAGAGAAAACAATATTAATGGGTTATAATTTTCTGAATGATTAACTGCTATGGTCTGCAACCAAGCAGAGGGACAGTACTTACAAACGCCTCAGGTTAAAAATGCTTCAGGTTACAAACTCTGCTAACCTGGAAGAGTTACCTCGAGTTGAGAACTTTGCCCCAGGATGAGAACAGAAATTGTGTGCCGGCGGCGCAGCGGCAGCAAGAGGCCCCATTAGCGAAAGCACGCCTCTAGTTAAGAACAGTTTCAGGTTAAGAACGGACCTCCGGAACGAATTAAGTTCGTAAATAGAGGTACCACTGTACTTGGGATTATTTCCAAGTTACTTTGGTTAAACTATTTTATTTATCCTTTATTGCATAAAATTTACATACCGGGGAAAACCCTCAAGGCAGTTTACAAAAAAAGCTATGTAGAATGTAAGAATTCTGAGCATATTGAAAACCTAACTCTCAAAGGGGCTATCTATATTATGACAATTAGGGATCATATTTGTTGAGGACAAATTTATTTTTATTGATTTATTTATGGCTTTTGTATGCTGTAGCATAACAATGCTTCTCTGGGGGCTCACAGAAAATGAGTGAGGGGCAGATAAGGCTTGCCCATCTTCTGGTCCTTAATCTCCACTGCTTTGTGGGAAAAGAAAAGGCTTAAGGAGCGAACCCTACACAAACCCAGAGTGGAGTCCCTAAGACGGTTGGGTGGTGCCTTATACACCCCTTTCTGGCAGCTAAGCTCGTGCCAAATGTCTTGCTCTGCTTTCCTTTGCGATGCTGAGATGAGAGTCTTGTCATCTGGGCAGCCCAGGGTTGAGCCCCATGATGGGCAACAAGACTCCTGATTTACAGGGGGTTGGATAGATAGGATTGGGCTGGAGAAAGGTTTATTTCCATTAGTCATGAAATTGGAAAACTGTTTAGCTGGTCTAAATTATTGTCGATGGGATTGGCATTTCATTTTTTCCTAACATGAAATGCCAACAGCTCTTTCTTACCTGTTGAAGTTCTGACCTCTGTTCATAGGCATGGGGTAAAGAGCATAAGAGAGCAATGTTTTATTTTGTGTTTGTTTTTTAAAGGTATCAAAGTGCTTCAGATGGGAACATGCAAGTTTATGTGTTATGACTCTGCAGATGTCTGGAGCATTCAACAGTGAATGTGGCGACTGACGTCTATTTAGACAGCTATGCAATGGAATCGTGCAGAGGGAGAAGTGAACAAATGGAAAGGTTTCAGCTACACACGCAACAAACTACACTGAGGGCAGCGACGCAAAGAGCGGATAAACAAAGGTTATTAAGCGTTCCATGTGTTTAGAACAGAAGCGCCTGCAGAATCCAGTTCAAAACTGAGAGTCTAATTAATACAAATTTCAATGAGTCAGGTTGTGCCGTCCCCCCACCAGTACAGAATACAGTAAACTTGCAAATTCTTACGCAGAAGGAAGTTTGTTCATATGCACTGGAGAAATTCACTTGTACTAGACGTCTGGGAAAACGTACGACTGTCTGAAAGGTCACTGCCTGAAGTTTGGTAGCACCATACAAAGACATTCACATCACCCCCTCCCTTCAACCATTTTAGAAAAATCACCCAGATAACATATGCTAACACATGCATTTTGCTCCAACAGTAGGGAAGATGGAGAGCATGGCTTGACTATTTCTGTTTGTACCTGTAAACATGCATGCTCCATGCACAACGCATGCAAACATGGACTGTACTTAAATATATTCAGTGCAATAAATAAATTCAGTGCAATTGACAACCACATCTCCCCCCCCCAGATCTTTAATATCCTATTTTGAATCACATTAAATAATAATAATAATAATAATAATAATAATAATAATAATAATAACAACAACTTTTATTTATACCCCGCCCTCCCCAGCCAAGGTGGGCTCAGGGCGGCTAACAAGCAATAATAAAAACAAGTTGAATGAGTACAAATTAAAAACAACATTAAAATACTAAAACATTAAAATATTAAAATGTAGCCTCATCGCAGGAGGAGAAAGGAAAAGAAAAAAGAAAGAGAGGGAGGGAATCAAATTGGCTCCAAGCCAAAGGCCAGGAGGAACAACTCTGTCTTACAGGCCCTGCGGAAAGAAATCAGATCCCGCAGGGCCCTGGTCTCGTGAGGCAGAGCGTTCCACCGGTCGGAGCCAGTGTTGAAAAGGCCCTGGCTCTGGTTGAAGCTAATCTAACTTCCTTAGGGCCTGGGACCACTAGGGTGTTGCTATTTATGGACCTTGAGGTTCTCCGTGGGGCATACCGGGAGAGGCGGTCCCGTAGGTACAAGGGTCCTAGGCCGTGATAATAAAAATAAAATAGGCAATATAGATTTCACAGTTGTGAAGAGCAACAATATTCTAATTCCAAGACACAGAGCAGCTAGGATTGAGAAATTTATCTGCCCTATCAAGCTGCTTAAGGTGACGTTTTTCACTCTATGGAGATGAGTATCATCTACTGACTGCTGTTTAACAAATCAAGATGCCAATAAAGACACAGAAAGCAAGCCGGGGTATTTTTCTCCCAGTCAATCTTGGCATATGCTGGAAAAATGCCGAGCTGCAGAGCAACCTACTGGTTGGCTAGTTTTTATTTAAAGGCACAAGGAGTACATAAAGACGGGGTTTTTTCTAGTCAATTTTAAAAGGAACAAACACATATTTAGATCAGAAAGCACCAGGCAGGCAGCACTGGAACCCTCACGTAAGTAAGTATTTTTATCGTTAATTGTTAATTTTATTGTTAATTTGTATTTCCGAACAGATAAAATTTGTGCAGAAGTGGGGCATGACAGATTTAGCCCCATCCTCAGGTAGCACCCGACTGCAATGGGTCCATTCATCCCACACAGGTGGTTAACCTGTAGCCTTGTTTTGGTTCCAACTCCCCTCATTCCCACCCAGCAAGCCCCATAGTTCAGGATGATGGGAATTTCAGCACAGCAACCTCTGGAGAGCAAAAGGTTAGCCATCCATGCTTTAATTTTCAGCCTGGATATTTTTTTCTCCTCTACCAATGCTACTCAGAAGGAACTGTGTTCAATGGGACTTATTCCCAAGTAAGCAGACAGCATGGCAGCCTACAGGGTTTTTCCCCCCTTTCCAAACTTTTTCCATTTTTAGACAGTAAGACTATCATTTATTTTAAAACCGATACGTTTTCTAAAATCCTCACAGATTGTTTAATGCTTGCTTCCTCAGGTTTAATACGGAGGTATTTATTTTCTTTGAGCAATTCCATCATACAAAATAGTGTTTCAGCAACATAGGTTGATCATGTAACCTCTGCAACTTCTTTTAACTTTATTTGTACAACCTGACTGCATGTTCAGACCTTTAAAAAAAACAAACCTACAGAAACCGCATTTTGAACGGAGGGGAAAGGCTGCGCTTACATCAAATCTGCTTGTTCTACAGTTACAAAAATCTCTGTGCAGACCCAAACTAGAATATTACCATTTTCCACTACATACTTATGGACTGTCTGTTACAAGACCGTTATTTCTTTAAGGACAATTCTTCCATAGCTTTGTAAAAACGCACTAAGCAAAAGCAAGTACACAGAGTTTTAATGTCCCTCCAAGACTTCCTATCATCCTATGTGACTTAAACATAACACAATCAATGTCTAGTTAATGCTGATTTTGATTAATTGGGTTGCAATCCTACACATGCTCACTTGGAAGCGAGCTCTGTTGAGCCCAACGGGACTTGCACCTGAGTAGACACACTTGGAATTGCAGTTAAGACAGATTTTTACACGCAGGTATACGACGGAGCCATTTTTGTTTTGAAAGTTTCAAATAAGGTCAAACTCACTTGCAAGAGCCTTTTTTCCAGCTGCATGATAAGCAACGATGTATTTTTTCCCATCCCGATCCTCTGTTTTAGTCTCTAGTCCTGGAAACAAAGATTTTACAGCCTGGTGCATAACGGTCCTTTTTTCCTTAGTGTCTTCAATGACCTAAGCAGTGGCATAAAAAATAATAATACAAAAAGTGATAGCTTAGTTTGTTTTTAGCTTTGTAGTTTCTTGGTGATATTGGAGGCCTGCAAGACCTCACTGTATTGCTATTTTGTGTACTCTGAAAATCAATAAATAACAAACCTAAAGAAAGGGGGGGGGGAGAGAAGTAAACATCATCTCAAAAACAGCAGATGAGGACAGAAGCCCATTTCTGACCATCGCTAGGTGAGACAGCCGGTGAGGGTTAGGACTGAATGCTCCTCAGGAGAAAAAGAATTCTTTGCACATTTTAAAATAAAAATAAAATAGTACATAAGGGAGAAAGCTAAGATTCAACGCTTATTTGACTTGCTAGATTTTTCTGTATGCAGGGACTACAATTCAGGTGCCCAAATCTGAAGTGACATAGTCTAGAAAAGGTGAAAGTCCTGTGAGAGTGTATGGCGTTGGTTGAAGGATGGATGGTGGCTAATGGATTGAGGTTGAATCCTGACAAGACTGAGGTACTGTTTTGGGGGGACAGGGGGCGGGCTGGTGTGGGGGACTCCCTGGTCCTGAATGGGGTAACTGTGCCCCTGAAGGACCAGGTGCGCAGCCTGGGAATCATTTTGGACTCACAGCTGTCCATGGAGGCGCAGGTCAATTCTGTGTCCAGGGCAGCTGTCTACCAGCTCCACCTGGTACGCAGGCTGAGACCCTCCCTGCCCGCAGACTGTCTCTCCAGAGTGGTGCATGCTCTGGTTATCTCCCACTTGGACTACTGCAACGCGCTCTACATGGGGCTACCTTTGAAGGTGACTTGGAAACTGCAACTAATCCAGAATGCGGCAGCTAGACTGGTGACTGGGAGCGGCCGCCGAGACCACATAACACCGGTCCTGAGAGATCTGCATTGGCTCCCAGTATGTTTCCGAGAACAATTCAAAGTGTGGGTGCTGACCTTTAAAGCCCTAAAGGGCCTCGGTCCAGTATACCTAAAAGAGCATCTCCACCCACTGAGGTCCAGCGCCGAGGGCCTTCTGGTGGTTCCCTCCCTGCGAGAAGTGAGGTTAGAGGGAACCAGGCAGAGGGCCTTCTCGGTGGTGGCGCCCACCCTGTGGAACGCCCTCCTGTCAGACGTCAAGGAAATAAACAACTATCTGACTTTTAGATGACATCTGAAGGCAGCTCTGTTTAGGGAAGTTTTAAATGTTTGACGTTTTATTGTGTTTTTAATATTCTGTTGGGAGCCGCCCAGAGTGGCTGGGCAAACCCAGCCAAATAGGCAGGGTATAATAATAAAATTATTATATTATTAAATTCACTTTTCTTGCCATTATCTTATTCTTTTAACAGATCTAATCTTTTAATCCCATTTTCACAATCCCTTAAAATAGTAAGGAGACCAATACACCAAACTACAAAAAATACCCCTCTCATTTGCCTTTAGGCAAGCAGGAGAGTATATTCCCAAGAGGAAAAGGCCTACTTTGCTCCTATATGTAAATTTAGTCACAAGAAGCATTGTTTACCAGCGTGATGAATGTAGAGGATTGTAGTTATTCCCAACTTTTATGGAAATTTAAGTTAAAACACTTCATAAAGAAGCCTTGCATCTTTTTATATACCCTTCACAGGTGCATAGTCGAACAAAATCAACTTCCAAAACAGTTTGATCCTGTTGCCTCATTTTGCCAACCATTAACTTGTTTATTTATTACCTCTGATATTTTGTCAATTACCTCAATGGCCACACTGCCTTCTTTATTTTTAAAAAGCTGGAGGTCTTCTAACCGCTGCTTGTCTTCAGCTGACAACACTGTGAAGATCTCCTCAGAAGGATCCTATAAACACCACAAAATGTTAAGTAGAAATCTGGGCAAATCTTTCAATCAAGATTTGAATTATGGCCTTCCACATTTGAGGATGGAAGCTAGGCAGAGAAAAGTTACCTCTTTATCTAAAGGCACAGAGAAGTCGTCCAAATGGATGGTTTGCCCATCTTTTCCTATTTCATGAACAACGAAATCTGAATATCTAAGTAGAAAACAAGACAGAACAGTCAACAGAGAATGTGAAACAAATGTCAAACAAGTGCCTTTTCAGCTTAAATTGCAACCCTGAACACACTTCTATACTTTTAAATTTGGGACTGAGGTCTATCAGCCCTTTCACAGCAGAAACTAAAAAGGAAGAAACCCAAAAAGAAGAATCTTGCTTAAGGGGTAGGGTCCTAAATGTAGGATTTATTCTACTTCAGCAGAGTTTCATTTGCAAAAGGAACAAGCAGGAAAAACACAGTCTAATTAAAAGACAGTATGGGCTCCCTAAAACACGTAATTTACAGACTGAAAGCCTCATAGAGGCATACCAGTAACTGAACGTGTTTGTATTAGGGGATGCCCTGAATTAGAGGACCTTACGCATGTTAAGAAGGTCCGTTCTTAACATGAAACTGTTCTTAACCTGAGGTACCACTTTAGCTAATGGGGCCTCCTGCCACCGCTGCACGATTTCTCTTCTCATCCTGAAGCAAAGTTCTTAACCCGAGGTACTATTTCTGGGTCAACGGAGTCTGTAACCTGAAATGTCTGTAACCCGAGGTACCACTGTATTCAAAATGCATCTCTGGGTTATTTGTGGGGCATAGGAATTTGTTCATTCCCCCCCCCCAAAACACAGTCTGGCCCCCCACAAGGTCTGAGGGACAGTGGACCGGCCCCCTGCTGAAAAAGTTTGCTGACCCCTGCTCTACATCTACCCCCTCCATCCGACTACAGATTTTGCAGACTGACGTGGTTCCTTGCTTTATTTTCTAAGGCGACAATTCCCAGAGTTCCCTGTGAAGAGGGACTGGACTGTTAAAACCACTCTAGGAATTGTAGCTCTCTGAGGGGAGTAGAGCTCTCCTAACAACTATCAGCCTCTTCAACAAGCCACAGTTCCCAGGATTCTTTGGGAGGGAAACCATGACTTTTTACCGCTTTAAATGCATTGCGCAGATGGGACCCATGTTAAAGCTGAACCAGCAAAAGTGGTTACGTTAAGCATTGATCCATCCACAGGGTTGAGCAGCAGAAGAGTTAGTACTTACCTCTCTTTCAATATTCCAGAAAAGCCCCTGTGAGAACTAACAAACTTAGTTATGCCAACATCTAGCTCTGTCAGGCCGTGCTTCATCATGTCTGCAAAGCTCTCTGGGTCTCCTTCTCCATCAATTTCTTCCAATTCTTCCTCATCTTGGCCTGCACTTCCCTCACTAAGAAGTATTTTTTTTGCATCCTCAACTGGAGGTTTGGTGGGTTTGAGCTCTGCCTCAGCTTCAGTCTTTTGGTCAGTATTCTCTCTTTCTTTCAATGCTTCTTCCAAGACCTTTTGCCTTTTAATTTCATCCACGTTAGCCTCTTTGTCCTCAGAATGAGAACGCTTAAGGGATGCGTTATCCATTTCTACCGCTTCCATTTTTAAAGCATAAAGTTGGTGGTATGAACTCCTGCAGGGGGAAAAGTAGACTATTTAGCCCAAAAAGATATTCCCTGTATTTTTGTTTATATATCACCATCTCATGACATATCAGTGTAGCGTACAGCAATATGTAGACAACAAAACATAAAGCATTGTTAAAAACGCTACTAAACTATTACTGAAACGATTAGCTCATCAGCCTGTAGGCACAGAAAGATCTTCAAGAGATACTTGGAAGTTAAAAGTCAGGATTCCTGCCCAATCTCTGCTAGAAGTGTGTTCCACGTCATGGGACTAATGACACTAAATATCTGAATTCTAGTTAATGCCCGTCAGGCCTCTGTTACACAGGGGACAACTACGTGTTGACTGTTTTGTGTTACACCTATGCATTGTGTGTTGCACCCATGAAATTTAAAAAAAAAACAACCTTCCAACAAAGGCAAATGCATTCTTTTAACTGAACATGGCAGACCAAGCTAGTTTTCCATCTCTTTTCAGGCACAGGACCATTGCCCCGGTAGTTTTATGAGAGAAGAATGTCATGAATGACTGCTACCCCACAAAAATATGCCTTTGCATCCTAAAATGAGGTGCATAGGCACAGGCCTGAAAAAGACACAAGAGGGAGAATGGGGAACAATAACACATCAGAGCAATGGATAAATTAGATCCCTGGACTTGACACCTAGTTTCTATGTGCAGATGATCTTCAATGTGTCCATCTACAGCTTGAAATGATATGGTCTAGGAACAGTTTTGCTGTGGAATGGGTAGATTTTTCTGGGTGATATTAAGCTGTGTTACTCAGGGTAGACCCATGAAAATGAAATGACCTAACTTAATTATGTTTGTTAATTTCAGTACGTCTACTCTGAGCAAACCTTAGTTTACTACCAGCTTCTAGACCTAGCATGTCTTCCTGATGGATCTGTAATTATCTGTAGTTATTTGCTCTTGATCCAGCCTACACCATAAGTGTCACCAGTCCCCCCCCCCCCCGTTGCTTGGATTCCACCCCCATTGCCAAGAGAATCTTCTGCCTTCTTTCTGGAACTCACCTGGAGGTTCACAAAGAGCTAAAAACCTTCCCCTCCAATAAACCAGAGGAGAGTGAACAGGCTCCCTGAGTGTAAGGGGAGAGCAAACTTGCTACAAGAAATAATACTGTTTACTTACTTTTTCAGAACAGGGTGCTTCAGTAGGAGCTTCAACGTCCCCTCTTGGATAGGCAAAGGTGGAAAATGACAGAAGAACAGAAAAGAATATCATGCTCTATGGAAACAATCAGTGATAAATACTTCCACACAAGTCCACAACAGAACAATAAGACTTTGCATCCCCTTCTCTTCCTAAAAATTTTAAATATATTTGTCCTTTGCATCAGGTAAAGCAGCAGACCTGTTCCTTTATCCCAAATATTTTCCCTCTACAGTAGGGGTGTGCAGAAGATTTGAGATTTACTGATAGATCTCATCTGATCTGAAACAATTCCATTGCCCAACCCCCTCAGGTTATTGAAATCCCTGATCAGTACTCAGATAATAGATGTGCACTTTGTATATGCAGGTGGCTGGGGAGGGAGGGGTATAAATAAAAATTATTATTATTATTATTATTATTATTATTATTATTATTATTATTATTATCCCAGTGTCTACAACCCCCCAAGTCAACATATTGCATAGGGGTCCACCTTTAAGTTCCCAGTGCACATCTGGCTCCCCTTCGTGTGCCTTGGGATTTTAGTGGGGAAAACAAAGTAGATCCTACAAGTCTGAAATCTGCCCAAACTATAGCTCTGGCATGTTCAGGGCTGCTGTACACATACTGAGTTGTATCGAATATTAATCCTACACATAGTACTCCCACTTAAGTTACCAGGAATAACTAATTTACCTTCATTTATTTCAGTGGCTCTAGTCCAAATACAGTGGTACCTCGGGTTAATAACTTTATTCGTTCTGGAGATCTGTTCTTAACCTGAAGCACCACTTTAGCTAATGGGGCCTCCCGCCGCATGATTTCTGTTCTCATCCTGAAGCAAAGTTCTTAACCCGAGGTACTATTTCTGGGTTAGCGGAGTCTGTAACCTGAAGCGTATGTAACCTGAAGTGTATGTAACCCGAGGTACCACTGTATATTTAATCAACGGCAACCCAAATATAATTAGTTAAATGAGTACCTAAGAGCAGTGTGTGTGTGTGTGTGTGTGTGTGTCCCATGCTGTTCCCCTAACACCAATATAGTTAAAAAAATATAATCCGCGATTTTCCTCCTCGCTGGAAAGGCAGCACAAATTCAAGTTTGAAGTTGGCATTGCACAACGTGCACCGATTCTCCAAAGAAATGTCATGGGCAGCATGGCAACGCTACGGCAGAATCGGGGCTCCGAGGGGCGGGGTCCCCGGACCCGCCACGAGCCTGAAATCAAAGGAAGTGAAAACTTTCCCCTTGCCGTTTGGAATGTCAGGTGTCTCCTTCGTACAACAGAGCGCGCGCGCGCGTGCACGTCGCAGAAAGGCAGCGGGGCGGGGCCGCAAAAGGCGCAGCTCCCCCGCGGCGCCCACTTTCGAAGGAAGATTCTCCGAAAGCGCTTCGCCTCTGTTGGGGGGTCCACGCAGAAAAGGCACCGCAGAGGAGCCCCCCTTTTTGGCGAGGGCGGCGGGGCGCCTTTTCGCCCCTCCTCGTCCCTCTCCACCCCCCAACCCGGCCGGGCTCTCCCCCTGCGCCGGCATCCGCCAGGGCGCTGCCCTAGAAACACTGACCCACCTCGCGGGGAAGCTGCCCCGGCCGGCGCCAAGCGAGCCTCGCCGCACACGTGCCCAGCTTCTCCACACGAACCAAAGGCCCGGGCAGCAGCAGGAGAAGGAGGAGGGGAAAGGGGCGGTCTCTCTCTCTCAGGCCCGCAGGCTCTGGGCGAGCTGCTCAGGCTGTTCCGGGGCACACCGGAGAAACGCGTGACGTGCGCCCTTGCGCGCCGGGCACAGCCCCGGCCAAGCAGCGCGCAGGGCTGGCTTCTCTTCCTCCTCCTCCTCCGGCTGGCGCTATGGCTGCCTCGGGACAAGGGCCGAGGGGGATCCGGCAGCGCTCGGAGGATCGGGCGCAGCTGGCGATCGGTTTGGCGAGCTCTGGCCTTGTACGCCTCGTGCGCTTCCCCGGGGACCGGGGCGCACCTTGGGGCCGCCCTGCGGCGCGTAAATCCCAAGCGGAATGCCTTGCCGCTCGCCGGGGAGGCTCCCCGCCTTGACCGGGGAAGAATTCGCTGGGGGAAGGAGAGGAAGAAACCTCTTAGGCCGCCGGAATGGGGATTTTGTATGCGAGCTCCTTCGGCGAGTGTTTCTCGAAGGCTGCGGGGAGAGAGGCGTAATCGGGTTCCAGGATGGAGAATCAAGGGGTGGCGCTTCTGCTTCACGCGCCTTTTCTCCCTGGGGGATCTTCCCTCTTAGATTTTCTTTTTTTTCCCCCAAACAATTTTTTATTGGTTTTCACAACATTATAAACAAACAAACAAACACATAAGACAAACAAACATAAATCATAGCCTTATTGAAAATTACACTTATTAACATTGTTAAGTGACTTCCTCGCTTCCCCTTGGTTGAATTTCATTGCATAGCCTTTTAACGGTTTTACAAATCACAGTTCTTATAAAATTTAACTTCAACATTAACATCCTTAGATCTTCACCTTATGAAATTAAGCATATTAATTCATCGCTTAACATAAATAAAATCCTAAGCCAATTAAGTATCTGCAAGCAGTTTTCAGTTAATTTAACTTAACGTACAGTGGTACCTCGGGTTACATATGCTTCAGGGTACAGACGCTTCAGGTTACAGACTCCGCTAACCCAAAAATATTACCTCGGGTTAAGAACTTTGCTTCAGGATGAGAACAGAAATTGTGCTCTGGCGGTGCGGCAGCAGCAGGAGGCCCCATTAGCTAAAGTGGTGCTTCAGGTTATGAACAGTTTCAGGTTAAGAACAGACCTCCGGAACGAATTAAGTACTTAACCCTGTATTTAACTAAGTAATAATTAAATTTAATCCACTGTTTCTGATCTCCTTCTTCTGCTCGTGGACTCTTCCGGTTAGGTCAGCTAGCTATGAAAAATCCATCATCTTCATCTGCCATTCTTCTATCGTTGTTAATTCTTGGGTTTTCCACTTTTTAGCTAACAAAATACGAGCAGCAGTTGTGGCATACAAAAATAATTTAACATCTTTCTTGGGCAATTCCAAACCTGTTATTCCAAGAAGAAAGGCCTCTGGTTTCTTTATAAATGTTTATTTCAACATTTTTAAAAATTCATTATAAATCTTTTCCCAGAAGTCTTTCACTTTGGGACAGGTCCACCACATATGATAAAAGGTTCCTTCCTTTTCTTTACATGGATCTTCCCTCTTAGAACTGCAGCAGGTTGCCTGAGGATGTCGGCTGCTTGAGACAACTCTCACACCAATTTGCAAGATCACAATATTTTTTAAAATTATCTATACCCCGCCCATCTGGCTGGGTTGCCCCAGCCACTCTGGGTGGTTTCCAACACACATAAAAACAGGATTCCAATGACACCTGCTTCATTCATAGCTACTATACCTCTAACCTCCGTTCAGCTGAGTACAGCGGTTGGCAGCACCTCTCAAGAGGTGTCTTTATCCCCAGCTGAAGATACCAGGGGCCTTCTCATTTGATTTGATTTATTGTGTTTCCTTGCCGCTTTTCATTCAAATGAATTTTACAGAAGCTTACAAACATTAAATAACAATAATGTGATAAAACATAATGGAAAAAACGCCCATGATTTACAAAGTAATTAACATCACGCATGAAACAATTGCAATCTATAAAAGGCTATTAACACAGCAGCAACTAAAAAAATAAGCCAAACATCACAATTGCAGCAAAAGGCGTATTAACACGATTAGCAATTGATAATGCTGTTTTATAGATGATAAATGCCATAACAAAAAGGCAACTAATTGATATGGCATTTATCATCTATAAAACAGCGTTAACAAAAGGGCAACTAAAAAAATAAGCTCAGCATTGTTAAGTTCATATGCAATCTCTCCATGCCCCCCGTGATTCATAATCTTTCTATTCAGTTCACTAAAATACACATAAAATACTCATAATGGCCATTGTTAAGACAGCTCATCCAAATGCTACGTGGGCTGGGGTCCTCTGGTCCTCCATGATCATGAAACGAGTGACCCAGTTCAAAATGTGCATTTTTAGAGTTCTGTTTAATAAGCAGGGTACAAGGTGGTAGACAGAACTCTAGTTAAGTTGGTCAACTCTGGAGGGCTTCCCATTGGCTTCCCATGCATGAAGATGACCAGGCCTTGGTCTCTTATCGGGTACAGTGGCTATCTTTCGTCATCATTGTTCTCTTCACATAATGAAGTGTTCTTACCAGTTGTTAAAATAAAAAAATTCCTTCCAGTAGCACCTTAAAGACCAACTAAGTTAGTTCTTGGTATGAGCTTTCGTGTGCATGCACACTTCTTCAGATACACTGCTTACCAGTTGTTTTTTAAGAGTGACTGCCCTTTTGCCACCCTGAAGTATTGCTGGCATTGCATTCGTAACAGACCTTGTCCAAAACATGTAAGCACAGACAACTGGTCTATATACAAATTAAAAGAAGAAAGACCTTTAGTTCTCTATAGTCTTATTACCATTTTAAATTAGGTTTGTAGCAAAGTGAAGAATAAAGAACTGTTAATGCATTTTAGTGGGAGGAAGCAAAGGAAGGGAGGCCAGAATGTGGTGAGTGGGAACATAATTTGTAGAATATTGGCTGTGCCTATGCCAGCTTTTTCTCTGAGTAGAGTAAGACAAATTAACTGACAAAACACAGGCAGGAAAAATAGCCACTTGTTTCTTTGTGGAAGTGTTTCTATACTGCCCTATAATAAAACAGCAAGGCAGTGCACCATTTTAAAACACAGAAGACCTGCTTATTGCAGTCATTTATATCCAACTTTTCTACACCATGTGTCATTGAGGTAACTAAAGATTACTAAAATCTTATTGTAGGGGAATGTCTTGGAAGAATATGATTATCTTGGTTCAAAACATGCTATTTCCATGCAAATCCTAATGGTCACAATCCGGCCAAATACACGTCCTGCAGAAATATATACCAAAGGTATATTTACATGCCACTTCAGAGGTAATATGCTGCAGATCTTTCCAGCATGCATATGTTTAGCTAGATGGTACCTACTATGTTATTGGGACGCAGGTGGCGCTGTGGGTTAAACCACAGAACCTAGGACTTGCTGATCAGAAGGTCAGCGATTTGAATCCCCGTTACAGGGTGAGCTCCCGTTGCTTGGTCCCAGCTCCTGCCAACCTAGCAGTTCGACAGCATGTCAAAGTGCAAGTAGATAAATAGGTACCGCTCCGGTGGGAAGGTAAACGGCATTTCTGTGTGCTGCTCTGGTTTGCCAGAAGCGGCTTAGTCATGCTGGCCACATGACCCGGAAGCTGTATGCCGGCTCCATCAGCCAGTAAAGTGAGATGAGCGCCGCAACCCCAGAGTCGGTCATGACTGGACCTAATGGCCAGGGGTCCTTTACCTTTACCTACTATGTTTGGATTTTTACCTATTAACCTTTAGATCTGCCTTTGTTTGAAAAGCAACTTGTCCTTCCATTCCATAGTGCCAAAGAACAAGCAGTGGAGAACTAAAACAGCTACTACTACTTTCAGGGTTGCCATATGTCCTCTTTTCCAGGGCACGTCCTCTTTTTAATGGGTGAAGTCGTCATAGCGATCCAAAAGTGGAAGTCGGCAACTGTGTCCTCTTTTTTTGCTCTTCAGAATATGGCAACCCTATAAACGTCAGCTGTTTATTTTGAGAAGCAGACCAATTTTTGTCAAGCTTCAAAGACAGTTCAGCATCTATAAATCTTGGGTGGTATCCAGCTAAAACATGCTTGGTGTAGATCCTTTTAAATCAGTGGATTTCAGTGGACCTACTCTGAGCATGACTGAATTGGAAGCCAACTCTTCTCTGACAACACAGTAGCATCTTGACAATGCCCATTATATCCGATAAATCTAAGTGTATGTTTTGGATTTCTTCTTGTTCCTCATATACTCTGGTATTTCAATAAGGCGTTGGCTGATTCATTTAAGGCAGGGCAGGCATTGTCCCCAATCATTATCTAGCTCATTGTCAACATGATTTTCCAATGTAATCTGGACCTAACCTATGTAGTACAGAAACCTGTGCCAGTCTTCCACCCTTTTTCTCAAGGGATTTCCTTTTAGGCTCCCGGGAGTCTGCAGCCTCCTACAAGCATAGGCCTCTGGCAGCATCTGGAAATAGTGTTCTACATTTCCCACATATTTAATGCAAATGTATGCAAATTCAATCTACATTTCCTGTCTCTTGCATAATGATTTTTTTTTAAAGTATCTGAGGCTTAAGTAAGGGAATTAAGTATGAAAAGTGTATGTGGATCATGCGTAAAAATGCCTTAATGTAGATCTCATTCACACTGCTAGCCTTAGAAAAGTGGTATACTGAAAACAAGTATTTTACATGAATGTAATGTAATGTTTTTATTACGTCTATTTAAAAATAAGGCCTGAGGCTAGAACTGTCAAAACAAACAGCAGCCCTGCTTACTCCTAAATCAGACTGTGGTGGCAGCGACTACTTCATAAGAGAGTGCATGATCCAGTAAAAGTTGTTGTTCCGTTCATTTTAATTGAATAGTTAAGTACATAAATCTCTGCCATTGAAATGATAGGATTTTAAAGTGCACAGCTTTGGCTAGGTAGGGGGGTCACCAACCCCAGTTCCTGTGGATGCCATGGTACCCACAAAAGCCTTCATTGGTGCCTCTTGCAAGGACCCCAGACTCTGAGTTTTCATTTAAAAAATAAAATAAAATCTGTAGCCCTCCTAAAAGGAAAGTCACGAAGCAAAATATCCAGGTACCCTTGTAAGCAATTTCTGTGAAATGAGCCGGCATGGCTGCTCCCACATTTCATGTTTTTAGCTAATGAATGTAGAGAGAGCTGTGACTGAGGACCAAGTTCTTTGGACCCCAGGTGACAGGAATCCCTGCAGTACTAAAAAGCTGCTGTTTCTCCCTCCCCTTTAGTGAGCTTTCTTGCTTCTGCCTTATGTTCTATTTCTTGATTCTATGTGTTTGCTGCAGCATTTGTTTTGTTTTGCTGCCTACCAGGTGCATCGAGCAATTGGCAAGCCCTACTTGAGAGGCTTTTTCAATAGGTGTGTTTGGAGTAGGCAAAGAAGGATGGGACTTTGTTGTCCACTGACCATGTGAACAGTCGGAGGCGGCTTGCTTGAGAAACTATGAAAAAATGGTGGTAGAGGAAGAAACGCAAGAATGCTCCCATTGCTGCATTGTCTATTTTGCTGCCTGCCAGTATGTGGAGCACACAGCTCTTAAACATAGCAACCCTTTCTTGTTTCTTATAGTAGAAATTGTTCCAAAGTTGTTTTTGCTGGCGTGGGGGGGGGGGAGTGTAGTGAAGAGGCATCATAATGATGATAGAGATAACAATTATAATCTTTTCCCTGGTTGTTACCATGTGGTGTTGTTTTTGCAGGTGGAGGTATTTCAGAGGCATCGTTATTATCACCATTATTTCCTCTTGTCTGGCTCCCAATATGTTTGGGGAGAGGAGAACACAGTGCAAAAGCAGCAGCAATATTACTAGTATTGTTCATCTACCACTCTCTCTATATATATTTTCTGTGTAATTTCCTTGTACTTCTTTTACATTTCATAGCAATAGTAGCAGCAAACAAACAAACTTCCTAGCCAGCATTATGTACGACTTTTTATTTGTAACTATGCATGTGTATGCTGTAATATGCTATAGTAATTCAAAATAATTTCTGGATTCAATTATATTTTATTTTCTAACTCTAATTTACAGCAGCACACCAGTAACAGACAACATAACAACTCAGCAGTATCTGGCAAAGAAGAAAGTTGTTCAAACTTATGTTTTTGGGAAAAATAAAAACGTTTTTCCATATTACAACCCTTTTATGTTTCCATTTATTTTCTTTCTTTCTTTGCCCTTTTGGAGGCAGGAGCCATTTTGTGTTTGGCCACAACCCTGGCGGCAGCCATTTTGTGATCGGTGCCCTTAGCACTTTCCAAAATTCCAGACACAAAAGGGTTGATAACCTCTGGGCTAGATCATGCCAAGTGCCAATTACACAACTGATTTTGCCAAGAGATACCTGTTTGCCAACTTGTAAGACAATAATATTTCTAGTGATAACCGGATCCACCATTATTTCCTATACATAAGAAGATACAAAAAGTTAATCAAAACCACAATTAGTGCCTATCCATAACAAATTAGCTATCTAGTTATTTACTACTACATGGTCTACCTAAATTTTAAAAATACAGTTAAGCTCAAAAACTTGGGAGAGCACATACATAATTATTTCAGTTTCTTTCAATTAATGCATGAATGGATGTCCCTCTTCAGACATGTTTGTATATATTATATCTTTTTACCAGCATTTCTCAACTGTGGGAGCCCAGATGTTGAACTACAACTCCCGTCATTCCTGACTGCTAGTCTTGCTAGCTAGGGATAATGGAAGTTGTAGTCCAACAACATCTGGGGACCCAAGATTGAGAAGGGCTGCTTTATACTATTATATCTTTATTTTAAAAATCATTAACCTAAATTGAATTCTCTTCTATTGATAAGTAGGTACAACAATTCATTTGTAAAGGATTTGAAAAGCTCGCCAGATTAAAAATCAGATAAAATATATACGGTTGAAAGCTAATAATCTGACTGAATATTCATTATGCGGATTAATATTATTTAGATGTTTTAAAATTTTACTCAATACCTAAATGGCTCTGGGATTAAAGTATAGAAATAAATCACATAACATAGAGATAACATGCAACATTAAAACAGGGGAGGACTAAGGTAAGCAAAGGGAATTCAATTACAGGGAACCAAATTATAGTAGATAACCTGCATAACAGCACAAAGTAATTATATTTGCCTGGCTAAAATTAATGGCCAGAGTTACATCTAGATTTCATTGGCTTCTTCAACATAGGCCCTTGTGGTTGGAAAATTCACCGTCTTGCCAGATGAGGTCACAATGGTGTTGAGTCAACAGGTAGATTGTGGTCTGAATGGTCAATATCTCTTTGGGGAAGGCTAATGCACCCTTTCGAGACTATACATAGTACAAACCATGTTTGCTAACAAAGCTTTCATGAAAAAATTCCAAGAAGGAAAGTGACAGCAACCCCATCTGCCCTTCTTTGGGCTTGTATATATGACAATGCGATACCACAGGTAAGTGACCAGCATTGAGAGGTCGAGCAATTTCCTATCTTCCCCTGCTGATAGTGCAAATATGGGGGGGAAATCCTGTTTACATTTGCATTGATATGAATTTACTGCTTTGAGAAAATTGTAACATAGTGATAACTTGTTTATCCATATGACAATTTAACCATAAACTGTTTTAATCCCTGGTCCTTTCTTCAGTCAGCATCTTGTGCACTGTAATCTTAATTACATTGCCAATTACCTTTGCTAATGTAAGGATCTTATGCACTGTAGTCTTAATTACACTGCCAATTACCTTTGCTAATGTAAGGATCTGCAGTCGTGTAAATAGTCAGACTAGATGCCATTTAGGTCTCCTTCCAATCCAGCAATTTTTATTTCTTTTTTATTTGTATAAAATATCACAGTGTCAATCAATAGGATTAGTCAAAGTCCCAAGGTTTATTACGTACTCATATATTTCAAGGACTGAATACAAAGCCACAAAACGCCTTGTCAGAGTAACTGATACCGCATTATATCAAGAAGTTCTTTTTATAGATTTAGTTGTGATTTATTTATTTATTTTATGCATTTGAACAAATAAAAATGGCTGCTACTGCAATCAGAAAGGATTGGAGGCATTCAAAAGTAAAGTAAAGTTCACATGGCCTCCAAAATCTTGGGAGAATAAATACGTCTTCGCCAGGCGGTGAAAGTCCATCTGTGGCATGGTCATCTGTGTTCTATGGGGAGGGAGTTCCATAGCTGGGGGGCCACCACGGAGAAGGCCTTGCTCCAGTTTCCCGGTCACACCACTTGGTGATACTACAAGCAGCCTTCCACCCTACCTCCCAATACTAGGACTTGGACTGGTGGATATGGAGAGAGGCATTTCAAGAAATATGTAAGGGGATAATAAAAATGTTTAAAATACATCTTTTTTCTAGGCCGTGTGTGTGGAGGACCAGTTTGCCCACGGGAAAAATAAGGAAAGGAATGGACATACATAAGCGACACACTGGTGAGATAAAAGGAGAGGCACATGGAGGGAGAATTAAGCTCTAAGAGAATGCATAACTGCAAGCCATGCCCAGGCTTTCACACAGTGGCCAGACTTGGATAACCATAAATCAGCTTAATAAGATACAAAAGAGCATCTTAGCCCTGCACAGAGCCCCTTTGCACCTCTCTTTGCACAAATCAGCATAAAAAACAGGAAGTCTTTCATTAACAAAAGTTTTTGGTCCACACAACTGGAAACTATTCAGTTTTATTTATTTGTATAAAATAGAATACTGCTTGTCATTTATACATACATACATACATACATACATACATACATACAAACATTGCAGACATAATTTGGTTAACAACTTTGGAACAAGCCAGAATATTAAACCATAGATTGCATTGGTCTTAATATCCTGCCTTGTTCCAAAACTACTAACCATAGTTTGGAACTTCCGGGGGCGGCGCGAAACTGTAATGGCGGTCCTCTTCGAGCTCTGAAGAGGGGCTCCGCGGAAAAGGGTCGTTCGCTGCGGCATAGCGACGACCCATCAAGATAAACCACGGGTAGAGTGAGCCCGTGGCCGTGGGACTCGGCGGGCACCAGAAGCTGCTCCGAAAACACAGAAGGGACCCCGTAAGGAGACCCGGAGTGAAGGAGGGGTAGCGGTGCTGTGAGTTCATTGCTCTTTCCGCGGAAGTGAAGCCGCGCGGCTGTTACAGATGAGCGCTGATCCTTCTTCCTAAAATCAACACCAAACTGCAAGCAACATACCCGTGAGTAAAGGGGTTTAAAATTTGGCAAAAGAATTTCGTAAATTTGGCTGAAAGCGGGAGACGAGAAAAGGGAAGTCCGTCTTCCGACATTGCTGACAAGATCAAAGCAAAGCTTTAAAAAGCGGAAAGCGCTTGAAACGGGACTGTGGGAAGCTTTAACTCTTTCGTGCTATCAGATCTGCCTGTTTTTTTCTTCTAAACTGAAGGTGGAAATGGACATTGACTAAAAGAAGTAGTAAATGGGGATCTTCCTCCTATCTTTTTTCGTCTTTGGGCTGTATTTTTAAGGAGCCAGATCGTCGGGCTGCCAGAGAGGGAGACTGTGTCAAACTGCGGAAACAGTTGCAAAAACTTTGTTGGAACGTAACTGTTACATTTGAGCAGAAAAGACTGGATGGGATACTGTTGCAAGCACCTTTTGTGAAACTTTGTTGAACTATAAAAGGTGCCTGGGGAAACTTTGAGTTTTTGAAGGGACTGATGGACTATTGGATTTATTGACTTGAAATAATTTGGAACCTTAATGGCGGATTACTTCCTTCTTTGTCTCTGAAACCTGGTGGCACTCCCCCTACAGGGCTTTCGGATTATAAAATCCTGGGAACTGATTTTTGTTTTGAATTCCACTTTACTGGTTGTTTACTTCTGAATTTGTCTTTCCCATGGAACAATAGACAATCTGACCTTGAACACTGACAGATGTGTAATGAGTGGTGCAGGGAGAACAAGAGCATCTAAAGCTAAGGAATCTAAAGAGGCTAAGGAAAAAGAAAGAGAAAGAAAACCAACACAATTTGTACAAACAACACTGACCCAAGGACGCCGATCGTCGGTTCCAGCTGTACTGGTATCTCAGAGGGAAGGGGAAATAACAGAGAAGTCCACTGAAGAAGTTATGGCAGCAGGTGGGTCAGACACATTATTAAAACAAATATTGGAGCAACTATCAAGTTTAAACCAGAAAGTGGACGACCAGTCTTTGAAAATAGATAAAGCGACCTCTTCGATTCAAAAACTGACCGATCAAGTTTCCCAGCACACACAGGCTATTGAGAATTTGCAAGGAGCAACAGCGGAAAATCGGGAATTAGCTGGAGAAGCAATTCAGAAAGTGGGAGCTTTACAAAAAGAAGTTGAAGAAATTAAAGGAGAAGTCAAGCCCCTGCACAAACAGGTGGGTGAACAACAAATCTATCTGTCAATGGTGGAACTGAAAAATCGTGAGAACAACATCAAATTGAGAGGCATCCCGGAACTCGAGCAAGGAGACCTGATTGGATACTTGACGCAGGAATTCACGAAGTTCTGGGGTTTAAAGGAGGACACAGACTTTAAGATTGTCTCGGCATATAGACTGGGAAGATTGGTAAGGAAAGACAGATCCAGAGACTGTTTGATAATTTTAAGATCAAAGGAAGAGAGAGACAAGATCCTAGGTCTACACTTCAAAAAAGCAATTGAAATACAAGATAAAAGGGTGGAAATTTATAGAGATATTCCGAGACAGTTGCTGGACCTCAGAGCCACCTACTCAGAACTAGCAAAATTGCTGAGACACAACGCAATTCCCTATAGGTGGGAGTTTCCACAAGGATTATCCTTCACTTACAAAGAAAGGAAGGTCAAAATTAGAACACCTGAAGATAACCAAAAGTTCCTTCACGACCACGGAGAAGATCTCCAAAAAGGAGTGGATTGGCTTCCAGCCTTACCAGTACCAATACTGCCTGGAAGCGGGCCAACGCCTGCACTCTCGGGATCTGAGCAAAAGGAAGACACCTCATCCTAAGAACATCTTAATTAGAACAGGATGTCTCTGCAGCTACTTAGTTGGAATATAAATGGCGGGAATTCTCCGGAAAAAAGAAGGAGGATATTTCATATCCTGAAAAAAGAACAATTGGATGTAATATGCCTTCAAGAAACACATGTGACTAGGCTCCATAGGAAAGTATTAATCAATAAAAGACTTGGCCAGGAATTTATCTCATCAGATAAAGTTAAAAAAAGAGGCGTTGTAATTTATGCAAAGGAGAACCTGTCACCAAAATTTCTATTCAAAGATGATCATGGAAGAATTCTCGCAATTGAAATCCAAACACAAGGGGAAAAGATTTTGATATTAGGAGTTTATGCGCCAAATGATGGAAAATCAGAATTCTATAAGAAGCTGCATGAGACAATGATGGACTATTTGGACTATTCTAACATTATTGTGATGGGAGATATGAATGGGGTGGTGTCCACAAACATGGACAAATCCCAAAATCAAAACTTAACAACAGACGGCAGACTCCCTAAAACCTTTTTTGAAATGACAGACAATATGGACTTGATTGACATTTGGAGGACAAGGAACCCCTTGGGTAAAGAAGGAACCTTCTTCTCTGAGGCCCACTTGTCATGGACACGAATTGACCAAATTTGGATATCTAGAGGGCTGGCCCCGAAAACAATAAAAGTGGAAATCTGCCCAAAAACCTGCTCCGACCATAATGCCTTAAAAATGGAATTGAGACTTTTTCCAACTGGATCCTTCAGGTGGAGAATGAATGACACCCTGCTAAGAGATCAAGAGATTGTTAAGAAGGCCCAAAAAACGCTAAAGGACTACTTTGAAATAAATTTGAACACTACGGTGGAGAAAAGAACAATCTGGGACGCAAGTAAAGCCGTAATGAGAGGGTTTCTGATACAACAGAATACAATAAAGAGGAAATTTTGGAATGGGAAAAAAGAAAAAATTCTAGAGAAAATAAGCGAAGGAGAGAAAAAGCTGAGAACCAAACCAAAGTCAAAAGAGGTGCTAAGAGAGATCAAATTCCATCAAGCACAATATTCGAAACTGATTAATCAAGAGATTGAGTGGAAAATTAAACAAATGAAGCAGAGATCGTTTGAATCAGCAAATAAATGTGGAAAGTTGCTAGCTTGGCAGCTGAAAAAAAGACAAAAGTTAAATACGGTTACAAACTTGGAGATTCAAGGAAAAATAGTTCAGAAACCAGAAGAAATAAGAAAGTGCTTCCACAGATATTTCAAAGAACTTTACGCACAGGGGCCTCAGAAAGAACCGGAAATAGATCAATTTCTGAGGATAAATGGACTACCTAAAATAAGTCAAGATAAAAGATCAATTCTTAACAGCAAGATAACTCAACAGGAAATTGAATGTGCCATCCAGAACATGCAGCTGGGCAAATCTCCAGGCCCGGATGGACTTACCTCCAAATATTATAAGACTTTGAAGGAGTTCTTGATACAACCGTTGTTGGAGGTTTGTAACCAGATCATGGAGGGGAGAAAGGCACCGGAAACGTGGAAAGAAGCATTTATCACATTGATTCCCAAGTCAGAAAGGGAAAAGACTCAGCTTAAGAACTACCGTCCCATCTCACTCCTGAATGTGGATTACAAAATATTTGCAGACATTTTAGCAAATAGACTTAAAAATGTACTAAATGAAGTAATTCACAAGGACCAAGCAGGCTTTCTCCCTGGTAGACATATGTCTGACAACACTAGGAACATTATTGATATACTGGAGTTGTTGCGAATTAGAAACACAAGGGCTGCTTTAATCTTTATTGATGCGGAGAAAGCATTTGACAACATTTCTTGGATGTTTATGAAGAAAAACTTGAAAGGGATGGGAGTGGGACGGGGGTTTGAAAATGGACTAGAAGCAATCTACTCAGAACAAAAAGCTAAATTGATAGTGAACAATGTGGTATCGGAGGAACTCCAAATTGAAAAAGGGACACGACAGGGGTGCCCTTTATCCCCTCTGTTATTTATTTCTGTTCTGGAGGTACTGCTGAATATGATCAGGGAGGACCAGTTGGTGCAGGGTATAGTGGTCGGAGCGAAACAATACAAATTGAAAGCTTTTGCAGATGACCTAGTCATTACAGTACAGGAGCCAGAATCTAGCACAAAAAGAGTTCTTGAACTTATTTTGGAGTTTGGTCGGGTGGCGGGATTCAAGCTAAACAAACAAAAAACTAAGGTTTTGGCCAAAAATTTGACGCCTACAGAGATAGAGGGGTACCAGAAAGAGACAGAGCTAAGTGTGGTTAAAAAAGTGAAATACCTGGGGGTATCTTTGTCCACCAAAAATTTAAATCTATTCAAAGATAATTATGAAAAGTGTTGGTCGGAAATTAAAAAAGACTTGGATATTTGGTCAAGATTGAAACTTACCTTGTCAGGCCGAATCGCAGCTATAAAGATGTGTGTTCTACCAAAAATGTTATTTTATTTCAAACCCTCCAGGTCGTGGACAGAATGGAATGTTTCGGAAAATGGCAGAAGGATATATCTAAGTTTGTCTGGCAGGGCAAAAAGCCCCGAATTAAATTCAAAATACTAACTGACTCAAAAGAAAGAGGGGGGTTTGCCCTGCCGGATTTAAGGTTGTACTATGAGGCTGCAGCCTTCTGCTAGCTGAAGGATTGGTTTTTGTTGGAAAACACCGATGTCCTAGATCTGGAAGGGTTTGACAATGTTTATGGTTGGCATGCATACTTGTGGTATGACAAGGCGAAGGCTCATAAATTGTTTAAAAACCATATTGTCAGAAAATCAATTTTTGCCGTCTGGATGAAGTATAAGGACTTATTAGAAAGCAAGACCCCGAGGTGGTTATCACCAGTGGAAGCCAAGATCTCTAAAAAAAGGCCCAATATGGAGGCCTACTGGCCAAAATATTGGGAACTGATTGAAAGAGTTGGAGATAATTGGAAGCTCCAAAGCCAGGACAAACTAAAAAATAAGGTGCGAGATTGGTTACATTATGCTCAAATTCAAGAGGTATTTAAAATGGATAAAAAAATGGGTTTCCAGTTGGAGAAATCGAAACTGGAGACGGAGTTACTAGAACCAAAGACTAAGGTACTTTCGAGGATGTATGACTTGCTGCTTAAATGGAACACACAGGATGAGACAGTTAAATCTGCTATGATAAAATGGGCACAGGATGTAGGACACAACATCATGTCTGAGGACTGGGAAAGGTTATGGAACACCGGTATGAAATTCACGGCATGTAGTGCCTTGAAAGAGAACATTATGAAAATGGTATACCGGTGGTACATGACCCCAGTCAAGTTGGCTAAAATATATCATCTTTCTGATAATAAGTGTTGGAAATGCAAGGAGGCAGAAGGGACATTCTTTCACCTCTGGTGGACCTGCCCGAAAGTAAAGGCCTTTTGGGAAATGATACATAATGAGTTGAAAAAGGTATTTAGATATACCTTTTCTAAGAAACCAGAGGCCTTTCTTCTGGGCATGGTGGACCGGAAGGTGCCAAAGAAGGATAGAACCTTGTTTATGTATGCAACCACAGCAGCTAGGATTCTTATCGCAAAGTTCTGGAAGACACCAGATTTACCCACACTGGAGGACTGGCAGACGCAGCTGATGGACTACATGGAGTTGGCAGAAATGACTGGCAGAATTCGAGATCTGAGCGAAGAAACAATGGAGGAGGACTGGAAAAAATTCAAGGACTATTTGCAAAAATATTATAAGTTGTTTGAATGTTAAGATTGTGCACGTTTAAGAAACGTTATGCTTCTGCAATTTATTCAAGTAAATGATAAAGTAAGTATTGATGGGAAAAAAACGAGACAAATTAGAAACAAAATATTATGTTTATTAAGAGTGTTAAAACTAAATTACAAATTTTTAAAATTGGTAACATAATAAATTTAAAGATATAATAAGATGGGAAACAAGATAACAAATTGCTGAACTGGCTAGAACAATGAATGCAATGTCGAGAGGATGCGAGGAGGTCCAAAAGTGAATTCTCGAAGGACGTTATGAAAGTTTCTTAACTTTTTCTTCTTTTTCTTTACTTTTCTTTATATATAAAAAATGTTTCTTGCATGTTGTTATGTAAACAAATCTGTTAACCTATGGAAAGAAATGCAATAAAAATTTTTATAAAAAAAAACAACAAAACTACTAACCATAGTTTCTTGGAACGGATGAACTAGGAAAGTATTGTCTTTGTAAAACCTAGACTGCTAGCTCCCACTCTGAAGGGAGAAGTCCAAGAGACTTATTAATAACTTGGTTTATTAAGCTTAGACATGACCCTCTGAACTCTCACAGTACAGAGTGCCTTTGTGGCTGTGATCTTACGATTGCCACTAGTACAATGTAGCAGCTCTTCCACCACCAGACCAATTAAACTAAAAATGACACTAAATATAATTTTGGCTGATGTCTGCCTAGTTTTTGTTGCTAAAGGCAGGCATTGATGGAACTAAAATGTAGATCTAAAACTGCACCAGATAAAGTTAGAATCTGATGGAAATTAATTCTTAGCGTCACATTTCATATTTAGAAACACTAATAAGAGATTACTTTGTTTTGAAAGCACAGAAGTTGCTGTAGGAGTAGAGAATTTTCAATGCCTGGAGGCAGAGAGCTGCTGTTTTCCCCAGTTATGTGAAACTGACTAAGTTCATTCATAAGTGATCTTTATAAATACTTAAAAGAGGATTTTTACTGCTTATGAACGCACAATAGTTAGACGTTTTCTATTCTAAAGTTTAGTTGCAAGGCCTCCTCATTTATATACTAGATGTAGCTGCAGTCACTGTCATGAACGGCATGTTAATTGACTGCTCCTGTTTGTTTATACATGTATCACAGGAACTGGTTTATATTTGAGTTAAATAAGGTTGCCCTGCTTTGATAAGCCAAAAGGAGACTTTGAGAGCCAAACTGTTGGATACGTGTTGGGGGGGAAAGCATCAGTATCCAGACTGTTCAATAAATTAGCTTGAGATCTTGATGCTACATGAAATGGGAACCTATTTGATAGGTGAAGTTTTAATGAGAAGTAATCTTGTATTTCTCTGAGCAAATGCAAGGTTTATTTCTTTTACTACTGTTATACCAGCAGCAACACTATAGCCAGATAAAGTAGGCTGAAACCCAGGAATTAAGAACACTTCATCATTTGTCTCTGAAAGCTGAACCTACAGTTCAGTTCTACGCATTGTAGTTACCGTGGCTAATGCCCCCTTTTTTAAATGAGGAAATATGGGCTCTCTGTGTGGGTGCTCCACCCTTTTGCATCCATCCACTCCTGCTTAAAATAAGATAAAACCTTAGTCTGCAATTGTATGCTCACTTATTTGAGAGTATGGGGTGTGTTACTTAGCACAGGCAGCAGTTGAAACCAGTTACGCAGATCCCATTAAAAACTTGTGCTAGTTTTTGAAGAAAACGCGACTCATAAAAGTTACTTGTGATGTAACATTGATGCTATTATTTTAGGGAGAAGGTTGTATAGTTGAGATTTCGCATGCATCTAGATCGTGTAGCTGCTGCACACATTTCTTCTATATATCTTCTTATATATTGGCTTAACTTTTATGGTTTAATTTTGATGTGGTTTAAACACTGGAAAACATATAAGCAGTCTTTAAGCTTAACACTTGCATTGCAACATGTAAGGTTGCTAACAAGACTATATTTAAGTGCCCTCAACCATAACTGATATACCACTTTTATTTCTGGAAAAATGCCAAATGTTGAGAATTAGGACTTGTTTTCTTCATACTGCACGCTACATTAGAGGTCAAGTTCTGCAGAGATTACTCTTTTTTTAAAGGATCTGTCGCAGGATCACTGTATAAAGCAGCAATTTTAATTGTACAGCATAGCACTTGAGCCACAGTAGCAAGCGTTGTTGTGCCCCCTTACTTACAAGTAGGCCCCATCTATTTATATACTTCCATTTTATTTGTTCTTTAAAAACATTACTATAACCTGTAAGCAGCACTAAATAATTAGGAGCACATGTCTCTCATCATAATACATTTTTCCAAAATCATCCAAGTAGCCTTTCAGAAGAGCCACAATACTACCAGAAAGCCACTGTAAGCTTTTTTTAAAACAAAACAAAACAATGTATTGTTTTACTATGGTGACATCTCATTAGAATCCCAATTCTGACTCTTTTCATGCCTGCACAGATACAATATGTTACATATGTGCAATGGAGTAACAAAGTCTGTCTCAGTGCCAAGTACAAACGGATTTTTAAATTGTTATATTAATTGCAGCCTTTCACCAAACTTGTTGCAAGAGTTCTTCAAGCCAGGTTGACACAGAGTAACTGCAGGCACGGAGCTAGTCACTGGGAATGAAAAATTGCCAACTCTTTGTACATATAGAAGCTCTTTGTCACCACAGATGCATACAATAGGCATGGAAATGAGCAAAGAGGGAGGCTGTGGAAGAGAAGGGTGTTGGACTGGCATGCTAATGAGGATTTTCATTCCTTCATTTAGGAAACTCACATTTGTACTTCACATCTGATCACCTAGTAAATAAATACTGTGGTCAAGATCCAAGCAGTCCCTTGATGTTTGCCCAGGGATTTGCGCCGAGTTTCTCTCTTTGCTTTTAGCCGCAGCCCCTTCGGAAAGTCTCCTGGGGCTCAAAAACAGTTTCCTAAAGGCAGGATACATGGAGTCATGTGACTCTTTGGATCGGGACTGGCATCAACAAAGTTTTGGTCAGGCCAGGCAACAGTTGAAAATACATTTGGGCAGCATTTTCCATGGGCAAAGTATTCGCTAGTCACCGAAGTCAAGTTAGGCAACACTTGAGACTACAGTGGTACCTCGGGTTACAGACGCTTCAGGTTACAGATGCTTCAGGTTACAGACTCCGCTAACCCAGAAATAGTACCTCGGGTTAAGAACTTTGCTTCAGGATGAGAACAGAAATCGCGCAGCGGCAGCAGGAGGCCCCATTAGCTAAAGTGGTCTTCAGGTTAAGAACAGTTTCTTTCTTTCTTTTTTAATGAATATTTATTAGCGTTTTCATAAAGAACAAAACATATAACAACAAACACAAAAATAAACAGAAAAAACAAGAAAAATACAAAAATCTAAAACATAAAAAAGAACAATTAAAAACACCTGATTGTTCATATACTTATTCTCTTTTACCCTGTTTCTCAGACCTCCTCACACCTCCCCTTCTTGTATTCCAATTTGAATTATTGGTTCAGCAAATCCTTGATCTACTTCTTCATTTTAACTTAATTTAATTTTATTATTATTTAACTTTTTTTCTTTCCTCCAATTCCTCAATTTATATTTACTCACTTTATTTTCATTTAATTTAGACCATTTTAAAAATAAAACAATTTCAACTTACTCAATTTTACCCATCATTTTCCTAAGATCGACCAAAAGTTTCCCTTCCACATCTTTCCCCATTTCCATGTCAGTAGCAAAACAAAATAAAAATAAAACAAACTATATTTATATACCCTTTGGATTCCCAAACTCCACCCACCCTTTTCCCGGTTTCAGTCCCCAGGTTAAGAACAGTTTCAGGTTAAGAACGGACCTCCGTAACGAATTAAGTTCTAAACCCGAGGTACCACTGCATTACTTTTGATAGGCTTTAAACATGTTGGATGTTGGCCCATTATGTTGTAACGCCTCACAAATCCTGTGCACTTTACTGAAGACAAGGAGTGGATGTTGATATTTATACAGTTTCAGCCACACAATGCAGTAAACCGTGACAGTAAAAAACAGTGGAAAACAAGGACACACTAGTTGGCATTACAAGCAGATTGCAAACCAATTTAACAGTTGTGGTTGTCCCTAAGGAACTTAGGACACTATAGTTTTGTAGATGTTAAACATCTGTTAGACATCCCAGGGCCTCACATATAATAGTGATTAAACTGCTTTAAATATGCAGTGTCTTCAGGTTCTTACAGAGTAAACAGGGTCATTATTGTAAATGAAGAAAAGCAGTGTGTGGGAGGAGCAATCTTATTCATCATGATGCTTTAAATTTTAAATGTTGGACTGCAGTTATCAATTCACAAATCCAGGAAGGATCTACTGAATTTTGAATTTAATGGGGCAAGCCTGAGTTACTTAGTTTGAGGATTATGCTTTAGTTTCTAGCCTTCATGGATCTAGAAAAAAGTGCTGACCCATAACCTAAAAACTAGGTTAATGATCCTGTGGGGGTTTTTTGGTAGCACTAGTTTGAAATAGTACAACTTTAAAGTTGGAGAGAATCTAGGACAGTCTTAAGACAATTTAGATCCTTTAAGAATAAAGAAAAATGTGTTCTTAATTGGACTGCTCCTGTGATAGTGGATTTAGGATAACTTGGTTGTTCTGGCAGCTGTGGCCAGGCTGCTTATATATTCAATGTGGCCTTTTGATGTGTCCTGTTTTAATCACTATGGCAGACCATAGCTATGTATTACAGTTCAGTTAAATATGTGCTAATGTGGCTTGTATTATATGTATTATATGACACCAAAGTAACTAAAAGTGTTTAGTTCAGATTCAAACCTCACCTCCACTATTAGCTCACTGGATGACCCCAGGCAAATCACAAGTGTTTCAGCTCCTGAGTCCTCACTCATGGGGACAATTTATTATATGTTTGTTGTAAGAACAAAAATAATGCATCCTTTTTTTTTTTTTAAATGCATTTTTATTGAAGTTATACACAAAAAACAGATATATATGAAAATACAGAGAAAAAATTACAAAGAAAAAAAAGAAGAAAAAAAAAACCACACATCCGAAAAAAGAAAGACACACAATCTGAACTTCCCTCCATCCTTTTGATAAGTATCAAATATCTCCTTCCATTACGTATTTGATTTTCAATCTATAGTCTTAAATTCACTCGCTGGTCGTATTATTCTAACCCCGTCAATTCACTTTAAGCATTTATTCCAATATATTTCCAAAATTTACTCCAATTTTTCAGAAATTTCTGTTCATCCTGATCTCTTATTTTACCTGTTAGTTTGTCAAGCTCAGCATAGTTTACCATTCTAATCTGCCAGTCCTTTATGTTGGGGATGGTTTCCACTTTCCAATATTGTGCCAACATAATTCTCGCTGCTGTGGTGGCGTAGAGGAATATCGTCCTATCTTCCTTTTTAATTTCTTTATCCATCATTCCCAACAGGAAGGCTTCAGGCCTCTTGGGAAAGGTATACTTAAATATTTTTTTAAGTTCATTATAAATTAATTCCCAAAAGCCTTTCACCTTTTTACATGTCCACCATAAATGATATAGGTCACCCTCCACCTCGCCACATTTCCAGCATCTCTTATCCTTTAATCTATACATTTTGGCCAATTTCACAGGGGTGTGGTACCATCTATATAGCATCTTCCAGATATTTTCTCTCAATGCCATACATGCTGTGAACTTTATGTTACAATTCCAAACTTCTATCCACCTTTCAAAATCAATGTTATAACCAAAGTCAATTGCCCATTTAATCATTGCCTCCTTCACCTCCTCATCTTTTGTGTACCACTCTAGTAATATATCATAAATTCTGGACAGGGTTTTATTTTTGCCTTCTATTACTTCTATACTAAATTTTGATTTTTTATCATCAAAACCCGCCTTCCTCTTATCCTCTTTTAACAAATCATTCACCTGGTGGTATTGCAGCCAACCAGTGAATAAATTTTTTATTTCTTCATAAGGTCTGAGTTTGGGCCCTTGGTCAGTTTTTCTTAACATTTCTTCATAGGTGGCGTTTATCTCCTCCATATTTATTTTCTTAATCGTTAAGGCCTCTATTGGTGAAATCCACCATGGGGTCTTTCTTTCGAGGAGGTTTTTGTTCCTTTCCCATGCTTGATATAATGGTCCCCTAAAAATATGATCTAAGAAACTCTTGTGAACTTTCACTTTCCCATACCAAAGGTACGAATGCCATCCGTACCAATTATTAAAGCCTTCCAGGTCCAGTAGCTCTCTATTCTCCAGTTTTATCCAATCTTTTACCCAATATATACAAGCCGCTTCATAGTATAAACTTAGGTCCGGGAGAGAAAAACCCCCTCTTTCTTTTTTGTCTATCAAAATTTTCATTTTTATCCGTGGCCTTTTCCCCTGCCAAATATACTTTGTCAAGGCTCTCTGCCACTCTTTACATTGTTTTAGGCCTTTAAGTATGGGGATGGTTTGGAATAAAAATAACATTCTAGGCAGAATGTTCATTTTAACAACAGCTATCCTCCCCAAAAAGGAGAGTTTCATCCTCCCCCAAATTTCCATGTCTTTCTTTATACTCCTCCAGGTGGCATCGTAATTATCCTTGTATAAATTTATGTTCTTAGCTGTAACCCAGATCCCAAGATATTTCACTTTCTTAGCTACCGCAATTTTGGTCTTTCTTTCTAGATCTATCACTTCTTCCTTTGTTAAATTTTTAACTAACATTTTGGTTTTGGTTTTATTTACCTTAAGTCCTGCCACGGCTCCAAATTCGTCAATTTTTTGTAAAGCTTCTTTTACGCTGTTTTTTGGGTCTTCTAAGGTTAGTACAATGTCATCTGCGAAGGCCTTGATTTTGTATTCCCTCTTTCCTACCCTGACTCCTGTGACTTCTGTTGCCCCCCTCAGTCTCTCGTTTAGTATTTCTAATACTGTTATAAACAATAGAGGGGACAGGGGGCAGCCTTGTCTAGTTCCTTTATATATACTAAAATATTCTGTTGTGGTGTTGTTTATTACCAATTTTGCCTTCTGTTCCTTATATATATCTTCTATGCCTTTTCTAAATTTCTCTCCCATTCCCATCATTTCCAAACTTTTCTTCAAGAAATCCCACGAGATGTTATCAAACGCTTTCTCAGCATCTATGAATACCAAGGCCGCTTGTCTATCTATACTCATATCCAAATATTCAATAATGTCTATCAAGTTCCTTACATTGTCCCTTAGTTGTCTCCCTGGGAGGAAGCCCGTTTGATCTTTATGTATTCTGTTGTTCAAAACCTTTTTTAGTCTTTCTGCCATTATATCTGCAAATAGCTTGTAATCATTATTTAGTAGTGAAATTGGCCTATAGTTTTTCACTTCCAAAGTATCTGCCTCTTTTTTGGGAATCAAAGTAATATATGCTTCCTTCCAGGTATTCGGGATCCTTCCTTCCTTTAATATATTATTCATCACTTCGCCTAACACTGGGGATATTTGGTTACTTAGTGTTTTATAATATTTGGCTGAGAGCCCATCTGGGCCTGGCACTTTCCCGTTTTTCATCTTTTTAATCGCCTTCTTTATCTCTTCTTGGGTAATTTCCTGGTCTAATATCTCTTTTTCTTCTTTTGGGATTTGTTTTAAATGATGTTCTTGCAAAAACTGCTCTATTTCTTGTTTTGTTTCCTTTCCTCTTTTATATAAGTCCTTATAATATTTTTGAAATATCTTCCTTATTTCTTTTGGCTCTTCCACAATCCTTTCTCCTTCCCTTATCTTACTAATCGTATTTTGTTTTCTTCTTTCTCTTATTTGCCACGCCAAATATTTGCCTATCTTGTTTGCGGATTCAAATGTCCTCTGGTTCATCATTTTAATTTTCCATTCTACCTCTTGATCAATTATTGTAGAAAGTTTAGCTTGTAATATCTTTATATTCTGTTTTGCGATCTCCTCACTGGGGTTGATGGTTAATTTTTTTTCATTTTCCATAATCTGTGTTAGGATCTGTTCCTTCTTTAACTCTTTTTCTTTTCTTACTTGGCTGTTTTTCTGTATTAAAAAGCCCCTCATAACTGCCTTTCCTGCGTCCCACACCGTCTCTATAGCAGTTTCCCCGTTTAGATTCCATTTAAGGTAATCTTCTATTGTCTCTATTGCCTTATTTACAATCTTCTGATCATTAAATAGAAATTCATTCATTCTCCATCTAGTTGTTTTAATATCCTTGCCTTTCATCTCACTGTAAACCGCATTATGATCAGATATAATTCTTGGGAGAATTTCTGATTTAATTAAATTCTGGGTTAATTCCTTCGAGATCCAAATGCTATCTATTCGCCCCCAGCTCTGATTTGGGTTTGAGAAAAAAGTGTATTGTTTTGTAGTGGGGTTTTTGAGTCTCCATGCATCAATTAATCCCAGATTATTTACCATATCAAAAAAAGATCGCGGTAATTTACCTTCCTTCTTTTCTTGTTTTTTTGTTAGCTTATCTAAATTTGGAGACACCACCCCATTAAAGTCACCCATTAAAATCATTTTTTGATCCATCCATTCCATCAATTTATCTCTTAATTCAGAATAGAAAGCAGATTTTTTATCGTTTGGAGCATATATTCCAACAACAATTATTTTTTCTCCCTGAAACACCATCTGAACAATGATTACTCTCCCTTGATCATCTTTATATAATAGTTGTGGCTCATATTTTTCCTTAATATATAGTACCACCCCTCTTTTCTTCACTCTATCTGATGTCACAAAGTCTGCTCCCAGTCTCTTATTACATAATAGTCTCTTATGCTTATTTATTATATGCGTCTCTTGGAGGCATATTAAGTCATAATTCTTTTTCAATAATACATGTGTAATCTGGTTCCTTTTGTTTTTATTGTTCAGTCCATTCACATTCCAGTTTAGTATTTTTAACGTCATCTGTTCTGTAATATAAGTTAACTTATCAAACCTATGCACAATCTACTGTTCTTTGTCTCCTTTCTCTAGTTCTTCTCCTTCTCCTTTTGAGCTCTCCTCTCTTTCTTCTTCTTCACTCCCCCCATTTTCTTCCCCCTGCTGGTTCCCCACCTCCTCCTCTCCCATCATTTTCCCCAGATCCTTCTCATATCTCCTTGCGAATTTTTGTAGTTCTGAGATGGTAGACAGTTTGAACTTCTTTTTTTTGAAATAGAATGAAATGCCTTCCGGAAACTCCCATCTGTACAGGATCCCATTTTTCTTCAATTGATTTGTTAATTTTTTATATGGGTCCCTCCTTCGAAGAAATCTCGAAGGAATCTCTTTATAAATAATAATTGGGTTTCCTCCAATATATAACCTTTTAACATAATTCTGTTTCAAAATTTCATTTCTTATCTCCAATGAATTAAACATGGCTATTACATCTCCTGGCAATTTTTTCCCTCTGGCTTTTGCCGATTTTATTCTTATTCGGAATATGTTTACCAGACCATGGTTTATCTCTTCTTCTTAATGCATCCTAAGCATGTTTAACACTTTACATGTGCTGCATAAATGCAAGGTATGACCACACTGTATTAGTACCTATTTTGGGATACCAATAGGGTTGCCACTTGTCCCTAGAAAAATGGGATTGTTCCTTTTTTGGACAAAAGTGTCCCCTTTTCCATCTGGACTTCAAACACAATGCCTTTCCCACATTTTTTAGGTCCTCCTCCTCAAAACTGCAAAGGCAGAAGGTGGGTTGGACAGCTCTTGCCCTTTTCATGGTTGTGATGAGTTGACAGACCCTCCCTAAACTCTGCAGCACTACTTGTCTTCCTTTTATCCTTGCAGTGGTGCCAGCCTTCCTTTGTAGGTGGGCCATCACGAGCCCTGAGAGAGGCGAAGACTGAGAGAGAAACGTGGGGCTACCAGGACCCCTCCTCTTCCACCATGCAAAGTCCACTCCTTAGAACATTAAAATTGCTTCTTGTGTTTTCAAAATTCAATTTTCAGCTGTCTTAGAAGGATGTAGGATGTAAAAACAACTTATGGAGCTCTTCGGTCATTCCAATTAAGCCTTGGGCCAATGTTGGTATTGTATATTGATGTCCAAACTAGACTAGATGATGGGAAATGGGTGACTTGATCTCCTGTGGGTTTCCCCAAAGCTAACAGGGAACGTGGGGGGTGGGGAGTTGGAATGACAATTCAGATCAGACCACACATAATTAGGGAGAGAAGCCAACCCTTTCCTCACATGTAACTTCCCCTCATGGGGCAAACAGCAGCTTTAGGAGGCAATTTATTTTGGGGAAATGGCATTGGTGATTCCTAACCTTAGTACTGTGGTCCAGAACCAAATCAAGACATCTGCACCTGCTGTTGTACCTTTGACAAAACTTACAAAGAGACCCAGGGCACTTCTTTATTGAATAATCAACCTGGTTTGTTTGTAGGGAGGTTTGATGATGTGGTATCAAAGCAAATGTTCTTTCTCACTTTACAGTGCATTTCCCCGTCATTGCACAAGACCTGCCAATCAACTGTATATGAGCAAACATACTTTGCCAGCATATAATGGAATACCACCTGAAAATAGCAACAATCTTGAAGTACCTGTATTCCCACTCATGGATCTTCTGGCATCTTAACTATTTTGACCCTCATGCAGGCGACAGCTGAGACCGGGGCCCTACTGCCATCAGGCAGGGTGGCCTTCCTCAGGTAGTATGTTTTGGGGTACAATTAAATTGCAGGAAATTATGGTAATGTTCCATCCACATCCACTATTAGTGGCAGCAGACCTCTGAATACCAGTTGGGCAGATTGCTGTTGTGCTCAGATTCTGCTTGTGGGCATCTGGTTAACAACTGTGAGAAAAGGTTGCCGGACTAAATGGGCCATTGACCAGATCCAGCAGACTCTTATGTTCTTACGTATTTTAGTCTGTTATTATTTTCTACCACTATGATGGGCACCATTTGGATTTTGTCCTGGCACAAAATATGTTGTGGCAGTGACTCCTTCACCAAGGCAAGAGATCTTTATCTAGGGTGTCTGTACACACTGGATTTTACTGTTTACAAGCCACAGGAAACTCAGTGACATTAGGTATTGCAATGGTGTGCAAAACGTATGCAGCTGTTCCATGCTTTTCACAACTAGGAGAAATTGCCACATGAATGGTTATGGCACGGTGCCCCAGAGTTCATCTACTACCATAGGAAGCTGCCTTATGTCAGACCATGCTCTTGTCTGCCTCAGTGCTGACTATTTTGTCTATTGGTAAGGGAGTCTTAGCAGAGATCATCTCAATCCTGCTACCTGAGATCTCTTTAAAACTGAAGGTAATGAAACCAAGGATCACAGGAATCGAAGCTGAGACCTTCTGCATGCAAGGCATATGCTCTGCCCACTGAACTATGAACCTTCTGTAAAGCCAAACATAATCCACCTGCAAACTAATGATAACTCTGCATATGCGAAAGCAGTGTTATAATTAAATGGAAGACCTACTCCCTGTTTTGCAGGGCTTTTTTATACAGTACCTGACATGGGAAGGCAGGACCCTGACTGACTTCAGCAATGGGCTGGGGTGTTATTTGAGCTTTTAGGCTGTTGTTCGTTGCTGTTGGCTTTTTGCATTTTCGATCATGTTGCGATATACAGTGGTACCTTGGGTTAAGAACTTAATTCATTCTGGAGGTCCGTTCTTAACCTGAAACTGTTCTTAACCTGAAGCACCACTTTAGCTAATGGGGCCTCCCGCTGACGTCGTGCCACCAGAGCACGATTTCTGTTCTCATCCTGAAGCAAAGTTCTTAACCTGAAGCACTATTTCTGGGTTAGCGGAGTCTGTAACCTGAAGCGTCTGTAACCCGAGGTACCACTGTATGTGGAACTTCTTCTGTTTGGTTGTGTTCTTTGAAAATTTTTTTACTGTTCAGTCAGTAGATCAGAAGACTCCTAATCTCAGGGTGGTGGGTTCGAGCCCCGCCTTGGGCAAAAAGATTCCTGCATTGAACGGGGTTGACTAGATGACTGTTATGTACTGAGTTGAATAGGATCCAAACTGCAGCAGTCTGATTGGTCCTAGAACAATAGGATCCAAATTGCAGCAGTCTGATTGGTCCTAGAACAATAGGATTCAGAATGCAGCAGTCTGATTGGTCCAAGAACAATGCAGCAGTATGATTGGTTGGCAGGAACCACCCAATCATGCTCCAGATATAAGTGAATCCACAACCTGATTGGCTTACAGTAGAATTCCAGAATTAACCAATCATGTGCAGCCCATTGTGTAAATAATGTATATAAAGCTGATACTTTGAGGGGACTTTCATTCATTCCTCCTCACCACTATGAGCTGAATAAAGAGCATGAAATCACTTTGCGACTCTGAGTATATTTCAATGACTCTAGTGGTCCTTTCCCAACTTCACGATCCCGTGATGTTGTCACGTTACTTTCCTTCCCCGTTGTGAGCCGCCTCGAGCATGCTCTGAGCAGTGGGAAGGCGGCCAACGAAACGAAACCATGCGCGCCTGTTCTTAAGCGACTGCTTTCAAGAAAGGAGGGCTGCCAACTTTTGCTCATTTCTGTCACTCAGCCCACGTGTTCAGGCACACCAGCGACAGAAGCAGCGCAGGTTTAATAATAAGCCAGCAGCGGCCGCCAACGCCTTTGCAAGGCGGGACGGCGGTGGCAAGGAAACCTCGGGGTTCCCTGGCAGGCACCTGCCGCCCTCTCTAGGCCTCCCTCCGGTTGCCTAGCGACCATCGCCCTCCGCCTCCCGCTCGCCCGCCCGCCCGGCGCGGGCCAACTGCGCATGTGCGCCGAGTCCGAGAGCTCCTGCTCCTCAGCCGGCGCCCGCTGTCGAGGCCGGCGAGGAGCAGCAGCAGCAGCGGGGCCGATGTGCCGTGAGGCGCTCGGCGCGGCGGCCCCACCACGACGGCGGTGTCCTCGGCGATGAGCTCCCGGCGAGGTACCGTGGGCGGGCGGTCGACTTGGTCCCCCGAGGACGCGGGGTTGGCGGGGCGGGTGGGTGGGTGGCCGGGGTTCTCCCCGTCCTTCTCCTCACGGGGAGCGTGAGGCGCCGCCGCAGCCTCTCCGCTCACCGGCCTCTCTCTCTCTCTCGCCCAGCAGTGCTGGCCCTGCAGGCCCGGAGGCGCCGCGCCAAGCACCCTGCGCCGCCCGGCAGGAAAGAGAAGCACCCGCCGCCGCCGCCACACAAAAAGTGAGTTTCTTCTCCCTGCGGGGGGGAGCGCGCCTTTTGCGCGGCTTCGCGGCCCCGTCGCCTCCTCCGGGAAGCTGGGCAAACTCTTCTCCCGCCTCGCGGTGTGAAGTCGCGCCGGCTGGGAGCCCGTACTTTTTTTTATTTTCTGCCGCCTCGTTGACACGCGTTTTCCTTTTCCTGGCGCTGTTGGGGATCTTTGCGTGTTTGCGCCGTTTCTCGTCCGGGCGGCCGGATCTCAACGGGCACGGAGGATTTTCTGTGTTTGTGGGTCAGGCTCGCTAGACGAGTTGATGCTGGGATTTCCAGAACAAACCCTTTCTCCCTCTTCTATACAGATTGGCTCTTGCAAATTGTGCATACATGTTCCTTTCCTGCCCTGGACAACTACTTTTCTCATGCTGCTCCTTGCAATCGGATGCTGCCCTTCCTGATGCTATTGCATATATGCATTAAGGATTGATGCATCTGCCACCCTGCATCTGAAATCCTAGGGTGGTTCATAGCACAAAGTACAAAATGGGAGAACAAAATACATAATAAAACAAAAACAAAGCAATAAACCCCCCTTCGGACATCATGCTATACTTATACCCAGCCCTAAGGCTGATGACCGGTTACAGCACTTCCTTATTTCAGTCCGAAAACAATTCTATGAATTAGGTCACTGTTTTTGTGGTGAACTAAGATGGAGCAAGAATGGCTAGCCTTCCAAAACAATCTGTTGTTGTGCTTGAGACTTCCCAGTTTTGAAGTCTAGCTCTATATCCCATTAGTCGAGTGGTTCCAAAACTTCTTTCCCATGGACCACTGTGTGAGCTGTGTTAGATACAGTATAGTTTTTAATTATGTTTTTACTGCTTTTAGTATATATGTATTTTATTGCATTGCATTTACTGCATTACCACTTGAATTCTATAGAATAAATAAAATAGAAGACACAGAAGAAGCAATAAAATACAATTAAAATCAGTATTATATATATATATATATATATATATATATATATAGCAATAGATGTGCTGTCTTCAAGCAGAATTAAGCTTGTGGAGCATTCGGAATCAGTTTAGGAACTCCTTTTCAAGTGCATGCTTACCACACAGCTGGCTGTACTGGACAATTTTTTTTTAGTCTGCTTTAATTTTTGTATCTTTTATATTTGGATAGAGGTGTTTCATAGTTATTTTCAGTAGTATGTATTTATACACTAATTGCTACATTATCTATGTACCTTTCAGTCAAATAATTCAAATAAGATACTCATTTTACTAATAGGATAACTTTTCATATTGCTGTGGCCTAGTTCTTGCTGAAGTTGTCAAGTTGTATCCCGGCTGCACAACTTCAGACACTATTGAAGGGATTCAATTACTGATTGCTTTTCCTCCACAGAGGGAGAGGTGGTGTAGCCTAGTCTTCTCGTTGACATTATAGCTTTTGAGATCAATCTTTCTTTTGTTTAGAGAAGCATTCAGTAACATCACCCCTTTCCTGCAGTTTTTGTTTATTTCCTGATGGTGCTGGTAGAATTTCTTTTTTGATACTGGGTGTTGCCTCTTGGTATCCCGTCTTGTTGTTTCAGGCAAGTCAACATTTGCATGAAACTTCTGTCTCTCCTGTGCATCTCAATCCAGGGAGATTGTTGTAATTGTGTGCCTGGAGCTGGTAATGGACTGGATGAGAGCAAACAAATTGAAGTTTATCCAGACTACCAGAACTTCGAAATCTTCCATATAGGCCTTTCTCTGACCTGCCAAAAACACGAAAGGGCCTTTTCAGTGGCTGCACCTGATATTTTAAACTTTCTTCTTTCAATAGGTTCTTTAAGCTCTCTCTCTTTTGTTGATTCCCAACCGAGCAAGGTCATTTTTATACAGACAAGCCTATGGCCTAAGGTTAGAATGGTAGAGTTGGAAGGGACTCCAAGGGTCATCTAGTCTAACCAGGTTAATCTGCCAGCTGTACTGTTCCAATTTTAGCTGCTGTTTTATGTCTTGATTTTTAATGTTTTGACTTTTTGGATGGCTTGCGCTTATGTTTAATTTTATTCTTTTAAGCTTTGTACACCCAGTTAATATGTACATAGTGTACTTCTATCTCTGGTTGGGGGAGTGGTGTATACACATTAGGCACAATCCATATCTATCCTGTATCATTTCTAGTTGTTTCTTATGAAATATGGCATTCTTATGCTTCCGCCTCAGCTTCAATCTGAATTGAGAAATAGAACATTTTATGTGCATTTTAACCTAGTAATGTGTACACAGCTTTTCTATACTGTTGAGTGCTATTTCCAGAAATCAGAATAAATAAATCTCTGTCTTATTTTATAAGGAAACTTTATTTTACATAGATGCCTGATGTACCGTCTCTCCTTATGGTTATTCTTTACCATCTTTCTATCCCTTGTCTCTAGGGTTCTTTTGAGATATTTCTATATTTGTATGAAATATATTGTCTCCCTCTTAATATAAGAGGACTTCTGTTTTTAGGAAAGAGTCATTCCTCTTGAGTGCGTCATTTTTACATGATTGATGTTTTTGTTAATTTATAATCCTCCACTACTCCACATCAGAATGTTTACAACTTGTTCTTTGGGGAAATTTACATGTCCTCAATGTAACTGTGTTTTCCCAGGACAAATTCTGCTGATTAATTCTTCCTTGTTAGATGTTCCACAAGATTTGGAGTCCATTGGGTGGTCACCTTATAGATTAGTGCAATATGTTACCACAAAATGTGTATTCTAGACAGTTGCATTTTGCTTTTTGAAGTTGTAGTTATTATCCGTTATGCTATAAACAGTACACATATTCTCTTGGATTTCTTTCCTTTTTCTCATTGTCCCAGTATATAGCATTTGTTTTTGTTGTCTTAGAGTACCATATCTGGCTATACTACCCTTGCCAGTGCAACTGTGGCATAGAATTGGCCCTAAATGTTTCGCTCAGCGTAAGTTACAAGAAGGCTGACTCCCATCTTCTAGTGAGTATTGCTGCTGAACTAAAGAGGCTTTGCAAAACACATTTTTTTCCTGAGAAACAAATGTATTGATGTTTAGAGAAAGACTCTTGCTATTGAATACACAGGACTAGCTTATTTCTTGCAAACAAAATATAGTTTTTGTCTAGAGGTCCCTGTCACAAGATCCATAGTAGGTTTTTTGCTTGTATTACATTTTCATTTAAGAGATTCCCTCTACATGATCCTTAGTTTGAAAAATCACATTAGCAGATTGAATCTGACCCAGTATTATACCAGTATAAATGTTTTGACCACAAAGCAAAATACAGTGGTGCCCTGCAAGACGAATGCCTCGCAAGACGGAAAACTCGCTAGACGAAAGGGTTTTGCGGTTTTTGAGCTGCTTCGCAAGACGAATTTCCCTATGGGTTTGCTTCGCAAGACGAAAACGTCTTGTGTTTTTTGCAAGTTTGTTTCCTTTTTCTTAACACTGTTAATACAGTTGCGACTTGACTTCGAGGAGCAACTCATAGAACGCGGTGTGGTAGCCTTTTTTGAGGTTTTTGGTGATTTTTGAAGCTTTTCCAAAACTTTTCCGACACCGTGCTTCGCAAGACAAAAAATTCGCTAGACGAAAAAACTCGTGGAATGAATTAATTTCGTCTTGCGAGGCACCACTGTAATAGCAACACTAATGTCCAAAACAAGTTTCCTTGTGCAGTTTTGTTACCATGTGTCTCCCGCAACATGTTCTGTTAATAATGCCTCTCAGCTTCTGTGACCTTGCCAGAGAATGTATAATTCTAAGGCTCACTCATATAATGCTAAATTATGGCAGTACATGTGAACATGGCTATTAAATATCTGTGCATTGTCAATAATTTTATACATTTTCCTACTCATTTAATACATTCAGTTATGTAATTTGTTTTCTTGGATGCCCTTCTATGGAATGTTATGAGGTTTCATTGGAATACTTACAATGTTTATTTTTAAAAATTCTTTTATTTTAATGTAATAACTCCCTTTATGAAAACTCATATACCCCTTTTAATATGAACTATCTTAATAATGTTTGCCATGTTTTGAGATAAATTATTATTCTCAATAATCAGTTCCATTTTATTGACTGAAAATCACTTTAAATTATTTACCTGTATTTCAAGAACTGAATTGTACTTTGTCACTGCTTTGTTCAGCCAGTTAAGTTCCTAGGGCTTGTTCATGTGTACACGCAGGTCCTGCTATCTGCACACTATCAGAAAATTCACTTATTCGTACTTATAGAATTCTGCCCAAACTTCGCTATAAACTCCACAGATTCACTTATCTGAACAGCTGGTTTCCTTACTCCCTTTTTTGTGCTTTGCTAGTTGGCAGCAGCCATTTTTGGACAGAAACCACAGAGTGGGGGAGCAAGATTGGACAAATCAGAGAGCAGGAAAAATCAAACAAATCAGGGAGCAGTAGAGAGAGGACAAATCAGTTTCCCCCTCTGTTGCCTCTCTTTTGCTGATTTGCTGCAGCCATTTCAGGAAGGAACCATGGAGAGAGGGGGAAAGAGAGCAGACAAATCCCCGATTAGAAATTTTTTCATAGGAAATAATGGAAATCACGGACTTGTTATGTGAACGCTTGCCTAACAAAATCATTTCCAGGGAAAACATTGTATTTGGTAAGCGGGATCTGTGTATTACCAATAGGAAACTTTGCAGTTTTTCTGCATTACTGTGTGTGTTTATGGTTCAGGGCTCAGCATGCCTACAATCTTTAAACATTCATCAGAGGCAATCATAGATTACGTGTATATTGAGCTCCCATGTGATATATATCAAGCAATAGTGAACATAAATTGAGATACGTGCGATCAAATCCTTTTCTCCCTTGCTCCAAATGTTGTGAGAGTGCATAGAAAATGAGGCAAGGATTAGTGGTGAGGATTCCTGCTGGGTGTATTAGTGGAAGGATTAAACTGCAAATGAGTTGATTCAACATATATTAGTATTTTTTCTTCCTGCCTCATCTGCACAGAAGGTGCTGCCTGTCTACTGGAAAACTGTTATTCATGGGTCTGACACTTGGTTTCTCCATCTGAATTCTAATGCTGTGTGTAAACAGAAAAGTCACTTTCTATGTTTGTTTACACCACTGTTTAAATAATGCTGGATGTCTCAATTTTGTGGTATTGCTCTGTAGTGACTGAGAACATTCTGGGTCTTGGACAATGCTTAAATAAATGTCTGGTTTAAACACTAGAAATTCAATGTAATAAAAATCTGAAGAGACGTGATTTTTAACATGCATATATATAATAGTTGCTTGCATCTTGAAATCTTGTTGAATCACTTTGGTTGCTTTGTATTAGCTAACAGGTTTAAATTAAAATTCTGATTAAATGGGTTGAGCAGTAAACATTAAGGAAATAAGTGTTTTAGTTACATGGGGAAAGATTGAATGGGTCCTTTCTTAATGGAATGAGAGTGAGCTCTGTTGGCCCAGTTTACACTAAAAGGTTGGTGAACTGCTGTTAAGTATATTTTTTCTTGAACTATGCCAAAATAGTTTAATTCAGCATAAAACAATGTTTTTATGTATTTGTTAGCTATTTAGAAGCCAAATGGAATACTTTAATATATTCAGTAACAAGAAGAAACAGCTCTCTGTAGCTGTTTGAGACTTTCTTTTAATATGAATTTATTTTTAAATATCCTATTCCTTTCACATTACAGTTTGGGTTTTACAGTGAAACCTGTTATTTATAACATTGGCTTACTCCTGCTGAGTACTGACACATTTCTTAGAGTGCATTTGTATTAATGCTATTACATTGCACTTTTCTTTTTTCACATTAACTCATTACTAATAATGCTATGGCTTCTGTGTAGGATTGAAGATTTATTCTTAATAAATACTGCATTTGGGCAAATACCCACAGGCATTCTAGAAGTTTGAGCAGATCAAGTTTCCCCCGTCTATGCTACTATCTGTGTAAATGATCTAACTCTGTGGCATTTCTCCTCTAATGCAGGTCAGCATTTTAAATAATTAGGCAGTTATACATCCTCTCTCCTGTTTACCCCCCATTCTCTTAGACAACACTACTGGAAAGTCAACTTCTTCTCTGTTTACTGACCTTTAAAAAACAAAGAGGGAAGGAGTTAAAAAGAGGGTCTGATGCACTTTGTGCTTCTGTGGAATATAGTAATCCAGCTTTCTAGTACCTCTTTAAAGCTAGAAAAGAGAATGAAAGGGTGCTGTGTGCCACTTTTATTTAATACAGGTCAACCGTAAAGAGCAGCGCCATAGGTGTGAGTGTGTACATTTAACACTTCCTACTGCCAGCCGTTACGGGGTCAATAGGGCTGCCTTGTCATTTGCAGGGTAAGTGACTAGTTGAGTGTTACATTAAAGTAATAATTTTTTAGAAACCTGCAAGGTAATTCAGACTTCACCTGGCTATCTTGAGATGTATTTGCTTTAAAAGCAGTTATGGTCCCCTTCCAGCCATTTTATTGAGACAAGTAGTATCAAGAAGTCCACTGAACTTTCTCTCTCTCTAAATAGTTCTAACATTAAGGTTAGATTTTAATTTATATTATGATAGTTTAAGCAAGTTCTCATTCTGTTTAGATCTGTTTATGTATGGAGTAAATAAAGCATTTATTGTCATTGCATATACTTTTGGAACATCTTCCAGGAGTGTAAATGTGGTTTTTCTTTTGAAAGGCAGTAAAGTGAGAAATGTAAGACATACATGCTGGAACTGGATTGCCTTAAGCCACTAAAGCATTGGTCTTAGAATTGCATGGTGTTGGACCAGAATGATCAAATTATTATTATTAAAAAACCTATCAATTTATCAATAGCTATCAATCAGTCAATATACCCATATATTGTTGAAGTCAGGCTGGAAAGATGAATCCTTCTTTGGTACTTCATAAAATGCTGCAGTTTCCCGTTTTCACAATTTGTTTTATGGTTCTGACAACAATGAAGGCAATTGAGGCCTGTTGGGCTAATATAAATATTTTATCCAATTAGTATGGGAGGTGTTCAGCAAAGTGCTTTTCCTTGTGCAAGGATTTCCACTTGCACAGTGGAACTTCCCCTCCCTCTCCTCTCTTCATGTGTCCCACCCCCTGGCACCTCCCCAAATTTGCTTCATAGGATTGGGGAAAACCAATGATTTTAGGGGATGCATGAGGAGAGGGAAGGGAAATTCCATCACTCAGCCAAAAGTCCTTGCACTGGTTGAAACACTTCGTTGGATATTGCCCAATATTTATCTTCATCTTCCCTGTTTGGCATACAGATTAACAACTTTTGTTAACAACAACAACAACAACAATTTTATTTGTACCCTACCTAGTTGACTGGCTTACCCCAGCCACTTTGGATGGCTTCTAGCATATACAGAAACATAATAAAATATCAAACATTAAAAACTTCTCTATACAGGGCCACCTTCAAAAGTCTTCTAAAGGTTGTATAGTTACCTATCTCCTTGATGTCTGATGGGAGGGCATTCCACAGGGTGGGTGCCACTATTGAGAAAGTTTGTGAAGTTGATTATGTGTAATCAAATGAAGTAATATTGATACTTGAAAATGAAATGCTTGTGCCAAGAGAGTCTGCTTATAAGAATTATTTCCTGATACGCTTTTGTTTTAAAGAATAATGAGCAGCTTAATCTGATTATTTCTCATTTAAAATAATACACTATATAAAAGTGGTTCTGAAAACTATGCTTTCACTGCAACTACCGTACAGATTCATATCTCATTCAGGTAAGTAAAGAAAGCCAATATTTCACTTGTTGTATTAGGAATCTCTGGTGGCAGTACAGTGGACGTTTGGGCTGCTAATGTGATCCATGCGGGATGCACGTTCACAACCCGCAGCGGTGCGTTTGCGCACATGCGAGTTGCAATTCAGTACATGCGCAAAGCGCGATTTAGTGCTTCTGCGCATGTGCGACCGCCAAAACCTGGAAGTAACCCGTTCCGGTACTTCTGGGTTTCGGTGCGTCCGTAACCCAAAATAACACAACCTGAAGCTTCTGTAACCCTAGGTATGACTGTATGTGAAAAACGCTTTGGTGCATATGTAATGGATTGCCACCATAGTGCTTTTGGATACACAGACACCCAAAGAGGTTTTCCCTGGCATCTGCAGGGTCCCATTTCCCCCACTCTTCCCCACACTGAAATTAGGCTTGGAAATAAGCCTTGTGCTGTTTCCACTAGAAGTCTTTTTTTCAAAGCTTAATGGTTGTGATGTGGGCTGATCTTCATAGAGATTGCAACGGGGAGGGAAGGTTAACTCTTGCCTCTCCAGCTGCATTCTCTAGGAATATTTCCCTATGTCCCAAAATTAGGCTTGAAAAAGCAATTAAAGAGAGAGAGAGAAAACATTTGCTGGTGGGGTGAAAATGTGTGCATATGTATGGTTGTTGTGTGTGTGTGCACAATTGCAGAGGGTGCAGGATACTCACAACCGTTTCCCCAGGTTTCAAATGAGCCCATTGCCTTCAACAGGTTGGCAACTTCCGGCATATTAGCATTTTTGGGATTATAGGAGCCACCTTCCGAAGAAGAATGGGGGGCTGGAAGCGCGTAGCGTGCGAAGTTGTGTGCACGATGTCCTGACGTGTGTATGACGTCAGGGCATCTGAGGAGCTGGGGGTGGAGCCAAACGTGGCAACAGCACAGCAGCAGCACAGCTTTAAAGGCTGTGGCTCTGCCTCCTTTTGCTGCTGCCACCGGCCTAGGGCTGCTTCCCACCTGCTTCCCCTCTGTGGCAGTAGGAGGAGGAAAAGGAGCCTTGGCTCAGCTTGGCCTCCTCTGAAGGATCGAGCCCTTCAGCAGCCCCATGCCGCCGCCTCCTTCCTCCACTGGCCCGGGGCTGCTTTCACCACCATTAACTTTTTTGTGGGGAGGGCTCCTCCCAGAAACTACAGTGGTACCTTTAGATGCGAATGGGATCCGTTCCGGAGCCCCGTTCGCATCTAGAAGCAAACGTAACCTGTGTCTGCGCATGCACGGGTCACGTTTTGGTGCTTCTGCACATGCGCGTGACGTCATTTTGAGCGTCTGCGCGTATGCAAGCAGTGAAACCTGGAAGTAACACACTCCGTTACTTCCGGATTGCCTCGGAGCGCAACTCGAACGTGCTCATCCCGAAGCACATTCAACCCGAGGTATGACTGTATTGGGGCCCCAAAAAGGATCAGCCCCTAGGAGATGGTGCCCCTGTTTGGAAGAAAGGTATGTTGGCAACCAGTATGTTGTTGTCCCCACCCCCTGTAATATGTTGTAGTGTGTAATTGGATTTAAGTACTTATTTTTCTTGCTTTAATTTATTTTTAACTGGGATTCAGGGAAGGCTTGCTGTCTGGAAGGCAAACACTTGTGATGGATCTGGTAGTAAAACTGGCAAGCTTTTTTTCTGTGGTGATTTTTTAAATCTGGGAAACAAGCTCAAGTGTCAAGTATTGATTATATTGGTCATACGTCCAGCCACTTTTGATTGATGGGGTCTGTGTGGAGAGGGTAACAACGTTCAGATTTTTGGGCATTGAATTACAAGAGGATCTGTCCTGGAGTGTCAACACAAGGGGGCTTGTGAAGAAGGCGCAGCAGAGACTGTACTTTTTGAGAATACTAAGGAAAAACCATCTTCCGCAGAAACTGCTGCTTGCCTTCTATCACTGTTCCATTGAGAGCGTGCTCACTTATGGCTTATGTGTGTGGTACGGAAGCTGTACTACCCAGGACAGAATGGGGTTGTGCAGGGTTGTTAAGGCAGCAGAGAGCATTGTTGGCTGCCCACTCTCCACCTTAGAGCAGATTTATGCCACAAGGTGCCATAGGAAGGCACTGGACATAGTAAAAGATCCATCGCATCCTGGTCACTGTCTCTTCGAGCTCTTGCCGTCGGGACGGAGATACAGGACGATGAAGACAAGAACGAGCCGTCTTAAGAACAGCTTCTTCTCCAGAGCGATCTCGGCCCTGAATGGGAAGCCCGGACTTTGAAAGTCATCTAATCTCCCTTGCTGTATTATACTGTATTGTTTAATTAGTGTTTTTATGGAGCAGTCAAGTAATTTCGTTGTCCCTGAAGGGGGCAATGACAATAAAGTTGTTGTTCTTGTTCTTCTTCTTCTTCTTCTTCTTCTTCTTCTTCTTCTTCTTCTTCTTCTTCTTCTTCTTCTTATACTGTCTTAGTGATGCTTTTGATTTGCTAACATACATATTAGCCTTCCTTATGAGCTACTGTTTTTCATTCAAGACCTTAGAAAGAAAGTAACCCCCAAGCGCTTAATGTATTTGAAATCTATATGCTATCATATATTGGGAATTTTTAAAATGCTAGGTTCAAAGACACTTATTTAATCCCAACATTGGTCTGATGTAGCAGGACCAAAAATAAATTGATTTGAGGAGTAGCAGTGTAAAGATTTGAAGACTTCGAATAGGCATTCTGTCTGTAAATAGGCACTGTCCTGCTTGTTTGGATAGTAGATGTCAAAACAAGCCACTAGGTGGCAACATATTAATTTGAAAGTCACTGAATGAGATTGAAAAACTATTAAATAAAACTAAGCAAAACCCTCTTGGAATGTATATCAAATCCCTGGTCACAACAAGACTTTTGCAGCATGCTCCTGTATTACCAAATCTCTGAGAGAGAGATTGGGGGGGTGGGGGTGGGATTGGCATTAGGTTACCAGATTTTTTTCAATGAATCCGGGGAACACTTTAAATAAATAAATACATACATACTACACGTTTGTTCGATGGTAGAGGGGCAGCCACAGCCTTGACCTCAACTGCCACGTTTCCCCTTCCTCCGAGGCTTCTATCTCCTTTCTCCATGAGCCTGGGCATCCCCTGAGTTGTTCGTTCTTCGGTGGTGGTGGTGGTGGGGAAGCGGTTTGGTGGGTCAGGCATGGAAGGCGGAGGAGGGTCGAGAGCCGCGGCAGCGGCGAGGCTTGGGCAGCGCAATGCCTCCCTTCCCATCAGAGCAGGCCCAATCCCATTCCTACTTGCGTGCAAGCAGGAGGGGGGCAGGGATCCCTCATCTGGGAAGGGAGGCTTCCCCTTGCCTAACTGAGACATCCCCGCCCCGCTCCTGCTTGCACGCAAGTAGGAGTTGGGAGGCTGCTCCGATAGGCAGCATGAAGCCTCCCTTCACAGCTTAGTTGCCGGGGTCAGGGAAGGCAGAGGCAGCTTGGAAGCTGTATCTTAGAGTCCCTGCACCACCATCACATGGGGACTTCCCAGCAGCTCCTGAAGCCAGCCAGAGCCAACTGCTCTGGGCTACTGAGACTGCCGCTGCTGCATTTCCCGGGGACGTTAGATGAAATCCGGGGACATTTCGGGGATGGAATTTGTCCGGGGACTTATTCACAAATCTGGAGACTGTCCCCGGTAAACGGGGACGTCTGGTAACCCTAAATTATCATCAGTGTTCTAATTTGGTTATTCATGTGCAAAGTTTTTAATTTTTTTTCAAAATAGTGCATCCCTCTGCATGTATGTTAATGAGCAATCAGTCTTCTGAGTGCAATTGAGGGATTGATTTGGTCCAGGAGGAGGTCTGATGGGTCACTTTGAATGAACTGACCTTTGCTGCAACCTGAAAAGCATGAGGGATATTTTATAATCCAAACTTGCCTCAGCCTCACCTCTAACCTGCAAAATTAACAGTGGCATGTGCTGCAAGGCTACTTTCTCTCAGCACAACCTTCCAAATTTCAATAGGGGTATAATACTGAGTAACACTACAGGAGTGTTGTGGACTACTCTCATCCCAGGATTGCAGGCTGGGCTAAAAGCAATGGATAATATTCCAGGGTTGTATAGGAGTTTGTTACCATTGAACAAAAACAAAGTGCTGTAAACTACCCAGAGCCAGACTTGCAGTATTCTCTGTAATTTATACTACACGGTTGCCTGAAGACACTCTTTCTGAAGCCACAGTGTCTTTCAGCCCTGCTGTTCAGGGACAATTAATTGCACTTGCTTTAAAATTAGCAGTATTTCATTTTCAGATGTTTCAAACAAAAAAGATAATTGAATTAGAAAGAGCAGGAACTCTTCTCTTTGCTTGCTACCTTTTAGGGTCCTCCACCCTGGGGTACTCAATTCCAGCAACATTAAAATATTGGATTTCTTTAGTGGTGTCTCTAGGCAGCTCTCACTGTTGTCTCTGGGGATGTATTAGGAACTGACCTGTACAGACAATGGTTCTTTCAGCTCTGAGTTCCTCTTGTTCCAATCCAACCACTTGTTCTCATTCATTCTCTCTCTTCTCTCTCTCTCTCTCTCTCTCTCTCTCTCTCTCTCTCTCTCTCTCTCTGTCTCTCCCCCCCATTCCCATTCAAGTTGTCAGTTTTCCCCCCACTTAGCCTCACACCTCATGGCGCAGAGATCTTAATTGGGGTATTCATGCTTATTTGTAAGACGCTTTGTACCTTGCAAACTTTGGGGTTCCCTCCAGTTTAACGGTCCCTCCCTGTTCTGGGCTGGTGCTGCCATTTTGGCTACTTAATGGGAGGCATTACCTCCTGAAGTTCAGAAAAGTGAACAGTGAAGGATTTTTAGGGGAAGACTTTAATCACGTTAAATCCATTACCAGGTAGTTAAGATGACAAATAAATATGCTTTCTTAATGTGTAGTAGCGAGTCTAAACACAGTTGAATGAGCTTGAGAATGCCATCAAATATATGTTCAGAGTGGTATTCAACTAAATAGTTGCACCAGCACAAGGATTAGTGCTAGCATAATGGGGCTCCCCCCTTTTGCATACATCATGTGCTGTCTCTAAATCAGTTACAGAGGGTTGGGAGAATCCTAGAACAGATTTAGGGGGTGCATGGGAGAGGAGAGGGGAAGTATGCTCTGTTGCACAAGGAGAAATTCTTGCGTTGAAAGAATGATCTGCTTAACCCTACATTTAATATAACTCTCAGTTTATATAAAGTTATTTCTTAGTATAACATTAATGTGCCTTCTGATAAAAAGACATAGGGCAGGAAACAGATTATAGTAAAACACACACACACACACACACACAGAGAGAGAGAGAGAGAGAGAGAGAGAGAGAGAGAGAGAATTGCATTCCATGATATTATGGCAGTGAACAAAGCTGTATTGTAACTTTTGAATAAATGATTTATTTATTTATTTTAAAAAAATTACAATAGGGTATCTGTTTTCAGTCCAGTTCAAGACAGAAAAAAGATCCATTTCAAAATATATTGAGTGCAATAGCTAACCTCAAATCCATAGACGTTATAACCTTACCTAGTTTTTTACTAGCATTCTTGTCAAAACATGCCAGTATTAGTCATTTGCAGACTTTAAACAACAACAAAAGTCCTGCTTTCTGTAAATTTTCTTTAGCTGATCATCTGGAAGTGACTGGATAGGTTGAATCTCTTGAACAGATAAATAGTCTATAAAATGTAAAGTGATTTTAATTCTTATTAGTGCCTGAAAGCTGATTGGGTGATATTTATTATAGATTTCTGAATATGAAAAGACTAGAGAATGATCTCAAAATGCTGCCCCATAGAGAGTGTGTGTACCTCTGATTACAGAAGTCCTTACAGTGTTCTACAGTGTGATCCTCCACATGTCTGCTCATAAGTAAGCCCCCAAGTTGAATGGGACATGCTCTTGGATTGCTGTATATAGGATTGCAATAATAAGCTTGGTTTTCCTTAACTAACTGGAGCTTCATTTGTGCTGCTTATAACTGGCATTTCCATTGAAACATCTCTTTAAGCCTTTCTGGTTTCTGCTTGTGCTGCAGAGGAAAGTGAGGGTCAGGATTTCTTGTCAACCTGGGAAGGCAGCCCATCTGATCCTAAACCTCTGCCGTCTTTTGGGAAATCACCAGGAGTACTAGTCTAGGTATCAAGTGGTACAAAATAGCACCTGTTCCAATGTGTGATCTCTCATCATTGTTCAAAATACAGTGGTACCTCGGGTTACATACGCTTCAGGTTACAGACGCTTCAGGTTACAGACCTGAATCTTGGTTTTTACAGTACAGTGGTACCTCGGGTTACATACGCTTCAGGTTACAGACTCCGCTAACCCAGAAACAGTGCTTCAGGTTAAGAACTTTGCTTCAGGATGAGAACAGAAATCGTGCTCCGGTGGTGCAGCGGCAGCAGGAGGCCCCATTAGCTAAAGTGGTGCTTCAGGTTAAGAACAGTTAAGAACAGTTTCAGGTTAAGAACGGACCTCCAGAATGAATTAAGTACTTAACCCGAGGTGCCACTGTATAACATTTCTTCAGACTGTAATCTGTCTCATTCCTACTTTATTAAGCTTCACAGTAAAGGAAGAAATGCTAGATTTTGTGCTCTTGCTTTAAAGTAAATGCACAGTATGGGGTTTTCTTTGGGTGTGTTCTGTTTGTTTCTCCCCTCTTTGAAATACAAAGGGGGTGAGGTTTTGCTGATTTCATTATCTTGAAGGACCAGTTTGATGACTCAGATGTGAGATTAACTGAAATATGAACTTAAAGATAGCTGCAGAAAAGCCAGGGCAAGAAACCTCTCCCCTCCATACTTTTGCTTTGTGATTTACAAAAGCCCATGTTTTGATTTAATTATTTGTAATTGTTTGATTCAGAACTCATTCCAGTATTATGTTTGGTAAAATGTTTACCTGTTTGCCAGTTTGCCATGTTTCCCTGTGAAACATGACTTGGCTGTTTTTGGAATGGGGTTTTCTACGAGAGAAGCCTCAGAGCTGGCCTATGCATTACTCTCCTGATAGGTTATCACAATATGTCATATTGGGGCTCATCCTAGCCTTTTCTAGTGGGAGATCATATCCAAGGTTTTTACCCGAGACTTCTTGCATCTCAGACTTGTGGTATTCTACAGATCTAGGGTCTCTTGTGGAAATCACTTATGATCTAAGTGACACAGTGTTTGTCTGCTATCATGGCTGAAGGGTTAGAAATCTATGTGAAGTGTGGGTTCTAGTCCTGCTTGCCCATCTTCTTCTGACTCAGACTTTGATGTTGCTTGACAGGTAGTGAAGTGGGACAGAACATTTTCTATTTATAAAAATGCATTGTTTCAGTAAATTTGTTGTTGTTTAGTCGTTTAGTCGTGTCCGACTCTTCGTGACCCCATGGACCAGAGCACGCCAGGCACTTCTGTCCTCCACTGCCTCCCGCAGTTTGATCAAACTCATGCTGGTAGCTTCAAGAACACCATCCAACCATCTCATTCTCTGTCGTCCCCTTCTCCTTGTGCCCTCCATCTTTCCCAACATCAGGGTCTTTTCCAGGGAGTCTTCTCTTCTCATGAGGTGGCCAAAGTATTGGAGCCTCAGCTTCACGATCTGTCCTTCCAGTGAGCGCTCAGGGCTGATTTCCTTCAGAATGGAGAGGTTTGATCTTCTTGCAGTCCATGGGACTCTCAAGAGTCTCCTCCAGCACCATAATTCAAAAGCATCAATTCTTCGGCGATCAGCCTTCTTTATGGTCCAGCTCTCACTTCCATACATCACTACTGGGAAAACCATGGCTTTTACTATACATACCTTTGTTGGCAAGGTGATGTCTCTGCTTTTTAAGATGTTGTCTAGGTTTGCCATCGCCTTTCTCCCAAGGAGCAGGCGTCTTTTAATTTCGTGACTGCTGTCACCATCTGAACTGATCATGGAGCCCAAGAAAGTAAAATCTCTCACTGCCTCCATTTCTTCCCCTTCTATTTGCCAGGAGGTGATGGGCCCAGTAAATTAATTAGTAACAATAGATAAAATACCACTCAGATTGGGCTGTTTCAAAGTTGTAATTACATGTTTTCAGGTAAATTACCTGTATCAAACATGCAAGACTAGTTGAGTGGATTGTGGGAGTGGTAAATGCCTCCTTATGAGAAGGTGAGGTCTCAGCAAGTTTGAAAGAGGTTATGATGATAAATTTATTGTAGAAACTCCCTGAATTCCACTGAATTGGAGAATTTCTGGCCTGTCTCTTAACATTCTATTTTTGGGCAAGGTCTTTGAACATGTCGTGGTCTTTGAACTGCAGGTTTTTCTGGAATGATATGAACTATATATCAGTTTCAATCTACGGGTGACTCCCTGTTTACGCGGGGGTTCCGTTCTGAGCCCCTGTGCGCATACGTGAAATTGCAAAAAAATGGGGAGCGCCCTGGAGAGTCTTCCTCAAACAAGCCCTGCTGCCCCACGGGATGGGAATGCAAGCAAATATACACCTTTATGCAGTGGGACGTGTTCCCGAAGGGAATGACAGGCAGGCAAGCCTTTGTACACCAAAATGCACTAAAGAAGAAGCAGGAGGGGGTAGCAAGGCCATTCCTACTATAGTGATGGGAAGCCTGTGCCCCCACCAGATGCTGTTGGACTTTAGTTCCCAGCAGCCTCTGACAGCATGCCCGGTAGTCAGGAATGATGGGAGTGGTAGTTCAGTAACATCTGGATGGTCACAGCTTCCCCATCCTTCCAGTAAGGGAACCTGCCCTTCTGCTTTCCTCCTATTGCTTCTTTAGTTGCTGGGCTAAAGAGCAGAATTTCCCTCCTAACCTGACCCCATCCTATTTGCATACTGAGAAAACCCCTTCTCCCCTTTAAAAAAGTTTACCCTGCCCGCTTCCACCCCTTTCTTCCTTTGCTGGAGCATTAAGAAGCAGAATAACACACACACACTCCCCGCTTTCTATATGCACAGCAAATTGTTCCATTTGAGGTCTCTCTATCTCTGTCCATCTTCTCCCTGTTACTGCCTTGGGAAGCACAGCTTCCTTCTCAGTGCACTGTTCAGGCTGTTTTTGCTGCTGTGGTAGCAGCTGATAGTATGAATAATTAGGTGTGCCAAGAGAGAGTTTAGGCATATCTAACTTTGTATGCGATCTGGCTGCAAGTCTCGCAAAATATAAGCCATCTGATCGCCAGACATTTTTACTTGCTTGGATGAAAGGCATTCTCTGCCATCAGAGGCTGTGGAAGGTTGGTTAGAGGGCACTATGGTGTATCACAGCCTGGCAGTTTGTTCTTTGTGTGGCTGCCCAGAGCAATTCAGAGGTTTTTTCCCCTATCGCCATATGTGAATTGTCTCTCTCTATGCTAATGTGGGGGTGCTATCAGCATGGTGCTATATCATTGATGGGAGTTTTAAAATAAGTAGGCCAGAGGAGCATAAATGTCTCCCTAGAGATTACCATGGCAGTGCAGTGACATCATGCAGTGTTCCATGGCAACTACAACCTTTACTTATCTTAGCTAATCTGTTGTTATTTGAGATTAAGTTGTTGGTTCAGGCTTTCTCTTCGAAAATTTTTTGCAGTACAGATGGCAGGTTTATTTAGTTGAAATATTGTATGAACCACACGTTCTTTTCCTGAAGGCAGCTGAGATGTTTTACTATTTTTTAAAATGCGATGCAGATATGAAGAGAATAAAAAACACCCAATAAAAATCCAATAAATCGGTGGTGAAAAATGTTAACATCAATAGTCCCCGATAGTCAGCTCCTGAAATTACTATCTGGCACATTTCCACTCAAGCCTTGGCAAAGCTTTTTATTTTTAAACTTGACTGATAAAGTAATGCCAGGGAAGTAACTAGGCTGAGCTCCCTTGGGAAGTACAGTGCAAGTGTAGCAACAGACAGTGAAGTGACGTATGAGAGAAAATGTCTCCCAGATATGCCAGATGTGGGTTTTAAAGCAGAGGTGGGGAAGCTGTCATTCCCCCCCATGTTGTTGGCCATGCTGGCAGGATTTTACAGATGTTGCATGACATCTAGATAGCCTGGTGGATAGTGCTAGGAAGGAGTCAGTGGTCATGGTGCATTTTAGCACCAATGATGTGGGGAATTATAAAGTCCTGGAAGTGAAATTTTGACTATTAGGAAGGATGTTGAAAGCCAGGACCTTCAATGTGGCTTTCTCTGAAATGCTAGCAATACCATGTGCAGGGCCAGCTAGACAGGCACAGCTGTGTCATCTCAGTATATGGATGAAATGGTGCCAGGAGGAGTGGTTTGGATTTCTTAGAAGCAGGGGAACATTTTGGGACAAGCTAGGTCTGTAGAAAAAGGACAGGTTCTGCTCAAACAGGGTTGGAACTGGAACGTTGATACTGATATTTTTTTTTAAGTTAGAGCAACTATTAAACTGATTGCAGGGGGTAGGCAATGGGAACTAAGGAGCAACCAGTTTAGAACAAATGATCCCCCAAGAATTAGAGGAGAAATGAAAAGTGGAGAGGGGTAAAACTGGGCATGGAGGGTGCAGGAGCACATTGTAGCAATTATACCTTAGGGTAAAACATATGTGCTGAAAATGTTTGGCGAAAGAGGCTGTTTATATAAGCCACAGAGCCAAGACAGGTGAGCTGGAGAGCTTGGTCTTAGAGGAGAGTATATCTATTGTCAACTTAATGGAAACCTAGTGGAATGGAAAGAACTAGTAGGACATTGCTATCTCTGTAAATCCAAAGGCTTTTTCTAAACTGTCAATCATCTTGAGTGACTGTGTCACAATTTTTGGTGTGAACTAGCTGGGCTAGGATGTCCCCTCCCATTTTGCCATCTGAGGTGAAATGGAAATTGCTTCCTCCTGTGCCCCACTGCTGCCACACACTGGCTCTTGCTGAATCCAGCAGGAGCCAGGTGCTCCTCAGAGTGTTGCCACTCACTTGGCTTTTCCTCCCGAGGGTGAGGAAGATGAGCAGCAATGACACACCTGGGAATGCCTCCCTCTCAGTGGCAGAAGCAGTGGAATGGGCAGAGTGCTGCCTCTTACACTTCTGCCACCTGAGCGGGTGCTTCATCCCAATTGTCGTGGGTGGCCTGGTAAGTTAAAATTGGTTTACTTACAAACTCTTTAAAGGTCAGGTTCATGTGCTTTTTTTAAACAGCATTTGGAAAAAGTTACACAGGCAGTAAAACTTGAGAAAAAATTATTGTATATATGAGATGGATGTCTAAATACTTGGGGTTCTGTAGGGTTGCTAAAAGAAAAAAAGTCACTTGTGGCTATAAACAGGACTTTATTAACTTCCTTCTTTGGAAGAAGAAGAAATATCATGTTTCTGGATGGTTGTGTCCATTTGCGTAAAGGTACCCTGATAAGGTAAGACATAATAGCCTTCACAATTGAAAAGGAACCCTACAGCCAACACATCAGTCGAAAGGACAGAGAGAATATAAGAACTTTGGGGTGAAGACCTCTGCAGCACCGCAAGGACCAATGTGAAGCTTCACTATCGCCCCGCTTCATCCCTCTGCTACTAGACTGGCCAGCTAGTTAAGACAGAGCAACCATCTTTGGTAGCTGTATCCCTGCAGAGTGTGTGTGTGGACATGTTGTATGATTGAGAATTTGTGAATAGACGAAATTAAAAAGGCACTTTTGAAAACTGGTGCCATTGCCTTTGTCTCTTTGCCCTCCCTCTCTGGTTCTGGTTTGCATTCTTGACACTACAAGCCACAGTAGCTGAGTTCTACTTCCTCTGTTGGAGGTAGTGTGCCTCTGAATACCAGTTGCTGGGAACTGCAAGTGGGGAAAGCGCTGTTGCACCCAGACCTTGCTTGTGCGAATCGCATAGGCAACTAGCTGGCCACTGTGATAACAGGATGGGCTAGATGGGCCTTTGTTCTGATGGAGCAGGGCTCTTCTTATGGAACCCTAAGCAAGCGAACTTTCCGTGTATAAGACTAGTTCTTTTAAACCAAAAAAATAGGTTTAAAATTGAGGCTCGTCTTATACACGGGTAGTCATGAGGGGTGTTTTCTTAATTTGGAGTCTCCCAAAATAGGGGGTGTATTATACATGGGGGTGTCTTATACACGGAAAAATACGGTGGTCTAGAAGGAATATACTGCAACTTTTGGTTTCAGGTCCCACTATTTATGAGGTAGAAAAGGTCAGTATTCCTTACTACATGTTACACATAGCAAGATGCCATATATCACACATCTTAAAATACAGACATTTCCCAGAACTAATGATAAATGATTGGCAGAGAGAAAGAGAGAAGTCACTGTGAAAAACATAGAGGGAGAAGTGAAGGGTAGGCCAGTCTAGATTTAATGGAAACACACAAGTTTCATTACTGGAACAAATCCAGAGATCCCCACCCCCCAATAAGTATGTTTTAGGAATTTTACTTCTATTATATGAACTTCCTCTTGCATGCTGAGTTCCAGAATTCCTTTTACGCTCTTCTGATCAATAGTAGGAAACAGGCAAGACACCCTATGTTAAAGGTATCATTGCCTTTGACATCAGTGGAGCTTGCTGAATCCATAAAATAATTTTTAAAGAGACCTTCCATAAGGACGTAGCCGAACAATGACAGAGAAATGATATAGAGCTAGACTCACCAATATTAATACAATGCTCCAATTCATACAGAAATCAATAACCTTAGGGTAGCTGTAGTAGATAGGTAGCCGTGTTGGTCTGCCATAGTCAAAATAAAAAAATTCCTTCCAGTAGCACCTTAAAGACCAACTAAGTTAGTTCTTGGTATGAGCTTTCGTGTGTATGCACACGAAAGCTCATACCAAGAACTAACTTAGTTGGTCTTTAAGGTGCTACTTAGGGTAGCTTTAATACATATGCAAAAAGCCTGCATGTGAGGGCCTACATCTTCATAAACTGCCCCCAGCACCTTCTGATGTCACAATATGTCCAGTGAACAAAAGGGTGGTTTGTCAGTTAAGTATTCAGGCAAGGTAGTAAGTTCAGGAAGAATTCACATGGTTACAGAACAGTGAGAGAGAAAATACATGGAAAGAGGGAGGAAGATCGAAGGAAGAAATGGCTGGGGAGAAGGACACCCACAACAATACAGAAGCACGTTGAATCCTCAGAGCCCAGGCATCATGGAAAATTCACAAAACAGCTCTGTATTCCTTGATATGTTCTTAGGTAAAGCTAATTATCATTATCAAAATGTATTTCATCAGCAACAAGGACTCAAACTCTCCCAAGTTCTCCTATAACCTCACTACATATTACGTATGTTTCTCCATCTGGAGATAACCTTGGATGCTGATCTAGTTACTTTTTTTAGCTCTTACAGACATTTAAATACTTTATTCTGTGCTTGTTACTCTTCACTATTGAAAGAATGGTTCATGCATGCACACATTAATCATTTGGGTGGTGAATTATATGTGTAAATGAGCTATCAAAGTTCAGACACGATTATAAATTTGTATAGCCCCATGTTCGCAGCCTTTCGCAAAAACCCACAAGAACCCTGTTGGATCAGACCAAGATTCCACTAGTGTAGCATTCAGTTTCCAACAGTGGAAGGTACTTATGACTACTGATGTAGTTTCACTGTTAGGTGAAGGACACGCTTCTTTGCCCAGACTTTTTGAGCAGGGTGAGGTGTATTGTGCATTTGAATTTCTGTCACTGCTGCTACTTTATGTCTGAATTTTGTTTTATGCTGTTTTAGCTTTACTGTTTAATTGTGGTTTAGATCAGGGGTAGCCAATTGGATGGTTTCCATGTGTTTTGGAGTACGTTTCCTGTAACTCCTGAGCATTAGCTGTGCTGGCTGGGACTGATGGATCTTAGAAGGGCACCTCGTTGGCTACTTTGGTTTACATTGTGTATATTCTGGAACTTGCATGTTAAGGGTAGACCCTCCTCCTATTATTTTTATTTATTTGTGCATTCAATTGCTTTCCCAACCCTTCCTCTTAAAGTAGCTCAGGGGAGCAAGCAGTGAAATAGTCAAACTATACAAATAAAAACAAACAGTAAATCAAACAAAATATATTTTTTTAATGCACCTTAGTGCCATGTTGCATGGAGCTGCATTATAAACAAGGGACTTACAGTGTGGTGTTCCATACATTGGACTTCATGAGCATCATTAGCTTTTGCACCAGCTTGCAAATGCAAGAGGCTGTAATGTGGATCCAGACCTTGAGATCAATGCTTTGTCTTCTATCTTGATTATGTCTATTAGGTACTTTTCCAATTTGAAGGGCAGGGAACAGGAAGTGGTTCCTGGGATGGTGGTGACACTGGGAAAGATGTGAGGGTTCTGAAAGGATCCTAGAGCTCTTCTACCACCTTTCTAAAGCTGGAAAAGTGCTAAGTAGCCTTTGGGAAAGAGGTGAGAGGACTCTGGGACCCTGTCAGAGCCTTGATGCCTCCTTCCCAATGCCACCACCATCCCAGGAACCACTATTTCCTGTTCCCTGCCATGTCTGGGGTTACCAAAAAAAGGCCATGCGAGGTTGGACCACCCTGTTTTATTATATGACATGAACGTGACAGCCTATGTCCCCATAAGTAAACCCTACTTTTTTCATTGTGTTACTCCCAAGTAAGTTTGTTTAGGAATAAAGCCATAGTCTTGGAAACCAATAATAATTTCTCTTGGGTCTTCATTCTGCTTGAAGGAGAAATGAGAACACATAGGGGCTAGGCCAACCAATGTTAATGCAAGCATTGTGTTCTGTCTCTTTTCCCTGCATGCATCACCTGAATTTTATTCTGAAAGAAGCCACAATTCGTTCACATGAGCAGCCTTATCCATATGGCATTGTGCTCTCTACCTATTCATTCTCAGCATAGTCTCCTCCTTAGATTTAATTTTCACAACATTGTTCTTATCACAAACTTTTTTGAATTGTTTTCTGTACCCAAGTGTTTGACTTACCAATAGATCTCAATTTTACTCAAGAGCTCCATAACTAGCATTATTTTCCTCATCCATTTTTAAGGTGCTTCAGGAAGAAAATGAGCATGATTGTGACAGGCTAACCTCTGCTTATTTCTACCTTTGCCAACTCTAAAAACGTGTGGATCTTATCTAATGATAAATGCTTTTAGTAAAAGCAGTCGCTTCTTCATCTATTCCATATTGCTTCAGGATATACCTTTTTGGAAGTTGGAATGCTTCTTTCCAACATGTTATTTTCTTCTTTATTTTTCTGTATCTGTTCCTTAAGTATCAGTGCCCCTTCTCTTCAGATTGTTTTAGCTGAATGTGTTACAGAACCATAAACAGCACCTTACAAAAAATGAGTCACCATCACCTTTTCCTTACGGATAAGTCCTTATTTTCAGATCTTATTGCAGAATTGTTGAAACTGTTAAGCATGTAAGAAACTTCTGGGTGTGATATGTATGAGGTGTATTTAAAAATAAATAAATCATGATCTTGATAATTTGCTAAATGCTTATTTTGAAGTTTTAACTTTCTAATTTCCCCCCAATTCTGTTGGAGTTGTGGACCATTATCTAGCCAAAATTGAATACCCTTAAATTCTAAGCACACTCACCTGGGTTTGAAGCCCATTAAATTGTGGTATTTCCAAGTAAACATAGATCATGGATCATAGAATTGTAGAGTTGGAAGGGATCCCAAGGGTCATGTAGACCAACCCCCTGCAATGCAGGAATTTCAACACAGTCCCCCATCCAATTTGAAACCATGCCAAACGCTGCTTAGCTTTGCAAACATGCTAGCAGTTTTACTGCTCCACCACTAGGGTTATTATGGATGTGATTGTGCTGGTTCTAATTGGAGAGGTGAGGTGAGAATTAAATAGATGAGATTTTAAGGAGTTTTAGGTGAACCATGGAAATTGTTTGCGACTCCAAGCAACTGCTACCTCATATCTAGCTGAACCACCAAAACACTAGCTGCTAATTTTCCTCTGGCATTTTCTTGCTATTAAAAAAAATAGTTTTAATTAAAAAGGGTAGCTAAGATCAGGAAGTCTATAATGAGATGATATAATTATGAACTCAATATACACAGTTTTTTGTGGTTTTTTTTTACTTCTTAGACATTCTGTTTGGGTTAACTATGCATAATCGATTGCTTAAGAGGAATAACAAGGACTATACAAAATGCCCTGTGGGTTTGCTCCAGTTACAGTTTTTGGTCTGCTTACTAGAGAAGCTAAACCAGAGAGGCAGAGGCACGATGCAACCCAAAGCTCTTGGGAGGTGAAGGGCAAATTAGTTTTTCTGCATGGAAAAATGTCTCAAACTTTTATGACATTTCAGTGTTGTATTAAGCCAGCATGTGTTGCCGCTTTTTGTAGTTAATTCAAATGAATAATTTTGTAGGAGCCAGACTTGTAATCCAAACAAACATCTGCTTCCAATAAAACATTGACATTGTCAGATATTTCCTATTTGTTTATCTAAATAGTATTTATTAATTAATTTATTACATTTCTATACTGCCCTTCATCCAAGGAACACAGGGTGGTTTACAATATAAAAACAATAAATACATACCATAGGAATAAACAATGTCTGTACAGTTTTAATTAGCCAAAGCCTGCAAGAATAGGAATGTTTTCTTTCTGGAGGTTGTTTATGTGTTCTTCTTGTAACTTGTTTTTTCTCTCTCCAGAGTGGAGAATAGGAACGTTTTTTTCCTGTTTAATGTTTAATATATATATCTTTAGGTAAAGTACTTACTACTTACTTACTAATGCTGTCAGGAGCTTTCTGTGGCCATTTCCTGTTTGATTTGTGGTCTCATGTATAAACAGAAGCTGCAAAACAGGTCCAGGCATGGTTATCAGTCATTATTTTCTAACAGCCTGCTGGAAATCCTAATTCCACTACAGTATGGCATGCAGCAATAAAATTGGGTAGACCTTATTGTCAGAAGCAAAAGCCAAACCCACAACTTCATATGCAGAGTTTGGTTTGTACCAGAAAATGTACATATATTTTTGTATTTGAATTTTATTAAAAGCTATATAATTACTGTAACAAAAGGCCAGAATGATGACTTTACATTAAAAAAGTGAATCTGCAGTAAAACGTTGCTGTGTAGAATTCTGCTACTCAAGTTTATGTCTGTCAGTATTTCATGTCCACTGAGTGTTTTCAGTGCTCGTTGTGGTGTTTTGGGCAGGGGTTGTACTTCTACAAACCAGGTTTCCTTGTGTCTTCTGATACCTATGCAGAGTTACATTGGAATAAACCCTGTTAAATCAGTGGGACTTTCTTCAGAGTCCATATGCACAGGATCCCGATCAACCTGTTTCTAATTTAAGGGAGCTTGCTGATTAGGAACATAAGACTCATGTTGCTGATTAGACCAGAGACCCTCCAGATGATAATAGACTCCAGTTGCTATCAACCCTAGCCAGCATGGTTGATTCATTCTTGAGAATGATGAGAGCAACAAATCAGAGCCTTAGTCCTACCTTCACAGTAGCCAGCCAGATGTCTATGGGAAGCCCATGAGCAGGACATTTGTATAAAGTAGACCTAATATTTGCAGATAACCTGCAAATAATCTACCATAGTCAATGCTACTGTTCAGAGATTTAGGCTTTTTCCTTGTGGTTGCTTATTTGGGAGCAAGTACCATTAAACAAGACCCTGATGTTGGGAAAGATGGAGGGCAGAAGGAGAAGGGGACGACAGAGGACGAGATGGTTGGATAGAGTTCTTGAAGCTACCAGCATGAGTTTGACCAAACTGCGGGAGGCAGTGGAAGACAGAAATGCCTCGCGTGCTCTGGTCCATGGGGTCACGAAGAGTTGGACACGACTAAACAACAACAACAAACCATTAAACTCATCTGGGTATCCAGTTGTACAATTGAACTGTATGTGAATTAAAAATCTACACCAGATTTGTTATTCAGGAATTATTCAGGACACCAGCTAAGTTGCATGCTATAGCCCTCCTGATAACTTTTTGGCTGTCCCCTGTGCCAGACATGCAGGCAGCTTCTTGTAGTGGGCTGCTCTTCTAAAGAGCATTATGGGTGAGCAACCATATGTGTTCTGTGACACTTCATTCTCAGGGTTTTGCTTCCTGTCGGCCAGTGCTGGGATAAATGGCACAACCTGTCTCCTCAGAGGACCCATCTCAACTCTGAGCATGCTGCAAAACCCTCAGTTATAATATATAACTTATAACATATATGGCTTTGTAGTCTCAGATTATGCTGAAAAAATAGCTTCCATCAGCATTTTGTATAACTATCAACCACTTTCAAACTATTTTCTGCTATTCACTGATATTCCTGTTATCTTAAATAGTACAATTTGTAGATAATTCATAATCTACATTATGTATTCATTTATCTCATTCTCTATTTGGACTCTTAAAAAGCAATCACACTGTATATCAAACCATATAACATGTTTGAGTTCAGTATTTAATGGATTCAAATAATCATTGCAGAAGGTAGTAGCTTGTAAAGTAACAACTTGAGTTCAACCACTGATAGGGTACATAAGACATTGACTTATTTTGGTGTTCCCTTGAATGATAGCTGCAGTTTGAGTTGTTTCAGGAAGTGTGAATTTCTCCCCTACTCTTTAAGATACTTACCACAATGCTTTCTTCTTTTTTATTTTTTAAATGCATCCTAAAACCTTTTCAACCTATCTCTGAAAACTAAGAGAAAGTCAGATATGTTACCAGTCTTTCTTTCTTGGTTCTCCTACTGTTAGATTGTTCTGCCTTGATCTTGAGACTGAAAACTGGTTTTTACATGCATGTTACTACTAGGTAAATAAAATGCCTTTGTAGGTTTCCAGTATACATGTATAATGGGACTAAGGAGCAAGTTACTGTATAGGTATTACTTTTTCTACAGTGTTGCTCTGGGGGTGTTTAGATGATATGATCAGTAATGACCAAGAGTTAGGGATGAGCAATGAGGTTGCCAGGTTTTATGATCCCCCCAAATTGTTCAAGGTTGTTGAAAGAAAAAGAGATTGTGAGGAGGTAAATGGGCAGTAAAATGGCAAATGAGATTCAGTGTAAACAAGAATGAAGGGTTGCACACTGTGTGTGTGTGTGTGTGTGGTGAAGATCCTCACTTCACATATACACTCGTGGTGTCTGAACTGGGGGTGACTTACCAGAAACAGGACCTTGGGGTCATAGTGGATAGCTCAATGTAGTTGGAACAGCTGTGAAAAAGGTGAATTCCATATTAGGGATCATTAAGAAAGTGATTGAAAATAGACCTGCCAATATAATAATGCTGTGATAAAAAATCTATGTTAAGACCACTCTTGGGAATGTCTCATCTCATAAAGGACATTGTAAAGTTGGGCAGAGTTCAGAAAAGGGCAACCTAAATTGTAGTGGAACAAATTTCTTGTGAGTAAAATTGAAAACATTTGGGTTGTTTTCTAATAGAAAAAAGGCAAATAACATGGTAGAGGTGTAAGATTATGCATACTGTGAAGAAAGTGGATAGGGAGATGTGTTTTCTCCCTTTTTCGTAAAACTAGAACCTGAGACCATCCAATAAAGCTTATTTCTGGAAGATTCAGAAGAGGCAAAGTGAAGTATTTCTTCACACAGTACATAGCAAAAGTATGGAATTCATTCCCATAACATGAACTTGGGTCCACTAACCTGGATGGCTTTAAAAGAGGATGAGCCTATCAGACGCTTCTAGTTACGATGGCTATATTCTGTCTCCGCTGTTGGAGGCCTTATGGTGCTAAATGCCAGTTTCTGGGAATCACTAGTGGGGAAAATGCTTTTAAACAGGACCTGCTTATAGTCTTCCCACAAACTTCTGATTGGCTACTGTGAGAACAGAATGCTCGACTAGCTGGGCCCTTGATCTGATCCAATGGGGTCTCCTTATGCTCGTTCCTTTATTAGGTTAGAAATCCACTTTTGATTAGCAGTTCATAGATTAGGGGAGGGCAGACCTCCAGGACCTGCTTTGTGTGGTGTTAAACCCTCAGGAGCCATCAGCTGGGCTGAGGCACAAAATAAATTTCGGAAAGAGAATAATAATCGATAATTTCGGAAAGAGAATCCATGGTTTCTTGACTGCTGGGATAGCTCAATCCGTATAGAATGAGACTCTTAATCTCAGGGTCGTGGTTTATGTATATGCATTGTAGGGGTTTGGACTAGATGATTCTCATGGTCCCTTCGAATTCTATGATTCTATTTTTAGTTGCCCTTGAGGAATAAAATTCAAAATGTAAAGGGTAGTTTCCTGTCTTTTACTGAATGGAATAAATTATTATTACCTCTTTATTTCTCCCTCATTTCTCCTTCTTAAATATTTCTGAGCTGACAGAATTCCTGCCCCCCTCACGTTGGATCAGCAGACTTCGTTCATTCAACTTTTGCTTGAGTGGATTGAAGCTAAACCCATATGTGTAGCTTTTCTATTAGTGTTTTCCAGCTGTCTATCATTTTAAATGTAGCACTTGAAAGTGAACACAGTAGAGTGGTACCTTGGTTTAAGAGCAGTTTAGTTTATGAACTACTTGGATTAAGAATGCTTCAAACCCGGAAAGTGTTTTGGTTTGTGAACTTTGCCTTGGAATAAGAACATGTTTCGCTTCCTGTTGAGTGTGTTCCATTTGTAAATTGAGTCCCCCGCTGCTATGGGAAAGCACGCCTCGGTTTAAGAACACTTTGGTTTAAGAACGGACTTCCAGAACGGATTAAGTTCGTAAACCAAGGTACCACTGTTCTCACAATGAGGGTTGATAACTGTTGAGTTGAACAATGCTTTTTGCTGAATCTTCGGAACAGTACTTCTTTGAATGTAATCTAAAATGTCTTTGAACTTTTGCACGTCAACAATTAGTTGGTGCCTACTAGATTTCTTAAATTTTCTTTAGAACTGTTGCTACCTAGTCATTTATTCCCCATCTTTGGTCCAAACTGAATCTTACCTTAAACAGATAGGTTACTGTATGAATGTTTTTAACTTTTAGAAAAGGGGCTGTGGGGGGAATCAGGAGTGGCTTGAAAACTCCGATCCTAATAGATTCCCCCGCCCCGTGGGAGGGATGATGCCAGTGGCACCAGTAGCGTTCCCTCCTAGGAGAAGTAACTTCAGGGTTGCAGAGGGGTGTGTGTGTGTGGTTATTTGTTGGGACTACCACACAGGAGAAAATAATGGACCCCGAGCCCTAGAGTCCTAATCCCAATTGTCCTCCCTCGGGCTTCCATTTTAAAAGTAAAAAAGAATTGTGCCATGTCAAACTTATGTGCTTAACATAGGCCACAATCATACCATGCATTTAAAGCTCTTTAAACAGTCATGGGTTTCCCCAAAGAATTCTGGGAGCTGTAGTTTAAGTGTGCATAGAGCTGTTAAAGGTAAAAGTAAAGGGACCCCTGACCACTAGGTCTAGTTATGGACAACTTTGGGGTTGCGGCGCTCATCTCGCTTTACTGGCTGAGGGAGCTGGCGTACAGCTTCTGGGTCATGTGGCCAGCATGACTAAGCCGCTTCTGGCGAACCAGAGCAGCGCACAGAAACGCCGTTTACCTTCCCGCCAGAGCGGTACCTATTTATCTACTTGCACTTTGACGTGCCTTTGAACTGCTAGGTTGGTAGGAGCAGGGACCGAGCAACGGAAGCTCACGCCTTCACGGGGATTTGAACCGCTGACCTTCTCATCGGCAAGCTGTAGGCTCTTTGGTTTAACCCACAGTGCCACCCGCATCCTCTTAGAGCTGTTAGGAGACCCCTATTCCCCTCACAGAGGGTCCTAGAGGGGTTTAATAAACAATCTCTCTTTGCAAGGAACTTTGGGAATCACAGCTCTGTAAGGTAAATAATGGTCTCTTAACAGCTATCACCCCAGTTACAAAATACAACTCCCAGAATTATTTGGGAGAGGCCATGACTGTTCAAAGGGGTATCACTTCCAATAAATGTATGGTCTCAATGTGGCCATAGTTGGCACTAAGACTGGTTCTCTTCCTCGCTGAAATTCATTTTTAGTTGTTATTTTTCTAGGTATCTAGCATATTGAGATGTTGCTGAATGTTTCAGTATGTTTTGCAGGAAACCTGTTAACATTTGAAGCATATTTCATACATATTAAGTGTGTAGTTCAATGCTGCAATTTTCATACAGTTGACATAAAAACTAATGAGAAACCGCTTAGAAAATAGAACATTTGAAAACATTAAAAAAATGTATAAGCTTTGATTTTGACATGGAAATCACAGATGGTATGGCAGTTCCCTTCCCCCACCCTTCCCAGAAAAGAGAGTAAAATTGATTATCCTTTTAACATCTAGTTGGTGTTCTCAGACAATTTCAGCATGGGGAAATATAATATGCCAGCCCATGTCTGAGGGTGTTGCTGTTGGTTGAGAGCATTAGAAGGGGGACGCTTCAGATGGGAGAAAATATTTCTTTTTACTTTCATGATTTGGTGCCCTATGAATCTGGAAATGCAGGTTATTGAATACTGCTCATATTTCCAATCCATATATTAACATGTAAACACCTTCCTTGTGACAGCGATTCAGTCCCCCTCCCCCAACCTGGAATCTCTTGAAGCGGTGGCATATTTCAACAAAAAGATTTCTTGCTGTCTCGCTGTGTATCTCAATAAACCATTTGTTGGATTTTCCGTAGTAGCTGGTATGTGCCTCTGCATGCAGTCTGTTCTCAGAATCATCTGGTAAATGTCTGTTCAACCTCAAAAGAGGAAACACCCCTCTGTGTAAAAGAAATGGTACTTCCTGCTTTCATAAACAGTCATGTGCATAGTTTAGCAAGGCCTGATGCCTCTGGAGCTTTTTCTTTTATAGCACCATAGAATCTGCCTCTGCAGAAGTACAGTGAATCTTGTGGCTTCATTTGGAACAAAGGGGATTATTAGGGGGAAAGATCTCTCTCGAATAAGGCATTGGAAAACAAGGGCAGGCAGTCTTTGGTTGTGAATATTTTCTGATTTTTCCAGAAATCAAGCAGAAGATTGAGCTGCTGATGTCAGTTAACTCTGAGAAGTCGTCCTCTTCAGAAAGGTACAGCTACATCTCCTGCATGAACAATTAATGGTGTAGTAATGCTAAGACGCAGTATAGGGTATTTTTCCTGTCCAGTGTGCCAATTGTGTTGATGTATTGCATGCTTGCCATTGTAATCTATTAACTGAATCTGTTGCTGGTTAAGCTTTGCGACAGTGGCAAATGCTTATTATTTCATGTTTTTTTTTAAAAAATGAGGGCTAATCTGTGCAGCATGCAAATCCATAATACATCGTCTGGTACATACGTGTTTATACTGTTGCTGCAGTGTGTGTGTGTGTGTGTGTGTGTGTGTGTGTTTCCGTGTGTGTTTCCATCCATGAAAGCATCTTGATTCTTAAATCTAGATTGAGAGATGTTACACACACACACACACACACACACACACACACACACGTACATACATACATACATACATACACATGCATATATCAGATAATGTCACTTAAAATAGGATTGTACTTGAATTTAGGCTAGGAGAAAATAAATTCTGTTAAAAGCAGTATGTTAGGTTGAAAGGGAGTGTCCTTTGCTAAAAGCTTAGGAATTGCAAACCTATGAATTAGTCACATTCCGTGTGAGAGATGTGATGCTGCTTCAAGTCTGTGCTAGGAAATGGAGCAGTCACTGCATGCAGTAATGGTTCATGCCTGCAGGTAAGGACAAAATGACTCAGAAGTGTTTTTAGAACAATCATTTTGTCTGTCAATCTGCTTCTAATATCCATTAGTAATTTAATTTTGCATTATTTATGTAACCTTTTGGTTTTCTTGGTATGTAGCCGGGGTATCAAACCTGTTCAACCATCTTTGCTGTAAGATTAATTTTTGACGCTAGAATGTATACTAAATAAATTATGTTTCATATGTAGCAACACTAGTTCTGTTACTAAACCTACATTAATCTTTCCATCTCAGATCTATATTGTGATATCCAATTCTTTTATAGGAGACGATGGCATAATTACTGATTCAGTAAACCTAAATTCTGATTTTATGTTGAATATTCATCAAAATGGGCATAAGAGAGCACAGTTCCAATGCAGTAGATGTATCTCAGCTAATCAGGAGGATATAGGGCATATAATTAAAACAGAGCCTCTACTGTATGCTTTGTATAGCTTTACAATAATAGGCATTTAATTGGATTTGTAAATTTTAAAAGGGAGAGCAAGCTACTGTAATCAACCAGGATTGCTTTAATTTTATCATAGAGATGCAAGATATTCTCAGCAAAGAAAAATGCATAAAATGGTGTGTGGGGTGGAGTAGGGGATCAAGGAAGGCACATTTTCATTTTGGTGATTTTTTTTTTTAAAGGTGTATTTTCAGAATTGAGAAATGTAATGAAAGGGTTTAGTCGTTTTGCTGTAGAAATAGAAACTCGGAATTAAAATGCTAATTGGGTTGTGTTCAGTTTTTCCATCCCTAACCTGGTTCTATATGAGCTATAAATGTTATGCCAATAAAATGGAGGTGATGACGTTAGGGAAGAGGATGGAGATGAAAATAGCACAGGCAAAGAATGCCAACTCTGATTTTAGGTTTTCTCTTAAAAAGAATGGCACTAATACTGGGGTGAAACCAATGAGAACATTGTTGTGTTTGATATTTATGTGTGTGTGTATATATATATATATATATATATATATATATATATATATATACACACACATACATATACATAATGAAGGAGCTGATAGCTCATGCTGTTCAGAAATACATTTTAACTGTGAGATGAAACTGGCATCTAATTGGAATTAATCTTTTTCCTTAATTCATAAATGCACATAATAAGATAGGGAGGAAGTAAATTTAAGGGCAGACACTGTGCTAATGGACCATGAGAAATGTCCTTGATTGGCAAGGAAAGCAACAGCATATATCATAATATGAATATAAATGAATGTACAGTATAGATATATTTTTACAAACTGTAAATTTTAAAAACCACATTGTGGATTAGCACATGGTCAGACAGGAAGTCCTAGATATTTTAGCCTTTTGATATAATTTCATAGACATGTACTTTATAAAAACCACGGAACTGCAGAAGTATGTCTTTCTTGCATTGCTCCCAATGTAGGGAGAGTTAGTTACACCTAAACGAGACCAACTTTTTCTAGATTGGTCCTGTGTAAGTTAAAAATGTATTTTTTATGTTACTGACTACAGGAGATAATAGTATTTCAGAATCTCTGTGTCATTTTTTAAATCAATTACTTAGGAAATGTAGATTAGTATTATTATTACTATTATTTATTTATTTTGCTAGCAGGTAGGAAATCTAAAGTTTGGGATTAGTGTAAAGCGAACATAAGCCCTGAAAGCTGCAAACTCAAATGAAGGTGTGTGGAGACTCTGTCCAAACTGCCAACATCAATAAGGATAATATTTGTGGTCTGTGTGTCAGAACTCACATGGAAAACCCTGCTCCTGCACTGAACATCTTCAGAGCATTCCAGAGCGTGGTTGAGGAACCTGTGGCCCTCTAGACCAGGGTGGTCCAGTGAGCAGCCATGGAGACCTTTTTAGCTGGTCCTCGACAGCATTTTATGCCCCCTGCCAAGCCCTCATTTTGGCTACCCAAAGATAGATATGTGAGCCACTGGGGTTTAGGAAGGCAGTGTGAGGGTCATGACAGGGTCCTAGAGTCCCTCCAACTCCTTTCCAAAGCCTAGTTACCGCTTTCCCAGCTTTGGGAAGGATGTGGGAGGGCTCCAGAATGCTGCCAGAGTCTCAGTTCTCCTTTCAAAGGCCAGTTATTTGGCTTTTGGAAGGCAGCACAAAAGCTGGGTGTGTGTGCGTCAAATTTTGGCCTTCCCCGTGCCTGCATGACAAGGCAGTGTATGACGCACAGGTTCCATGTTGAAGTACTCTTGCGACCCACTTAGTATGAAAAATTGGATGCCCTGCTCTAGATATTGTTGGACTTAACATCTGCCTTCATCCATAACCATGGATCATGGTGTCTTCAGGGCTGCAGGTCCCTCACCCTTGTTCTAGACCTAGAGCTAAAGATCTTTGACTTATGCACATTCACGACTATTGGACAATGTGTGAAAACCCGTTCATGCTGTTCACACTGCTAGTTTGTGCATACTCTCCATTCTTTCATGTGAATGCTTGCAGTCATTGGTGTTGTTCACACATTTATTTAAACTCTCATGAATTGGAACAGTATACAGATGTCTGATCATACAGTGATGGGGTTTTCCAGAAGTGCCTTTGATTTCCTAAATCAGTTGTGTTTTAGGCTCTGATTTAGCATGTTTCGCTTATATTTAGTAAACAAAATGTTAAAATACACCACGTTAATTTTACATGCTGTATAAATATCTCAAAGGTTTTTCTAATAGCTGACATTGAACTGATATTTTTCATTTGGATTTTTTTAAAAAAAATAAAGCACATATAGGCCCAATTCACATATCTTGTTAAAATTGTGTCCATACTGCTATTCCCAAGTGGGTGGAAACCTACAAACCAGTGCTTGTGGTTCATTTATCTCCGAATTAACTATGAGAAGAAGTTGCATTTGATAGTTCACATGTGTGAAACCAACACTCTGGTTTTCTCTGCACTCTGGGAAAAGATATGCTTGCTTGTTCACAGTAAGCCAGAGTTTGACTTACCTGTGCTGTGCAAATCGGGCCCTGATGTGATTTATTTTGAACAAATTGATACTATCTTAATTGGAATATTTGGTAATAGTTCAAGAAATGCAGATAAATAGCATACACATCTCAAACACATTCTAATTTTTAACAACAACGAGAACATGAATTTTAGCGTGTACCCAAAGCGGTAATGTAAATGCATGCTTCATAGGGATAGTCACCTGAAATTGCCTGGTTTTACTGGGATTGTGTCCATTATGTTACCTTTATAAAACAACACATTTTTTAGAAATGGATTTTTTTTCTGTGGAATATAGTGTTGGGAAAATTTCCATCTTGAAAAATGTTCTGCCCAATATCACTGCACACATGGTTGCCACTTTGCAAGCTTTCACATTTAGGCTGCGTTTCTATGCGTACTTTCCTTGAATTAAACTCCATGAAACACACTTGGATTTTCTTCTGAGTGAACATGCATAGGATTATGCTATTAGTTATGCCGTAATAGGAAAGGGACCTAGTAGAGTAATGATAAGAAGAGCATTGGATTTGGAAGGCTTCAAATTTGTTAGAGTTGAAGATTGTAGTGCTGGAAAGCAACTAATCCATGTCATCCAAAATGTTGATAAACACTCTGACAGCACCTATGTTCCTAGAGAAAATGACTCATCAGGATTGGCTCTCTAAGAGTCCCTTCTCCATCTATCTATTTTTTTTTTTTGAAAGCCATGTTTACACTTACACTCTAGTGTTTAACTTGCATGATACTCTTTGCTCTTTGCTTCATTTGATCATGCTATATTCTGGTTTTAAAACTGGGCTTGATCTGTTTGTCAATAATGGGTTTTGCTTCCTTGTTTTGCATCAGCTTTTTGTTTGGTTGATAGACTTAGTGAAATGAATTATATATTTTTTAAAAAAATTGAAAATACAGACCTTTGGACTCTTGCCTGCCAGCCATTCTATAAAAGGTGTCCACAAAAGATGATTAATACCTTAGCGAGAATTGATTTAGTTGAGATTCCTGCATTGCATGGGGTTGGGATAGATGACCCTTGGGGACCCTTCTATGATTATATGAAATAGAGGATGAATGCTTCAGATAATGGGGTGGGTGGGTGTCCAATACAGTGGTGCCTCGCAAGACGAAATTAATTCGTTCCGCGAGTTTTTTCGTCTAGCGAATGTTTTGTCTTGCGAAGCACGAAATCCCATAGGAATGCATTGAAATTCAATTAATGCGTTCCTATGGTCAAAAAAAAGTCCAAACAAAGCCAAATTTGGTACAACAAGAGTTTATTAAGTGCTCTTTAAAGTCACACATACTGTAAAGAGCATTTCAAAAACTGAAGGAACAATAAATTAAGTTTCTAAACATGACAGAAAAACATTTAAAAATCAACAAAGTGTACAGTACATTTTCTAAGACTCTGGGGGACAACTCGAAGAAGGTTCCTCTTCCACTATTTGCTTCTTGCTGAAGAACCCCCTCCTCAACTGTTCCCCAAGCCACCCACCACACAGAAATTCAAATCCAGATTTTTTTTAAAAAAACAGCAGAGTGGCCCAATGGTCACAGAAAATCATAAAAATGTAGAAAAAAAACCACACAAGCTTCCAGATTCTTGCAAACCCCTCCCCAACACCAAGTCCTTGAATTCCAAACACCCCAACCCAAAATCCAAAAACCCCAAAAAAAGTTTTAAAAGTTTTAACTTACCAAATGGCTGCAAAAGAAGTTTTGGAAAAGCTTCAAAAATCACCAAAGTCTTCAAAAACCTCAAAAAAGGCTACCACACCGCGTTCTATGAGTTGATCCTTGAAGTCAAGTTGCAACTGTATTAACGGTGTCAAGAAAAAGGAAACAAACTTGCAAGACGTTTTCGTTTTTCGTCTTGCGAAGCAAGCCCATAGGGAAATTCGTCTTGCGAAGCAGCTCAAAAAACGCAAAACCTTTCGTCTAGCGAGTTTTGTCTTGCGAGGCATTCGTCTTGCGGGGCACCACTGTATGTTTCTGTATTTGGGATTATTGTGGTGGAGTTTTCTTTTGGCATTTCTGTTGGAAGTTAGTAGTAAATTATCCCTGCAAATAAGTACAGACATCCCAGCTCCCCCAAAACTTTACCAGTTGGCATTCATGCATGTACCTAAATATGGCAAGACACCTTGAGCAGTGATCTGGAAAACGCTTGCAGTTACTCACTCGCCCCCAGGGAGTAGCACAGCTAGAAGCAGCCTTAATGTCGTCCTCTCTGTGCAAATAGATTATGATGTTGGCTCCCTGAAGAATGCACCCATCGTAGATCTGCCTCCTCCAAACATAGGGAAGAGGATTTCTGGCTGTTAATGTGGCTTGTTGCTTTCCCAGGGCGGGTAAGAGTGAAGCAGCGTGGTGTAGTGCTTTGAGTGGGAAAGAGTTATGTACAATACCGTGAGCTCATTGGAGGAAAGGTAGAATATAAATGTAATTGACTGACTGACTGCCCTGGGAGAAAACATCTAAGTAGCATGCAACTTCCTCTTCCTGATATTGCTACCACCCACCCTCTTACTGTTGCTGGGACCATTGCCTGCCTCTGCATTGCTGTTACTTCCCCCACTGTTTCTTATCAGAAAAGTATGATAAAATGGCAAGGGATGGATGATGGCTGCAGCAGGAGGCTGTGGAGTTGTAGAGAAAGGAGAGTATGAAGAACAGGGAATGTGAATGCACCAAGGGAGCATTCATTTTGTTTTCCCATCCCAAGTTATTCAGAATTCCAAATTATTGCTGAATCAAACATAAAAATAGTCTGAGTAGGGATTTGCACCTGGATCTCCCAGATAAAAAAACAAATAGGGACCACTACACTATCCTGGGTCACAGAGTGCTTTAATGTTGTGCTACAAAACTAATTGGTGGTTCAGACCTGAAAAAAAATACTCAGACCAGTACTCAAAATGCGCAAAAAGGTAGGGATTTCATGGTGCAGGACGGGCTATAACTACATATAAATGAATAATAATAAAAAGGAGTGTGAGAGAGTACTTTTTCTCTGCTATATACATTTACTTACTGTCAGTGTTCCCTATATGTTCCATATTTTCCCCCATTGGAAGTAATTGATCTTTCAGAGCAAATGAGATGCTTGCTTTCCTTGCTGCTTCTACAACTCAAGTGATTGCCCCATCTTGGGGCTCAAGTTAAGAAAGAGCTAATAAAAATGATGCTAAAAGAACTCTGAGGCAGTTACTTCAAGATGCCCTGTCCGTGGTCCAGTGTCCATGTGTTCTTATTAGTATCTAGAGCTCCACTGTTGAACCTTGTGTTGCAGGAGTTGTAGAGTTGTAGCTGCTGACCATTCTCCAACATGGAAGCAAATGGAGCAGCTTTTCTTATGCAAAGTTTCCTCTGCATTTAGGAGCTCCTGTGTGGTGTGCAAGTGCATGCACCAGAATTACTGGTTTAGGATATGCTTTTGAAACCAAGAAGGCATTTCATACCCTAAAAAGGTAAAAGTACCCCTGCCCGTATGGGCCAGTCGTGTCCGACTCTGGGGTTGTGCGCCCATCTCACTTAAGAGGCCGGGGGCCAGCGCTGTCCGAAGACACTTCCGGGTCACGTGGCCAGCGTGACAAGCTGCATCTGGCGAGCCAGCGCAGCACACGGAAACGCCGTTTACCTTCCTGCTAGTAAGCGGTCCCTATTTATCTACTTGCACCCGGGGGTACTTTCGAACTGCTAGGTTCGCAGGCGCTGGGGCCGAACGACGGGAGCGCACCCTGCCGCGGGGATTCGAACCGCCGACCTGACGATCGGCAAGTCCTAGGCACTGAGGTTTTACCCACAGCGCCACCCGCGTCCCTTTCATACCCTACTTCTTCATTAAATTGTCTTTTGGGTAAATATACATAATCTTAAATCCTGTAGCAGCAGGCATAATTTAGTTACACTATATATTTGGGAAGTATGGTATAGGTGTATGAATATAACTGTGGCGGAAGGGATGCAAATGCACCCACAGATTTGGGTGGTTTTCAAATGTACAGATCCAATTGCCAAATAAGCAGCTTTCAAAACTGAGCAGCCCCTCGCTTTGCAGTCTGCTGTGGGCACCCCAACTGGTTAAACTGCCAGTAGTCCCAGCTGCATGTCTCTTGCTCGATTCGATTGTGGCTTGAAAGAGCAAAATACATTTTTAGAAAATAATGGCCTGTTACTTTTTTCTTTACATTTTACATGATTTAGCCTAGCTTACTTTCATTATTCCCTCGGCCAGTAAAGCGAGATGAGCGCCGCAACCCCAGAGTCGTCTGCGACTGGACCTAATGGTCAGTAGTCCCTTTACCTTTACTTTCATTACTTTGACTGGATGACACTTGGGGTCCCTTCCAGCTCTACTTTCCTTGATTCCCCCCCCCAGCCCCCAATTTCCCCCCTCAGCATTTATAGTAGAAGATAAATTCACCTTTTCAAAACAGCTTACTATCTTCATGTGTGTTTATTTCCACTTTGTTTTTGGTGGCTTTTTAGTACAGTACTGCTTATTTTTGTAATTTGTATTATTATCAGTGCTGAAGAAAATACCTACTTTAGATATACAGCTATCTTCTTGTTTTTTATTTCTCCTTTTTAAAATGGCCATATTAACAGAAATTTTCATTCCTTTCTGACTTTCTGCTCTGTTTAATGCTAACATTGAAGCTACTGTGAAGATTTTGATGAATGAAAAGGGGTAATTAGTATCTCTGAACCCAAATTCAGAATCTGCAGGATCTCTTCCATTAAAAGGAGTGGGGTGCTACACATTCACACATAAAGCCTTAACAATATTAGGGATTCACCTCCTTGAAACAAGTGATATGAACATATCCATATTTGAAGTGTTTCCAATCAATTAAATATGCAGATATAAGCAGTATGGTGTGTATATTCAAAATAAAAATTTACATGGAAAATACTAAAGTTTTGGTGATTAATGGTGTAATCCTATGCACATTTGTTTGTGAATAAGTTGTATTGAACTTAGTCGGACGTCTGAGTAAATCTGCATAAGATTGGACTCCCTATGTAATTCTACCCCCAGGAGCATAATTTCTTGCCATCTTGCCCTCCAATTTAGGTAGAGAAAGTTTCCCAAGTGTGAGAAATTGAAGCAATGTCTTTCACTCCTTTCTCCCTCCTGAGACTTACCTGTTCCATGAGTACTTAGCACTCCAAAACTCCAAAACCCTGAGCCAGAGCACCTGCTAAGGACTAGGAATAACACTGCAACATTTTGTTGTGGGTTCCCACTTGTCTATACATAAAAGCCAGGTTCCTGTTCAAAAACTCCTGTTCTCCTTGGTATTTGAACAGCCGGACTTAAAGGGTTGCATGATGTAATAAACTTAGATTTTCTGTAAACATTTAACACTCCCTAAAATGGAAATAGTTCATGTAATCAGTTGGCATATAAGTTAACAATTATTTCCAAAATGATATTTTAAAAGAAGTGAACATTTAAGCAGGGTCTTCAGCAATTGTGTCTACACCGTCAGCTTCTATTAATAGTATTCATGAGAATCCACAATGTGAGGTGGATTCTGAGCATTTTGCTCATTGCTCTTTCCTTCTGTGAAGGAGAAATTACACAGATGATTCTCCCATTATTATCACAGTCATTTCCCTGGTACATTTATTCTTGAGCAGCTGCTGAGTAAGTGATGTTTTCACAGTTACTTATGGATGCAGCAATTACTGAACCAGGACTAGTACTAATACTTGCCGCATATTGTCATATGTTGGGATTTGCATTGATGGTCTTCTTCCTGGCCTCTGTGTGGTAGTCCCACAGTTGAGTTCTGCTTGTAGTAATTTGTATGTGTGTATACACTGACTGGCTTTGATAACTTTTATGTTGCTGCTATCAGTTACTTGTAGTGTTTAAGGTGTTCATTTTACGTTGACAAATATCAAATGCCTTGTTGGCCTAAAGTGAAACAATACGAGAATTAGAAGTTGTGGTGTTGGTTGGCATTATATTAAATTTAAAAGGCAGTCATTTTCAAAGTGTCATGTGGATCTTCTGAAGGCACCATGGCCTGTCTATCACGGTTTTCAGTTGACCAGCTTAGAATTCTTATCTCAGGGCCAGACTAGAAATAAATAAATGACGCAGGATATTGATCCGCAGTCTCTCCCATAATAGCAGCTGCATGAACTGGGGTTGGGAGAGATCTTGACTGGGGCTGGAGGAAGGTTTTTGATCTCTTCAGGGGAGCCGACTTGGGTGCCCGGTGTGCATGACGTCATGGTGTCACATTGTGTCGTGATGTTAAATGCACCCGCCCCCCCAGCCTTAGAACCCAACTTCTGGTACCACCAAAAGTCAGGTTCCAAGGTCTCGGAAGGTCCTGGACAGCATCTCCAATGCCTTGCGACACCTCGGACAGAATCTCCGAGGCCTCGGAGATGTTGTCAGAGGCCTTGAGAGACCTTGGAAATTGCATTGGGCGCCCTGCGGTGTGGGGGCTGAGCACCCACAACAATTTCTTATGGGTGCTCAGGCACCCAGAGCCTCCTATAGTTTGAGCCCCTGGACCTCTTCCTGACCCATGTTCCAAATTTAAATCTCTCCTCAGTTGCTGTTTACTTGCTTATTGAGGGAAAGAGATAATCCAAGGGGGGCCACTTTCACTTTCACTTAAGACACGGTAGAAACGCTGCGGGGTGCTACCCAAAGTGCTGCAATGAGAAATCCTGATTTGTATTGAATGCACAGAAGTTCATTGGAAAGAGAGCCTCAGTTTCTCATACATGTATAAACTCTTGCGTATCTGGCAATGGCCAGGGGACAACTGAACAGTATCTTTGGTTCCTTAACATTTGCCTTGATTGGGTTCAGGGGCATAGGAAGGCAGGTGCAGGGGGTGTGGTCTGCCCCAGGTGTCATCCTTGGGGGTGTGTGACAAAATGGCACCCTGTGGGGGTCGGCACTTATTGCAGGGCCTGGCCTGCAGCGCACCCGAGCCACGCATCTCTCCTGGGAGTGCTGTGGTGGCTTGGGACCCCGCGCTGCCTGAAACGGCAGCATGGGGCTTGCATCTGCCAGCGGACTCCGTGGGCAGCTCACCACGCTGCCACCACGGGCAGATCGCCCCACCCCCGTGGGTGACTCACCCTGCCCCTGCTGCTCCGGGTGCTGGAGCAGCTAGCTATGCCCTTGATTGGGTTAGGCAGAATACTCTGTCATTACTTCTAAAGAGGTACACTGTACAAGGCGGCCTGTCTCATCTTCTTGATTGAGTACTGGGGTCAATGAAGCAACTACTTATTTTTCCAATAGCTTTGCTTTTGTAGGATTCTTTCCTCCAGCACTTCATGCAATGCATTCATGTGTCCTGACTTCTTCTTTTTCGTTTTTCTATTTAATTGCTTGCCATGTAGCTGGGGGATGAAAATGAACAATGACAGCTCAGTTGTCTTCTTCTGCTTTAAAGTCAGTGTTCACTTTAAATTTTGCAGCTGAACGCTTAATAGAAGGCTTCCTGTGTAGTATATAGGGAGCAAATATTTTGAGATGCCTCACTTAAAAATACTTAGAAACTAAGGGTCAATTCCTCAATACGCTAATAAAGTATTTCAAAGGGGTGTGTACACGCTACCTTCATACTGGATAGCTGACTCCTATATCATGTACTCCAGGATCCAAATACAGAATATAAAGTGAAGTGAACTTACATTAATTTAATAGAAGCTTCAAAGTTACTTCCTGGTTTGGGGAGGCCTGATGTGAGACAGCTTTAAGAACACCTGCATTAAAATGTAGTAGTTTGAAGACCTTCCATATTGTAAACCCAAGAGCAAGGACTGTCTGGTTTGTAGTGATCTGCATGCCATTCTGGGAGCCCTTCTTTGTGGAAGAAAAAATGAATAAATCTGATTAGCTTGGTTGGTTAGACATTGGTACTGCTAATGCCAAGGTCACAGGTTTGATTCCTGTCTGGGTGCATATTCCTGCATGGCAGGGGTTGGACTAGATGATGCACTCATAGTCTATGAAAGAAGCACAGATTTCTGAATTAGCACAATTACAATAAGCTCAGTTTCCAAACTCAAAAGAAACAGCACAAATGGAGAATGGAAGGAGGAAACAAGCAAACTCAGGTATGAGATATAGAGCACTAAAATAAATACAGCTGCTTAGAATTGTGGCTGTTAAATCTGGGTGAAAGCAAGTCACCAGCTTTGACTGTTTCAAATAAAATAGCAAAGTAATTGTTCATTAGAGGGAGGGTTTGATGGGCACATGAAAACAGTTGAGAAATGAAAGTAGGTTGGCCATGCTCGATATTGATCAAGGTCAAATAGCTATTTACAGTTATGATATAACTTTTGTTTGTGCAAGCTACATTTAAACCTCTCATCAAGGAAACTGCTTAATTTTGAGGGACTAGGAAGTAGTGATTGTAAAATAAAGTATAATCAAGATGTTCAGAGGTCAGTTCGTATGAGTTGTCTTGGTTGGCTGATTTCCAAGATGCTTTACTGAAATGTTTTATTTGTTTATTGAATTTATTTATTGCATCTTTAGACTGCCTTTCTTTCCATGGAATCCCAGGGCAGTGTAGAAAATATATAAAAACAATCCTCTGTATCCCAAGACACATGCAACACAATTTAAACCCTGCTTGCAATGCCTGGATAAAGAAGATGTGTCTTTAGATGATGCTAGAAAGTCAGTACAGTCATACCTTGGGTTGAAGTAGCTTCAGGATAAGTATTTTCGGGTTCCGCTCTGCGGCGACCCAGAAGTAACAGAGCGTGTTACTTCCGGGTTTCGCTGCTCGCACATGCGCAGACGGCCAAAATGACGTCATGCGCATGCGCAGAAGCAGCGAATTGCGACCCATGCATGCACAGACACAGGGTGCGTTTGGTTCTGGATGTGAATGGGGCTCCGGAACGGATCCCGTTCGCATCCAGAGGTACCACTGTAAAGTTGAATTCAGCTGTACTTTCATGTTGCAGTCCTTGTGATCTTACAATGTTCACATTGCTATGCTTAGAAAACAGTGCAGTGAAAACAATTAATGGGCTTTCAGTGTGCCACTCAGGGCACAAGTTTTCCAAAGGTCAGAAATGTTGGCTATAAAAACAAATGTGCATTTTTTTGCTTAGTGCTCAAACATTCACGCTTGAAATTTTCTGTGCACATTGTAAGTTCTTAGGAGAGGGTTTACAGAAAAGTGAATTAAAAATTATTATGAAACATAACAACATCCTGACATCCTAGGGCAGATGAACTCACATAAATTTAGGGTTGGCATTTTAATTTGGAACTTTCTAAACCAACTCTAACCAGCTGTAAATGTAGCAAATATACTGCATTTAATAGTTCTGTACCAGAGTGTGATTGATTTTTTTATTTTATTTGCTCATTATATTCCGCTCACCGTAAAGGCAGTGAATCACTGTCCAACGTAGTGCAGGGTTGTTCCCTCTGGAGCTTATCAGTGCTGTGTTTGAATTGTCTTGAGGGCTTTCTATGGTGCAACACAGACCTGCTCTCCGTACCTGACATCCCAGGAGCTGTGTTTGATTGGAATATTGTCTATTGTAAGCTATGTTGTGATGCTTTTGTTTTTGAGGAGTTAACGTGAGTTGGGGTAGCTGACGCCATTAAACAAATGGGACAAAAACATGAAACTTAATTGATTAAAAATAAATTAATCGGCTGCAAAGGGGTTTTCCCAGTAATTCTGCAGGGTGTTTAAGATTGGGCAGGCTCCTCTAGGAGAAGGGAGTTCAGTAGTTGTGGAGTGGCAACTGGGAATGCCTTCTTTGTGCTTTTGCCTATATTGGCTTAAGGCTCATTGAAGTTCAGATGTCATTTCCCACTGTAGTTACTGTGTATTTGGTCTATCCTTGGGTTGGGGTCTAGGACGGTGGTGTCAGATAGAGTCTGGGGCACCCACATTTTTAGGAGAGTTGTTAGGTCTTGAAGACAATCAACCAAGTAAGAGTGGGCGGGGCAGAAGACAGTTGAGCAGAATCATGGAGAGCTCCCTGTAGGCCCAAATTCACCAGGAGTGAATTGTTGCCTTGGCAGCATGGTTCAGTCTTATGAGAGCTAGCTGACCTGATGCCCTACACTCTCTAAGGAGCTATGTCTTGTTTTAACAGGCCGTTCCCCAACTTTGCAGTTGCTGGCTTCTATGGCTTGAGGATGAGTGCTGCCTAGATGCAGTGCCTTCTGAGCTAGAAGAGTCAAGGAAGGGCACACCTTTTGGCCTGGGTAGTCTGGCCATATGGCTCCCCAGGCACTGCCTCCTCTTCCTCTGAGCTGGATTGTGGCCCAAGAAAACGACACTGTGATGAGGAATATAAGAACCGATGGTGTTCCAGATAGCCTTGCTCAGGTCATTGTTACCAAGAAAGCAACTGAAAGCCAGTGCAATCATGTAACATACATATATGTGTGCCAAGATAGATATCCCTTAATGTTAATGTTTGACATGTTTGTGTAAAAGCCTTAAATAAAATGTTCAGAGGTGCAGGCAGGGGTGGGATACTCACCCCAGTAGCAGGTAGCTGTTAACATTCTGCACCAGTCACATTTTACAAAGCTTTGGAAGACAGTCCTATGTACTGTGAACCAGGATAGTCAAGAATCAAGGTTCAGAATCCATAAATAGCAATTGCTAGATAGGCCTCCATGCCAGAAAGTACTGTTGAGAAATAATGTTAATGCGCTGATGAGCTGGCTCCCAATAGTTTTTAACTTATTGTATCTCCTGTGACATTCTGGAATGTATGGGTTATCATCCCAAGCCTGGATAGGAGGCTGGTGTGTAGAAAAGAAGAAAAACTGTTTGTTTGTTTGTTTGTTTGTTTGTTTGTTTGTTTGTTTGTTTTAGAGAATTCACAAGCCACCTTTCAGCAGAAACTTCCAGGGTGGTCTGCAGGTTCAATAATGAGAGATCGATTCATTCCTACAGTTTCCTAGCTGACTTTTAATGAAGCATACTATAACATTCTCTACCTGCAGAATGCACCTGTGCTGCTTCTAATCCGACATATTCCTTAAAATCTGTCCTGGAGCTGAGGACCTGAAATGGCTTGGGCAGGCCATAGGATGAGCATCAATTTGCTCCCATGTGTCCTTGTCTACACAAATATTCTGCTTCAAATGTATACCCAAGGAATGTGTGTTAAGTATTAAAACCAAGAATTATGATGTGCCATGTCAAAACCTGTATTTTCCAAGACACTATTTTATTTATTTATTAAGTTTATATTCCCCCCCCCCAAAAAAAAGCCCAAGGAGATGATGAATCAGAGTTTAAAGTAATTAAATATTCATTTTATTACAAAATACACATATTAGATACATGCACAGCAATCATATTGGACTGATACAGTAATTGCTTCACTAAATCTATAGAAGGAGGAGATGGAAAGGACTGAGACAGAGCAGCAGGTGAAGAAAGGAGATGGGAAATTAATGTTAAGCAAGAAAATCTGAAGGCAGTGGGCACCAGATACACATATGGAGAGCTGACTCAGGTTAGAGAAAGAAGCCAAATATAAATGGCACTGCCTGGGGCAGTGTTTGTGACATGCTTGCCTGAAGAGTTAGAAAGTGACAGGAGGCCCGAGTGGCAACATGATCTATTTCTGGGTTCTGCTTAGATCTTGAGATCTGCCTTCGCGCTGGGGCACTATAGTTGCTTGGGTTGTTCCATATGACTTCTCAAAGGTCTAGGCACCCTTAGATTACAAAGTGTAGCATGCTGCCAAGAAATATCAAGGAAAATACTGTGATGGAGAAATGGGGCTAGGCAAATCCTTCCCTTGAGCTCCATAACGTTTGGAACTTTCCTTGGGAGAAAGTCATGAAGGTTGAACAAAAGCACTGGTAGGATACAAGGTCCCTCAGAGACCTTGGACAACAGAATACAAAAATAATGAAGATGGAGGAGTGGGAAAACCAAGGTAAATGAAGGCCACATGCAAAAGACTAGAATAAAATAGAACCTTTGCTCTAGCATGAGGAGTCCTCTTAAAGCTTCAATTAACTGGGAGGGGGCTTTTTCCTAAGACAAAAGAGGAGAAAGGTATTGATAGCCCTTTCCTACCACACCTACAGCAAGCAGTGAATGCTCAAGTGCGATTGGGACGCCAAAGGGTTTTCGTGCACATCCTTTTAGGTGTGAGTCCTAACCTTAATGGATGCTCATGCATTTATTGTATTAGCGGTATTCTACGGTTGGGTTGCTCAGTGTTTCCTGTACGGTTCCCCCTCTCCTGCCCTCTTAAGGGCTGTAAATCAACAGGTATGTCATCAGGCTGAATTGATTGGAATCAGTTAGAGAGTAGGGTGTGTACACACTCCAGAGGTCTCAGGCCTGCTGACTAGAGGGTAGGAACACTACCCTTGTCCATGTTAATTATATGGGAGGTTGAGAAATTCAATCCAGTTTGCATTTAAAGGTGAATCAGACTTTACAAAACAGTATGTGAACTGAAACAAGGACATCACAGTCCCATATATTGTGCTTCCTCTCTCCTTTTTATGCTCACATGTGAGGTAGGTTATGCTGAGATTGCTTTACTGGTCCAAGGTCACCCAGTGAGCTTCATGGCTGAGTGGCGATCTGAACCCTAGTTCAGCACCACACTGGCTCTCTGCCCATGAATAATTTTACCCTTGACATCCACAAAACAAAGGAAGCCATGTAGATCCATGCAAAAAACCCCTATGGTCTGATTTTTTTATGGTCCAACACAGCTTACTTGCTTTTTGTGTCCTTAAGAATACAAAGTTTAGGCATTCAGGATTGAGTTCCTAAAATGGACTGATGATCTGTTACTTCAAGATGTTATTTTTATTTTTTTGATGATTTTGTTATCTCCAGCCACAGGGTATTGCTACTTGGCTTCTGTCAACCTTACTTTTTACCTTGTTCTCTGCATAAAATTTAATTCCTAGCTTTGCTGCTATAAAATACCTCCGTGTTTCTCTTTGTTTTTGTTCTCTTTCTTACAGGGAACCTGACTTCTTTGGTTAAGGCTAGAGACAGATCTGTGAAACTGCTGGATTTTATAATTTCAGCAATTTATTTCTTTACTGAATTTATATCCTACTGTTCCTCCCGAAGGAGCCATGTGGGATCAGCTGTTTTTTCTTTTTTGTCCCATCAGTCCCAGGTGCAACTTGACACCCACTAAGTTCTCTCTCCTCCTACATACATGCCACACTATAATTGTGATTAAATGCAGCTTTTTTCACCCAGCCAATTTTTCTCAGTGCCTCTTTTGCATACTATTAATTGTCGTGTAGGTGCTGTTTGATTACTGGCTGAGCCAGTACAGCTGGGGTGTGGGTGTGGTCCAGACCTTGCCCTAGGTGGTGGGATCATCCTAAAGGGTTCATTGCTTTAGGTCAACACCATGGAGTCACAGGGCAGGGGCTCCCCCCCCCCCGAGTCAGGATGTAGAATTGTAGGCAGGGGAGACAGGTCTCTGACTCTCACCTGGGGTGAGTTTGGTTTGGTGAGGTTTGGTTTGGTTTGCGTATAGGAGTAGTGTAATGCATTCTGTTGTCATGATTGCACCATTATCTGGTGAGGCTTGGACTGTTCAGAATCCATATGTCTTTGAGGAGTATTTCCCATTCCAAGGGAAATCTGTGTAGCCTGCCTCCCACTAGGCTTGTCGAAGGAAGCGGGGCTGTGCACAAGTCAGTTGTTGAAAGAGCATTGAAACAGCATTGCACCTCTGGGGTTCTTGTGATACTAATAAGTAAAGCAACTGGAGGAGCAGTAGCTATCTGGCCTATTAGGGGCACAAAAGGAAGGGGCCTTTTATTTTCTTCTTTTCATCTAGCATCTTTGGGGGTTTAACTAAAGGATCCTTAAGCAACTACTTGCCTGTTTATGCTGTCCAAAATGGAACAGGCATGGTGGGAAGGTGGCACTCCAGTCTGAACCAGGAGAGCACCCTAGCCAAAATACCTACACAAACATTGCAGGAGCAATCTAACAGAATGCTAGCCAGTGTAGGAACATGTAAACAGCAGCCAATAATAATTTTGTCTCTTTGAAAGTAAGCTTTGGCAAAATAACACTTAGCTGTAGCACTTTGAATGAAGAAAAGATGCTCATCTTGTCGCTAGAGAAGGGGGAGAGATTGAGTAGATTTACAGATCCTGAGAGATTTAGCTAGTTTCCCCCCCCTTTTTCCTTTTAGTGACCGTCTCAGCAGGGTCAAGCGGAAAGCCAGTTCATGTTTGGAAGTATACAATTCCTTGTTTCTGCTTGGGAGCAAAAGGAAATATTTCAATCCTTTGAAGTATGCAACATGTTATTATTATACTCACACATTCTTGTTCCATAAATTCTCCCAAATGCCCCTGGAACTAAAAAGTTCATTATTAAGATCAGAACGAACTGTTTATCGGCAACAGGTAGAACACATTGGCAAATTTAATGTAAAGATAAGTATGCCCTGCATTGAGGTATCAGACTAATATACAAGGGTTTTAATTAAGCTGAAGTAGGTATTTGAGGATGCAAGAAGATCCAAGATTATAGACAAAGTGAGCAAGCATTTAACCAAAACTAATTAGAGCATTTTTTGTTGTTGGTGTTTTTCTGTTAATCACAAGAATAGCTGGAGGGGGGAGTTTTTAATGTTTGTAAACAGTGATAATAGTGTGGGAGTATGATAATTAAAGCCCACTAAAAGGCTGAAGTATTAAGTGCAGCTTAACACTAATGCAATGTAGTGAAGAATTAATTCTGAAGAAAGTAGTCACTGTAAAGTAAAATTGAAAAGTAAAACTGAAAAACCAAGGGAAAGGGTTATTTTCACCCATAAATTTTATGGTTACTAATACAAAGTGGCAAGCGCTGAAGATGTCCACCTATATGAGCAGTGAAATTCAGCTTGTACAGCAGAACTTACCATTTCTCTTTTTCCTCCTTCAGTCCATTGTGCATGCCCTTATCCCCCAGAGCAGGTTTTGGAGTCCACTGGGCTGTAGGAATAGGAGAGAAAAGGAAGGGAAAGTGCCATTGCGCTAGCAAGTGCCTGCATATGCTCTGCTGGATGTCACCCAGTGAAACTGAAATACATTGTCCTGTTTGCTCCTTAAAACATCCATTTATGAGATGGTTGGCTGCAGTGACTGACATTTCTCCTGCAGACATATACTTATGCTTGCAATGTGTGCTTTGGTTTTGAAATGTAGTTTAGATTCAATTTCCCTAGAGAATAAGGCTTTTCCTAGTCTATTTTAATGCAATTCAATTGCAATGTGTTTATATTCTAACATGCTCCTCAAGTCCTCATCAGGTTTGTCAGGCAACACCATAGAATATGCTTTACTTTCTAAAATGTATAGTTAATTGTACAAAATAGCCTTCAGTACCACTCAACAAGTTTTGTTAGTGTTGCTTAATTGCTTTTTAAGGAGATCCTTGTTTTGAACATTATCTAAGAAAGCAAGTTTGACTTGGCTTTATCTTTTTCATCACAAAACTTACTGAAACTTACTGTATAAACAATATAGGAAATCTAACATGTTTTGCATATGGGGTGCAGTAGGTCCATTTGAAAACATGACTTGCTGTAGATTTCTTCTCATATAAATATTTGGCTGATTTAATAAAGAATTCTGTATTTGAAACATTGCACAGAAATCTTGAGTCTACAAAAAAAATCTTGAGGGTTTTGTTTCTTTTTTGCTGCTGTCTTAAATATTTGGCTTATTTGGTTTTCATTTTGCTGGATGAATCTCTTAATTTGCTAGCTTGGTATTATAAAAATCTGTGAAGGAAATCTATGAATTAGATCCTCTTTTAGATTTAAAAATCTGCTATGCTGATTTCTAAATATTGTTAATGCCTTGTTCCTTTAACATACTCCTCAAAACTTTGTAAAAATGAAGATGGAACTCATCTTCAAAGGCCCTTTTGTATCCTCCTCTGGTGTTTGTAACAGACTTTTCTTGTACTTACACTACATTTTGCAATATTCCTTAGCATTGTCAGTGCCATTGTTTGTGGCCAATATGCAGTAAAATAGTGGTGCTCACAGCCAGGTTATGTTAAATCTATACTAGTTCTTGCTTTTTCTCATCCTGGCGGTTAGATGGATTTGGATTTTAAGAAGTTTCCAAATGCTGACTCTATTGAATTTAATAGGACTTACTTCTGAGTAGCCATGGTTAGGATTGCACTGTTAAATGGCAAGAAAGGAAATATAAAGTGCTCAGAGGGTAATTTTGGCAAGAGTATTATTTACTGAATGTACCATTTTGCATTTGCAGGCCAGAGCCTCAACAGAAAGTTCCCTCTGCACCTCCGCCACCACCCCCACCACCTCCTCCACCACCTTTGCCAGAGCCAGCCCCTCCAGAGCCAGAGGAGGAGATTCTGGGATCCGATGATGAAGAGCAAGAAGACCCTGCAGATTATTGCAAAGGTTAGTGTGTGTGAGCAAAATGCACAGCCTGAAGAGAGTTTATTACTTTTTCTGTCAACTCTTGTCTTTGCTAATGTTGGTCCAGCTCTGGGGATGTCTCCCATTCATCCAATTCACAAAGGCAGGAATTTCCAGCACTTGCCAGCTAAGAATACTGGTACATTCATGAGATGCTCTGGAAGAGTAATTTCTGCTTTTTTGATTTCTTTTGCTTCAAGAGCATTCAGTCATCATATGAAGCATCACATTATTTTCAATACAGAGCTAAATTGCACAACAGCTCTTTATAACCTTTGGAGTGCCAGAGACACTTTCAGGTTACCAATGCTGTTGTTTCCAAACGACTCATTCCCCGCACCCCCTGGTGCACAATCTGGTTCTTTGTGTGCTTTGTAGGAGCATAAATTCTACACATGAAGTAAGATACGAATGTGAAAAATGACTCTTTCGAACAGATAGCCAGAAATTAACATGGTGGGTGGTGTAAATAGAATGCCAGCACTTGAAGAAAACACAGTGGTATAAAGAATGGCCCAGTGTAGATGTAAAAATTAAATTGAGATTGGAAACTGTGCCACAGGATTATGCACTCCCTACACTCTGTGTCTCCTCCCTTGTATGTGAATTCTTTGGCTTCCCCATTACCTGGGTTTAGTATTGTTTAATAAGCCCTTCACCAGCCTGGATTAAAATGAAGCCAAGGAACCCCAAAACTTTTATTAAGAATTTAGAAGTATTTATGGAATCATTTTCACTTGGATTGGCAATGGCAGCACATATTGGCAATCTAGGGAGTCTCGGGAATTTGTAAATAAGGCATGGGGATATGGAGTGCTGTTGCTTGTCTGTACATCTGCAAGGTTTGGTGTTACATGCTGCAGCAAAGCATATATAGTGAAGCAATCAGTGTAAGACGTCAGTTGTGTCATGTGTAATGCTAGGCCAAACCAAGAACAAACCTGATTCATGGTTAAGGAGAGAGAGCTTAATTTTGAAATGGGATTCAGATGACACTTTGTCCCGCTGCTTTCCCCCAGGAAAACCTGTGGTTTAGCACTGAATCGGAACAAACAGCAACTAGGTTTTCCACGGATTGCTGTTTGTTCCAGTTTAGCACTAAAGACCAGGTTTTCTGGGGGGAAGCAGCGGAGTACAGGCCAAACTGCTCTGACCTGTGCCTAGAAAGCACAGGACAAAGCCTCACTTTGCTGTGCCATTCTGAGATAAAAGGACTGTGGGGTAACAAAGTGGCCGCAAGCTGTTCTCCAGGAGCCATCTTGTTTGTGTGGCCCAGGGAAGCCATAGTTTGGATTAGTTTACTTTAAATGTGATCCAGGCTGCTGTGATGTGTGGCCAATGTGTTACAACTGGGCTTCTGAAGTGTTCTTTCTTGGAGGTAGCTGCATCTAGTTCAAGAGTGGGAAACTAGATCCACCCACCTGTTAATCATAGTGGCATTAGGTGAAGTGTTTTCCTTTGCAAACTGGCTTGCTAAATGTTCCTCTACCCACATGGCTTGGTTTAAAACTATGTTGGCAAAAGAAGCAGGATTCGCTGCCACTGCCAATTGGCTGTGGCTTCACACCCCGCATTTGGCAGAGATCGGCTTCAGTTGGGAGCTCCTGAGTGGAACTCATCCCAGCAGAGATTTCTTCTTCTGCTAAATTTAAAGGCCAAATACAGTTTCTGTTTGCCAAGGAACAATGGGGAGCATACTTTAAGGTTCTTGATTGTTCCTTTATAGCCACATCTTTAATCTGCTCCACACCCAATATCATAAATGATGTCTGGTGTGGGGCAGCTGGACCCTTTGCTGCATCTAATCAGGCCTTCAGGCCAGAGGTTCCCCACCACTGATCTAGGTCCTTGATCTGTATATTGAAATCCTTGTATTTTTTCAGATTCTGTTCTTTTTCACAGTACCAGGCACTCTAAACCCTTAGTATGTAACAGTGTTCAATTTAGGCATTGTGCCAAATGTTGGTTTGAGGCTCCAAGAATACATTGTTCTTTGTCTCAGTTCCGTCCTACCAGAGTCCCTGGATGTGATCAGAAAGCACTCTTCCTTACTTTGCCTGACTGCTGGCAAAGTGGTGACATGTGTACTACCGTGTTATCATTGGCTAGTCTACTCATGAGAGCAGACTAATTGTCTCCTGAAACACTTAGGGCAGCTGTCAGCATGTTCCTGTTTTTTTAGGCACTGGTCTCTGGAAAGTTTCTGCCCCTCTACCTTAATTTCTTTCAAAGTCCCCTACAATTGTCACCTGAGCATTTTGTCCAAAAACGTCACTTTCTTTCCAGTACTGCCTCTCCTCATCCAGATAGTGTAGCTGCACCCATTCATAGCTGAATCCTGGCAGAAACCTAACTTGTGTATCTATTCAGGCTAGTAACAGATAGATGATACCTGTTGAACTATTTAAAGACAAATAGCATCAAGCTAAATTATGTTATCATCGTAACCCCATAGCTTATAAAAAAAACCTTTCTCATTAGATTTCCCTCCCTCTTAACTGTGGGAAAGAGCAGTGTTTGTAAAAGCAGATTGACATTGCCATGGAAAATTGCAGAGCAGGGTGGATAAAAATAAAATATTTTGGATTTATTTTTTTAAAATTGGATTTTTAAAATAAAATGCTTTTGGAGGAAAAATCTTTCTGAAGATAGTTTTCTATTTAAGTTACATTATAGTCCAAAGGCTGTTCATCAGGAAATAAGGATTTGATTTAAGTTTTTCACCTGTGCTAAAACTCAGTCTGGTTGTTGTTGTTGTTTTTTAAACCATTTAACCACATCAGTTAACAATCATGGATACATATGCTATAACATTTAAGTTGTTACAAATTGTTTAAATTGTTATTAAGGAAATGATTTTTTTCTCTCCTTCCAATAAAGTACAGCAGAAAAGTTGTCCAAGTATAAACAATAATTTAATAATTGTCTATGTATTTCTAATAGTATATCCAAATAGTAATTTTTGGTATAACTGTAAAAACTACACTGAAAATTTATTATTCCAAAAATGAAACCTACATCTGGTTGTAAATATTAAGATTATACCAGCAAGAATGAGTCTTTCTGTAAAAAAATGATTTAAATCAAGTCTTACTGTTTATGGATGGCAGCAACTGGCATTGAAGTATGAATATGGCTCTCTGGTAAAGTGCCTGCATGCAGAAAATCCTAATCCATGGCATTTAAAAGGCGTTTAGGTAGCAGGTTTTGGAAATCCTCTGCCCTCTCTCACTACTGTCTCACCACAGTTGCTAACTCAGAATCCTAAAGTGCCTGTAGGCAACCTTTGAACTTGTACTCAGTTGAGGGCTGGATAGAAAAGTGGAATTAAACTCAAGAACACAGTGGTTCACAGCTGAGTTCATCATGAAAAGGCTTGAGCAGAATGGATTTAGGATTCCATAATTATTATGCATGTACCTTTTCTCAGTCTGCATGTGTTGGTAGCAAACATGTTGGCATTGTGGCCGTATAGTTTGGGGTCTCTTTTTATTTTAATTCCTTTCTTGTTTACTGGAAACCTTTTTGCAGTGTCTGCCATGCAGAAAACAATCAGTAAAAGCCACGGCTATAGCAAGGTTAGACTATTGAAGATGAGTTGTGTGGCGGGGGTGGCGGTGCTTTATGCTTTTTGTTCTCCATGTACTTATCATTGATGTGTTTACATTGCAACTGCCTGTGGAGGCGAGTGATGGCCCTAACTGTGGCTTTTGAATTTGGATGTCATGTCAAACCATAGCTTGCAGGCATGATGTAGAATTGTGGTTTTTAATTCTGGCTTGTCAGCTAATAGTTAACCATTGTATGTTTTACATTACTCAGACAAAGCTCCAAGTTATAGATAAGCTTCGCCAAACTATTGTTTGGTGAATTGAGCTGCTGAAGCTTTGGACATCTGAAGTACCGTATTTTTCGCTCTATAACACGCACCCGACCATAACACGCACATAGTTTTTAGAGGAGGGAAATCCGTAGGCATGCCACCCGTAGGCATTTCCTCCATAACACGCACAGACATTTCCCCTTACTTTCTAGGAGGAAAAAAGTGAGTGTAATGGTGCAAAAAATACGGTAGTTAGTTTAAGGGCTCGACCACACTTTGCTTGTACTGCTCCTAGAAAGCACGGGACTGAGAGGCTTTCTGTTCCCCTGGATTACCTGCTCTTTACTGCTCAATACTGCAAGGAACACGGGTAGCACTGTGGGTTAAACCACAGAGCCTAGGACTTGCTGATCAGAAGGTCAGCGGTTTGAATCCCCACGACGGGGCGAGCTCCTGTTGCTTGGTCCCTGCTCCTGCCAACCTAGCAGTTCGAAAGCACGTCAAAGTGCAAGTAGATAAATAGGTACTGCTCCGGCGGGAAGGTAAATGGCATTTCCGTGCGCTGCTCTGGTTCGCCATGCTGGCCACATGACCCGGAAGCTGTACGCCAGCTCCCTCGGTCACGACTGGACCTAATGGTCAGGGGTCCCTTTACCTTTACTTCTCAATTGGAGCAGATGTCAATCTTTGTCAATTGCTCTGATACCATGGTAAAGAGCAGGTTTTCCCAGGGGAGAGTGGTGGGACAAGCAGAGTTGTGGACGAGCCCAAAGTCAGAAACAGAAATTCCTTTCAAAAAACATTGGCTTGAATTATACTTGATTCATTGTTGATGTAATTTAATAAAAGTGTGATCTCTGGTGAAACTTAGTACTGAACTTTGGATACAATATGTTCTGTCCTCAAAATTGAGGTGGTGCAGCAGAAAATCATCTTGATAATTAGGTTGTACAACAGGGATGACCAATTGGCAGTCTGCTGGCCCACTCCAGTTCCTGGTGCTCTGCCAAATTTTACTACAAATGGGTGTGGGGAGGGTGGTGGTGGTGGAACTGGCTGCAGCTTGACTAGCAAGGAAAAGATTTTATAAAATATATGAGAGATTCCATACATTAATATTATAAACCTTGTGAGTGCAATATGTCAATCAGAATTCCTGTATGTAATGCAATGCTTGGGAGCATGTGATTCAAAGTTGGGAAGCCCAGTGCTCTTAGATGGTGCCAGTTTTATTATGACGCTTGCACATAATTAATTTCTGGACCACTGTTTGGACCCTGATAAAATTGTTCATCCCAGTTGTAGGAGAAGAAAATCAGGTTTAAATGCAGCTTTAAACTGGAACATTGTTCTGAACGCAATACTCTTAGTTGAAACTGAGTTCACAGTCCTATTAATTTCCTGGTTCCAACAGGATTTTCTTCTTTTTGACGTCTTTCTATAGAAGCAAATATAGATTGAACTATACAAGCAACGTCCTGACATATCTGATATTTTTTTCTAAAGTTGAAGAACAAGTTTGACAGTGCAATCATATACATGTTTACTTGAAATCAAGTTCAGTAAGACTTGCTCATTAGGATGGTATTCAGCAAAGTTTTACTGAAATTAAGCCTATTGAAATGAATGGACCTAACTTAGTCATGTTTATTACGTAATTGTAATGGGCCTACTAACGGGCCTGTTAATTGCCATATTGGACACTACATCTTGTAAGTACGTTTAGCATTACAGTGGTACCTCTGGTTACATACTTAATTCGTTCCAGAGGTCCATTCTTAACCTGAAACTGTTCTTAACCTGAAGCACCACTTTAGCTAATGGGGCCTCCTGCTGCTGCCGCGCAGCGGCGGCACGATTTCTGTTCTCATCCTGAAGCAAAGTTCTTAACCCGAGGTACTATTTCTGGGTTAGCGGAGTCTGTAACCTGAAGCGTATGTAACCTGAAGCGTATGTAACCCAAGGTACCACTGTACAGCTTAAAGCTACTTGGAAATGCTAAGACACTGTTGTATAGGATAGGTAATCAAATTAATGCTAATTTTGCCCCCCATCCCCCACTCTTTTTTGAAAGGTGGCTATCATCCAGTGAAAATTGGAGATCTTTTCAATGGTCGGTATCATGTTATCAGGAAATTAGGATGGGGACACTTCTCTACAGTCTGGCTATGCTGGGATATGCAGTAAGAAACAACAACTTTCCTCCTTTGCATGTTAGCTCCCTAAAGCAGCAGTAGCCAACCTGGTGCTCCCCAGATGTTTTAGACTACAGTTCCCACCAGCGATCAAGTGTGGCTACTGGCCAAGGATGATAGGAATCATAGAACCATAGAATTGTAGAGTTGGAAGGGACTGCAAAGGACATCTAGTCCAACCCCTTGCAATCCAGTGATCTTTTGCCCAATGTGTGGCTCAAACCCACGACCTTGAGATTAACAGTCTCATGTTTTACCAACTGAATTATCTCATCTAGAGAGCACCAGGTTGGCTACCCCTGTTCTAATACATGTAAATAGTGGCTTTGGTTTATTTTGAATAACTAATGGGTTGGAGTCTAGTTGAGGTTATATAAATGTTTCTAGTCTATCTCCTATATAAGTACCATTGTCTATTAATGCTGTCTTTGCTTTGAGTCAAATGTGTCTTTAATAACCCTTAAGAGACATTGCTCTCTAACTGTTTGAAAGATAATAATTGAGGAAAAGGTTAAATTTATCATTCACTTCCCTGAATATTATTGCAATTTGTCACAAATTGTTTTAAAGTTGTACTTATTCTCCAGTAGGACGTTGGATGTCTGTCTTAAATAGGAAAAAAGTATTGGCTCTGATAGCTTGTTTACTTCCTGTTTTAAAGGGGGAAAAGGTTTGTTGCAATGAAAGTTGTGAAAAGTGCTCAACATTATACAGAGACAGCCTTGGATGAAATAAAGTTACTTAAATGTGTAAGTATTATGATAACACTCCCAAGCTTAGTGACTGAGTGTAAATGAAATTGTGTGTGTGTGTTTAATTTTGTGATTCTGTAAAACATAGTAAGTAAAATTGTAACTACCAAGTAATATTTTTTAGCTGCAGTATCTTTAAAAATAACTTTACAGTTTTTTTCAAACGATATTTTTAATTTAAGTGACTTGTTTCATTTCTTTTTTTAGGTCCGCGAAAGTGACCCTAGTGATCCAAATAAAGACATGGTTGTACAATTAATTGATGACTTCAAAATTTCTGGCATGAATGGCATACGTATCTTTTTTTTCCTTGGTGATTGCCCAGTGTCTTGATTTTAAAAGACAGGAAAACCTTTATGCTTTTTCAAGTAAAACACTAGGCTAGCAGGTAATTTTTTAAGACATTGGGTTGGCTCCAGACATAATATTCTGCAAATGGAAGGACTCACATAGGGGATTCTTATTCAACACAGCCTTTGAACTGTAGGAAATGGGTATCTTCAATTATTTTTTATTCCAATGAGAAGTGGGAATTGGCAAAAATCTCACCCTGCCTCATTCCTCCAGCGCTAATGGAACTTGGCTGAGTGCAAGTCTGGATCCAACCCAGAAATATTGTTATTATTATTAGTGCATAACAGTGAAGGAAATACTGAAAATATAATATGGATATTTAGAATGAGCTGTTGTGATAGACTTGAAAACAATGTGTAATTGAGAGGTGCTTCATGTTTGTTTATAAACCTGCAAGCTGTTATCTTTATGGGTCTTTTTTTTAAATAAATGAAGGCATACCTGTTCTTTCTGTTGCTTTTATAGTAAGTTATCTGTATTTTTTTGTTGGTTTGGATTTTTTAAAAAAAACATATTTCAGGTTATGATCTGAACATAAGTTCAAACTCTAGTCTAGGATATTTGGCTTCTTCTGACAATGTTGACTCTGTGAAATTCGTATTAAATAAATTTTCCTTCCGCTCTGTAAAAATGGCCACCACATTATTTTAATAAATAAAAAAGTTGACTACAACCCAAAAATCTTCTGGGCTTCTCTATTTTGCTGTTGCAGTTCCATGTTAAAATTAGCTGTAAAAGAGTAGAGTAGACCCACAGAAGTTAATGGTCAGCTATCTGTGACCTCCTTAATTTTAGTGGGTCTCTTTTGAGAATGAGTTAGCAGGCTTACATTGATTTGGTTTTTCTGTTGGGTTCAAAGTGGAATGACTGACCACTGCTAAAATATGTAAAAGATCAGTAAAGACATAATGTAAACTGGGATTAAGGAAAAGTGGTTGGAACTGAGCATTCCCCCCCCCTTTCATTTCTCCAGGACAGTTCAGTGTTACACTAGACCATTGCCTACCATGCTCTGAAACAGAGGGTAGGGAAGAGGAGCTTGATCCTAAAATAGGCTCTGTCAAAACTGGACATGCTGATTATCTGATTCAACTGGTTTATGTATGCATAGCCCACCCATCTAAGGATTGGTCAGACGATAGGAGATTCCCCAATTGCTAGTAGAAGATGGAAACCAAAATGCTTGAAATATATTCTTGGAAAACTTTCATTACACAAGAACAAAGGATAATGTTCTCAGTTGAAATGTGAAATATTTTCTTGTGTAGTGGGCTTGTAAGGATGGTTAGAAAGTCATTAAATTACTTACGATTTATCCTTAATTGAATCTCAGATGTCTGTATGGTTTTTGAAGTACTTGGACATCACCTTTTAAAATGGATAATTAAGTCCAACTACCAGGGCCTTCCTATCCGTTGTGTGAAAAGTATAATTCGACAGGTAAGATGTTTAATGCAACAAAGCTACAAATGTGCTAATACTTGGGTGCTGCTTGCAAAATTGATAACTACCCACCTAGGTTGATAGGACTACATTTTTTTAGAAATCTCTCTAAATCTGCTATTGCATGTGATGCCTTCAGTTACCTGCTTGATTAAATTGTTCAAGTCTGAACAATTCAAGTAGCAATTGCTTTATATAATATATAATATATAAAATATATGTCCATTTCATCTCATCACTTAACAGCACATAGCTGAAATGAAAAATGCTTTTTCCACAAGAAGTTAGTTGCTGAAAAATTGCCAGTTATTTTACTAAAACATACTTCATCTGATTGAAAGAAGAAAAAGGTGCCCTAATATTTTTATTAAGAATATTTTAGTCATAGTTTATGTGCATAATCCAGCAAAGGGGTATAGTTAGCAAGGCCAGTGGTCAGGGATGATGGGAACTGAAGTTCTGTGAACTAGATTAGTCAGTTCTCTTCCCAAGTATGTATGTATTTTCAAGTGATGTCCGAATGTAGTCTTTTGAGTTCTTGTGGCGCAATGAGTGGAAGAGGCTTTCATTGTAATGAAATTATTCTTCCTTTTATTGGTTTGCAACCAGGTACTGCAGGGTTTAGATTACCTCCACAGCAAGTGCAAGATCATCCATACAGACATCAAGCCAGAGAACATCTTGATGTGTGTGGATGACACCTATGTGCGTCGAATGGCTGCGGAAGCAACGGAGTGGCAGAAAGCAGGTGCTCCGCCTCCTTCTGGCTCTGCAGGTACGGCCGTACTTTTAAACGCTCAGTAAGTAAAAAAAGATCGCATACTTGCTGCAGCAACATTTAATTAGTTTCAGTTAATGGGAATAGTAAATTTAAACGTGGTTAATTTGAATGTTTAAGAACGTTATTAGAATATGAATAATGTATAAGAAGTGTTCATTTTAATGTAGCAAAGCAATCCGAGTGCTGCAATTCTTCATATACTTCTGCATTTTTGGTAGGCAGAGAAACCTTAATTACAAGCTTTATTTATACTGGTTTCCTGCTGTTAATGCAACATTCATATGAGCTAACGTGATCTGGAATAGTTCCCCAGTTTTAAGTTTTAAACTGTGTTTTAGGTGTGCACTTTTATATAGTGAAACATTTTTAAAGACATTGCCCTCTGTATCCTACTTCCTCATAAGGGATTTCTTATATGTGCAGAGAGCGATATGCGCATATATATATATATATATATATATATGGCTACATGCAAATGAGACACCAAATAAGTCCCTTAGATTTCATTGCCTTTGAGCTGTGAAACTGGGTTCAGTCCTGTCTGAAATGCATGAAGTCTTAATTAAATAAGCTGAACAAGCTGTACTGGTTTTCTTACTATTTTGTGTATTATTCAGGACATCAGTCAGTTATACTTTAAAAAGAAGAAGCAATTTGTCAGTTTGTCAGTGCCACCTTGCAATGCCCATCTCATACTGTGGACCTTATTAACTCCTCACACTTAATATATTATAATGTATCACGTGGAGGTGGTAGTCTCTCAGAAAAGGCATGCATTCTGTAACATCTAAGTGTAATGTCAGGCTGTGTGCAGCCCTTTAATGTCTACTGGTAGCGCTGTGCTCTAAACCACAGAGCCTAGGGCTTGCTGATCGGAAGGTCAGCGGTTTGAAGCCCCGCGACAGGGTGAGCTCCCGTTGCTCGGTCCCTGCTCCTGCCAACCTAGCAGTTCGAAAGCACGTCAAAGTGCAAGTAGATAAATAGGTACCGCTCCTGCGGGAAGGTAAACGCTATTTCCGCGCGCTGCTCTGGTTCGCCAGAAGTGGCTTAGTCATGCTGGCCACATGACCCGGAAGCTGTACGCCGGCTCCCTCGGCCAGTAAAGTGAGATGAGCGATGCAACTCCAGAGTCGTCTGTGACTGGACCTAACCGTCAGGGTCCCTTTACCTTTACTACTTATTTACTAAACTGAAGGCCCCAAAATTTAGCTTTGACTGGTTTGTAAGTGGAATATTTTAATAATACAGTCAGTGGTACCTCAGGTTACATATCCCTCTGGATATGTAATCTTTGGGTTGCAAACACAGCAAACCCGGAAGTGTATACTTCCGGGTTTCACCGCATGCGCAGAAGTGATCTACATGCAGCACACATATGCAGAAGCGATCTGCGCAGCGCGTGCGTGTGCAGAAGGGCGCCTCTGTTTACAGACTTTTCGGGATACAGAGGGCCTCCACAACCAGAGGTGCCACTGTGCATTGTTTCCATGTTTCTTTTAAGTGGTCTTTGGTAGTATTCGAATCTTGAAAAGTTTTTATAGTCTGTATCAGTAAAATGGATGTACTAGGAACTGGATTACTTACAAGCAAATAATTTAACATTGTAAGGTTGGAAAAGATTAATATTTCAATATTTTTCATCTTTTGTTAGTTCATGATGAAGAACTTTCTTAGGGCTTAAAACCTAAAACGCATTCACTGGCCCTAACAAGGTTGTAGAGTCACATATAAATTGTGCAGATTTTTCTTCTTCTTCTTCTTCTTCTTCTTCTTCTTCTTCTTCTTCTTCTTCTTCTTCTCCTCCTCCTCCTCCTCCTCCTCCTCCTCCTCCTCCTCCTCCTCTTCTTCTAGACACTTTAGGTTGGATAAAGATGATCTAAGGTAGTATCTGACCATCAGCCTCTCTTTAGAAGATGTTTCTGATTATTGCACAGAATGTACACATATCACTTTATAAATTTTACTCTTAAGTGTTTTGTTTCTTTCCTCTTTTGTTTTCTTTCCTTTTTTAGTGAGTACTGCCCCTCAGCAAAAACCCGTAAGTAGTCTTGTGTTATTCTTCTTGAGTATTCAGGGCTCCCGTTTTAAAGAGTTGAAAGTTAAAATTGTTAGCATTTTCAATTTCATCCACGATCCTTATTTAACTACAGTTTTGGTTTATAAATAGGATCTTTTGTCTAAATTAATCTTGCATTACCTTTTCCTCCTGTATAGCTGGGAGGAGGAGTTCTGAAGCGTTCTTCTTTGCTTCTGCTTAACCATGTGGGTTGCCATTCCATCCAAACTGACAAACTAAGGAAGACTTTAATTATGGTTAGTTTAAAAGAAGCCAAGTTCAAACCATGTTTCTAAACCTCACTTGTTTAGGCTATAACCATAGGTTTTTTTTTAATGATAAAATAAAGTACAGTCGTCACCTGCCTCACTTCATTTAGTGGGGGCGCCTAGCGAAGAGCCCCTGAAAGTGAACTTTAGGGACTGGGCAGGGAGGAAGCAATCCTTCAGATGGTCAGGCTCCAAACCAGTTATTTAGCAAGATGTATATACTACTTTAAGGGACGCGGGTGGCGCTGTGGTCTAAACCACAGAGCCTAGGGCTTGCCGATCAGAAGGTCGGCGGTTCGAATCCCCGCAACGGGGTGAGCTCCCATTGCTCGGTCCCTGCTCCTGCCAACCTAGCAGTTCGAAAGCACGTCAAAGTACAAGTAGATAAGTAGGTACCACTCCGGCAGGAAGGTAAACAGCGTTTCAGTGTGCTGCTCTGGTTCACCAGAAGTGGCTTAGTCATGCTGGCCACATGACCTGGAAGCTGTACGCCGGCTCCCTCGGCCAATAAAGCGAGATGAGCGCCGCTACCCCAGAGTCGGTCACGACTGGACCTAATGGTCAGGGGTCCCTTTACCTTTACCTATATACTACTTTAAAATGTTTATAAGTGTTTTACATGCTATAAACTTTTCATTGGGGGTTTAAAGGATAATCCTAGCACATTTAATTGCACCCAATAACTAACTTGTCTAGTGCAGATGGCAGTATGTTCCATTTGTAGCCTAAAAGATAGGTATGCTGTGCTTGCAGTGGTTTATATAGTGAGAAATAATGGGGGCCCTCTATTCAGCTTGTATATCTTATGTCAGCAAAGCAATTATAGCTTGTGGCTACTTTATCCTTTGAATTGCCTCTTGAGTTTCAATTTTATAGAAAGTCAGTTGTGCAGTACTCTGCATTAGTGTTCTCAGTTCACAGATGCTAGACTTTATAGGGTAACCTAACCTTCACATTGAATGGCTGTAAGGATCAATAAATGGTAATGTTATGTTAAATTTCTTAGATTGGAAAAATATCTAAAAACAAAAAGAAGAAATTGAAAAAAAAGCAAAAGAGACAGGCTGAGCTACTAGAAAAGCGCTTGCAGGAAATAGAGGAACTGGAGCGAGAAGCTGAAAGGAAAAAAATAGAAGAAAATGTAACATCTACTGTATCGTCCAATGAACAAGAGGATGAATACCACCCAGAAGTCAAGCTAAAAACTGTTGAGTTAGAGGAGGTAGCAGATGAAGAACTTGGGAATGAGGATGGTAAGTGTTGGGTCTTCTTAAATTTTGATATAAAAGATGCAGTGTGTCCAGAGATGCTGTTGCAACGATGCTCTGAGCACCATCCGTTTTGTAGGCTGCCATCGGTCAGAGCCAAAGAACCATGAAACTCATTCCATGAGCTGCAAAAGGCTTTGCATGCCTTTTCTGCAAAGAGCAGACCCCCAGTTCCATCCTGCAAGTAGAGGATGCTTTTTGATACGGAGGGCGTAAGGAACATGGAAATCAATAAGTGCCATTACTATTATGGTGCACCACCGGCTTAGCACACTAAGTTTTGTTCAGAGTGGTGCCAAAATAAAATGCTGAAGAGACATCTTTGTTGGCGAGGGAAACCGTAGAAGTAACCAGCCATTGATATAAAAAAAGTTTTCCCCAAGGTAATAGTTCCCCTCCAGGCAAAAGCTATAGAAGACTGTCTGCTTTACTTATATAAGCATAAATTTATGCAGTCCTTTACTTTGCCTTTGCTAACTCAGATGAAATAGTATTGTTACATAACATGTACTGAAACTGAAAATTCAAATGATACTTCATAATACTTACCCCACTTGGTTTTAAGAGGTCATAATTTTCTGAGAGAAAGTGTAATCTAGTAAAGTGTAAAATATAAATTATATATTTTAATCCCTAAGGTGAAACGGAAGATCAGGATGAAAAGGAAGATACAGAAAAAGAAAACACAGAGAAAGACGATGATGTTGAACAAGAACTTGTCAACTCAGAATCTGCAGATCCCACTTGGATAGAATCCCCCAAAACAAATGGCCACGTTATAAATGGTCCTTTCTTGCTGGAAGAACAGATTGAAGATGAAGATGATGAAGAGGAGGAATGCCCAAATACTGAGCAATATAATCTTGATGAGCCAAATGCAAAAAATGATTACAGCTATAGTAGCTCCTACGAACAATTTAATGGTGAATTGCCAAATGGACGTCATAAAATTTCTGAGTCGCAGTTTTCTGAATTCTCGGCTTCCGTATTCTCTGGAGCTTTAGATTCTGTAGCTTGTGGTTCAGCTGTTTCTGAAGAATCAGCTGTAACTGAAAGAGACGGAAGTACTCCATCTCATGATAGGAGCAGGACAGTTTCAGCATCCAGTACTGGAGACTTGCCAAAAAGTAAGTGTTTTGCTTTCAGAAATTTGTGACCATTTATCTAAAGCGTTACCCAGTTTTAATTTTTGCATTGCTGTACTTGGCAGATATTTATTCACTGTAAAATGAGAGGGAGAGAGTAGAAAACATGTGGTCTTAAAAATATTTCTGTGTGCATATTGTTGAACTTTGCATTACATAACTGTTCTTTTGCCATTTTTAGAAGTGAGTTGCTCTCTTATTAGCACAGCACTGCTTGTTAAGCCTGGGAGCCACAAAACCATTTGTTTCCTGTGTACCTGGGCTGCCTTTTGGGCTTGTATTTCTTAAAGAACCTACCAAGTCATGTGGCAAATAATGGAGGGGGCATCGAGAAGCAGTGACATGATGTGAGGGCCTGCTGTGGAAATAATAAAAAAGTAAACAAATCTCACTGGGCTTTTCCAAGCTCTTGGGCATGCCTAAAGTAGCTCTTTGTCTGGATCCCATCTTAGCGTTTGAGAATATGTCAGACAATAAGCTTTGCTTGTGCTGGTCTCCCATGATGTTAATTGATTTTGCTGCTTTGCAGGCTCTCCTAAGGCAAGGTTTTGTTGTTTTGAGATTCCCCTCTTCTACCACTGGAAAAAATATGCCACCTGTGATTCTGGTTCACAGGTATTTTAAGACAAGGATATGCATTTTAGGCTGTTTATTTTCTCCTTGTTGTTTATTTCTGTCCTAATCCTGACAAGTTTCGCCAGTGTTAGATATTGGAACCATGCTAAAGAAACAGTATTTAAAAAAAAATAAAAATAAAAAATTGGAGGCAGTAAAGCGAGCATTGCTGGGCAACAGAAGTGGTCAGATGTGGACGTCGGAACCCTTAGTGCTAATTGGAGACATACAGTTATCTATGCACCTTGATTTCCAAAAAGACATCCCATTCAAAAAATATCTGAAATGCTGAGAAGCAGGATGTTTGCCAGATTACCAGACAATCCCAGCAGAAGGCTAAGAATATTTGAGTGAAATATCAAGCTGTGCAGCACAACAAGACACTCCAGGAATTTCCAAAAGGCTTGCCTTGTGATTTGCACACTATTCTGGATGTAAGTGCTTATGTGGTTGCTTTTTTGGGGATAGGAGGAAATAATTTTTTGTGTCCCTCCACTCCTACAGAGAATTCAGAGCCACGATTCCAGTCCCAAAGCTTGAAAAAGAGTTCTGGACACAGGGAAGTCCATATACTTAATTTGCAACCTCAGTGCTTGACAGTTAGAGTCTTCCTAGCAAAGAGTATCCTTAGCTGCACCTTGATGCCTCATGCTGGATGGATAATGTCCCCGCTTTTTAAATACTCACTTCCAGTCTACAATTACAAAATAAAAGGATTCGAAGTAGTGAAAACATTGTAAGAAATGTAAACAGTTGTTCCAGTGATTTAAAAAGGCAACCAGTGTGCCTACCTCTTCCGTTGATCCCTACATTTATCTAGTACTCAGGACAAGGATGTACATTTGTCTGCTAATGTCCCTACAATTGACCCTGACACAGATAAATGAGCAACATAGTCCTGGATAATCAAGCCAGCCTAATCCCAAGCACTGACTCAAATCTGCACTCCAGCAGGAAATCTAGGTAAGATCTTGTTTTTCAGCAATTTCAGTTCCTCTTTGGTAGTGTTATACTTTTTGAAGGCTAGGGTCTTTGACTGGGAAGGGGATTTCATTGGGGAAGTGGAGATGTTGCTAAAAACGATTGCTTGGGGAGCTATTAAATACTGTATTTTTTGCACCATAACACTCACTTTTTTCCTCCTAGAAAGTAAGGGGAAATGTCTGTGCGTGTTATGGAGGAAATGCCTACGGGTGGCATGCCTACGGATTTTCCTCCTCTAAAAACTACGTGCGTGTTATGGTCGGGTGCGTGTTATAGAGCGAAAAATACGGTATTTCCCCCTCAGAGTTTGAATAAACGTAATGAGTACCACTCTGAGTAAGAGACAATAGAGCTGTTTTCTATGGCTAGAGCTGGGATGAATTTACCTTTGAGCTTTGTTAGTCATGTAGGAGCGCTCTTGAATGTGTGCTGTGCTTTGTTTAAAAATAATTGGGCTGGAAAAGGATGGTGGGGGAGGAAGAATGCTTTAAAGATGTCTCAATAACTATCTTCATTACATCTAACAAATGCCGTTTTCCTTTTTCTTTTCCCTCCTACATGGCTCAACAGGTTGTTCAAAGGATATTAGCTGTATGTAAAAAAGAGGAGCCTGGGCTGGCATGAGAACTGCAGTGAGCTAGCTAGGAACTGACAGAAGTCCTCTACCATGGAATAAACAAGTTTCACTAGCAACCCAAGGAGGAGTGTTGAGAACAGTTGGTCAAACAAAGGAAGAGAATAAAAGTAGAAGGAGACCTGGAACATGGATAGCCAAAATGAATGAAGCAGCAGCATAGTTTATCTCATTGTTTAAGGACCTGGGGACTTGGTTTACATTCCACCAATCTTTCTTGGATCAGATGATAGAGGTCTGTGGCAAAGTACCTCCCTGTGCTTTGCAGCTTTAATTTTGGAGATGTGAGGAATGGATAGCCCTAATGAGAACACTAGTCACTCCATGTCTTCATATTCTTGTACAGCTGAGCCTCTTCGTGGGATTGAAACTGCTCTGGTAGCCCAGATGTTGCACCACTGCTTTCATAATCGGCCTCCCCGAAAAAGAGATTAAGGATACTTGGTGAAATACAAGAAGCCGGAAGGAAAGGGTGGCACGGTCTTCCACAGTCGTGCATTTCATCCATTCAAAACACCTGAAGAATTATAAACTCCTGCCTTGTAAGCCACTGTTGCCTCAAATCAGCACGGTGCTAATGGAGGGCATATCATCAAGTACATTTGTACTGCAACTTCATATTTATGTGTTTGTTAATGTGAGCTTAGCAGATATCCTGAATTAATAAGGTGTTGTTTTTTTAAACAATGGTTGAAATTTGCAAAAAGTGCATAATATGTGGTCTTTGTTTGGACTTTGTATAACCTGATGGTAAAAGGGAAGCTACTTAGAATCTTGTCTTGAGCATGAAACTTTTTTTTATTCAAGTGACAGACACTTTAAAGAAAGATGAGATAGCTAGTAATGCAATATGTAATGACTCAGGCTTAAGAGTGCTGTCATCATCCTCATGCGTTCTCATCCAGGAGACAGAGATGGAGATGGGTTCTTTAGAACCCATTCTATCAACCCTGGTATGGAAATGAGAGCCGCCTGTAGACAACAATGGAAAATTGTAGGAAAACCTAGACATAGGAGATAGCAGCATAGAGACCAGTTGGTGCAGTTTCTAACTGGAGTCCTATAACATATAAAAAACGTGGTTTTAAAAGTGCTCACATATTTTAAATTGCAGTACAGCTACATGCAATTCAATGGAGCATAAAGTTTCTGCAGGCAGGTTAGATACTGGAGTTGGACTGAAAGTGTAGATTATTATTTGTTATTATTTTGGGCTGCAAGGTCAAATTAGCTTCAAATCCATCTCTAACTTTCAGTATTAACAATGGAATAGATTGTTGAAAGCTACTCTTTCACCCACAGCACTTGTCCCAACTTGTAATTTTGGGAGAAGGAAGTTTTCGTACAATTTTTGTGACACATCTGTAAAACTGATCCGCTGGTAATTTTTAGGATTATTTTTACTGTTGTTGTTTTTAAAATCGGGTAAATAATATTCAAGTTCATACCTTTTGATATTAAACTTGTGTTCTTAATTACTGTAAACACTTGGGCCAGAATAGGGCCCTACCAGTACACAAAATTCTGGTACAGCTCTGGTGATAGTTAAGCCTATGATAAGCACACTATCTGTTGTTGATAATGAGGTAAAGGATTGTGTTGGCATTTGTTAGGCAATTTTCAGAATGTTTGTAATTTCACCAAATTTAGATGATATCTCATGAGGCAAGGAAAAGAAAAAAAGAGAGAGGAGAGAAGGAATTTGCCTTATAAAGCATCTAACCCAGCCTTTCTCAACCTTGGGTCCCTAGATGTTGTTGGATTACAACTCCCATTATTCCTAGCCAGCATAGCCAGTGGTCAGGGATGATGGGAGTTGTAGTTCCAGAAATCTGGGGACCTGAGGTTGATAAAGGCAGCTCTAACCACTTATGGTCATGATACCAGAACAGGAGATTGGGAGTGGGAGATGCACCATGGAGTTTAAAACTCCCTTCCTTTGCCAGGATTGAAGAAGGACATAAACGAGAAAACATACCCCCTCAACTGTCCAGAAACCCACCCACCCCTCTATATAGTAGTCGATGCATTCAGATTTAGAACTGGCAGCCTGGTAGGATCAGTTCTGCGTTATGAATAGTTTTGTATGAATAGCTGATAACTGGGGAGGTTTTAGAGCTTGTTTGGATTTTGTCTTAACAAGCTTTGCTTGAAAGGTGTATGTGGGCGTTGACAGTAGCTGAAAGTTTGTGAATAATGATTACACACATATGTGGGTGTGGAATGTAGTCGGGTTTTGCAGCCACTGATAATAATTGTCAGTGAGCAAACAGATTCTGAAAATAGGTATCGTCAGATTGATGAATGATGAGAATTAGAATAATCAGGGAACAGTGGATCTAGTGTTAGGTGATAGAAGAATCCCACTCAGAAGTAGTTGCTCAGCAAGGGTAAGACAGTTCAACATTGTAAGTTTAGAAATTTAAAACTCGAAGTTTTGTTCAGGGAGCAGGGATCACCATGCCAGGGATCACCAGATTCTCCTTGGCTAAGATGATCAGAAACTAAAGTTCTCTTTCTGTAAGCTCCATTCCAAGCTATTACATTCTCCTTAAGAGTTTTGCCCCAGATGCCCAAGAATTTTACTGAGAGGAGCACCCGCATGGTAAGGGCCTGACAGAGGTCCCATTCATCTCTTGGGTTACCAGTTGGTTATCCTAAACTTAGATGGCAAAGAGAGAGGAAAAACAAAGAAATCCTTCTCACTCTATTCTTCTTTATATGTTGCCTTAATTTGCACACAGTGTAGTTATTAAACAGTTGCTTGGTTCTATATGTGAACTGCTCAGTATCTTAACTATGGTTTGTTTGCTTACTGCCAACAAACTATGATCTGAAGCCATTGTTTGCTGTTGGCTTACAAACATTGGTTTGTTTGAACTATGGCTTGGTGATATGTGGGAACTTTACTTACCCATGGTTTGTTTGGCCACCCTCTTCCAGAAACTAACCAAGCTAGAGATGCATGAGGCAAGAGCAGCTTGAAAATGAATCAAACTTTGAAGAAGCAAGCCATAGTTTGCTTGATTGTCTAAGGGACAACTTGTGATTAGCTGCTGGTTTGTTGAACGAACTGTGACTTAGCATTACATGTGACCCAGGCTAATATCTACTATACTGAATGACAACAGCTTTCCAGCATTTCAGATATAGCAAGTCTTTGCCAGTCTTACCTGGAGATGCCAGAGTTTGTTACCTGGGACCTTTTGCATGCAAATTTCGTGCTCTACCACTGAGCCACCTGTGGATTCAGTATTACCTTCTCTCTTCTGGATTCCTAAAACATCAGGAGTTGCAAGTTGTTTTTTTCCTGCTTCAGAGTGTCTTTTCATTCCATGGATACTTCAGAAATATGACACACGGGGGGCTTAACTTTTGTCCTTGCAGTAATCATTTAAAGCTGACAAGTTGCGGAGCAAGATGAACGTGTCGTATCTTGTACAGGATATTGCTTGCCCCTAAATCGATTCATACGCTGAGCTCTGCTGTAGCAGACTTTCAGGATACTAGTGTGCTATATCTGTGACTAACGCTTACCTGATTTTTGCTTAATAAATTTTCCCTTGAATGCTGTGTGTTGGTTTACTTTGTAAGGGGGGGGGGGTGGGACAGTGTGAAATACCAAACAATATAAGTGTTGACAGAAGGGGATAGTCTAGGCAAGTTTTCATTCTGCCAAATTATATAAGTTACTATCCATTTTGAAAGTGTCTTTAATATTATAATGTATAACAAGTTACCACTCTGTGTAAGTATGGGATGTAAACAGTGAAATTCTCCTTTGTACAGGCATAAGTGAAATTTTAGAAATTAGCTGAAGATATTGATTTGCAAGTGGGATAGAGCTTCATGGCTATTTTCCACTTAATGGCATAAATTGCCACTTTGGCTGTACCTGAAGAGGCCCAGTAGAATCACATTAAGGTGGAAACTGAATTACATGCCATTGATACTAACTCTTGCTACTTCTTTGCTTGTAATAGCAAAAACCCGTGCTGCCGACTTACTGGTGAATCCTCTGGATCCAAGAAATGCAGATAAAATCAGAGTTAAAATTGCTGACCTGGGCAATGCTTGCTGGGTGGTAAGTATAACTTATTTTGTGTGTCTTAAGACTTTGCTCTTTGGTCTACCACCTACATGCTAATGTTTTCTTACCACTGCTGTCTTTTCTGTTCTTAGCATAAACACTTCACAGAAGATATCCAGACACGGCAGTACAGATCAATAGAGGTTTTAATAGGAGCAGGTTACAGCACACCGGCTGATATCTGGAGTACGGCATGCATGGTAAGAATGAGATTGCCCTGCCTCATTGCTACGCTGCTCATTTGAAAATACAGTGAGATTATTAGGATTTCTGAGCAAGTTGTTAAATGGAAAAAGACACGATGGTAATAGCTCAAGTGATCATAATTGTGAATTGCTGACTGGTTATGTTCTGAAGCATTGGCCTGGATCTAAAGAGCTACTTAAGGTGTGCCCAGCTGAATATTTCAAATGTCTGCTGTGCAGCGGATTCCCCTGCCCACATTACAAATGACATTTGAAAGCCCTCTTCCGTTTTTGCTTGGTTTATGCTGCAAAGTGTCAAGTCCACAGGTGGTGCTTTATAAATAATTACATTGGCTTGCAGTGCAATAGCATTACATTGGAGTGTAAGCTTATATTTTCAAAGCTAAATGTATAAATTAAACTGCAATTTGTTTGGTTCAGAATGATTCATAAATTGCATTTCATGTATTGTTCTGTTCCCAGCGATTTCAGTGTCACCTATAACAAATGCAGGGTTGCAGCTCAAATTATGTAAGTGGATTTGTTACCATATCTGTGTTTCCCAAATGTAATGTCTGGTAGGCGAATAAGCACAATTGTGCTACGTCAGGCTGGACAGATCTAGGAGTAGACTTAAGGCCTTCCATTTATGTTAGGCCTTACCTGCATAAGTTTTGCTTTTTTACCCACAAGTGGCTGTTGAATTTATTCCGTCTCCTTGCATGGGATCCAACAATCTATGTAAATATGCAGTGAGAAATGTGCCCACCATCTGCTGCATAACAAAAAGATGTGTTGTGAGTTGGACATAGGGCAGGGATAGACACAATGGCTAACCTTTGCTCACAGAGTGGAATCCGGCTGTAGTCTCCCTCTCTTCTGAAGTGTCCTGCGTCACTGTGAAGAGACCTGATGCTCTGAAAGCCTCTCTTTTGACAGGGTTCTTCACAATAGCCGAGAAGTCAGCACATCAGTCCGCAGACTCTCAAACTCTTCTGTTTACCACAGTGTTGCCCTGTGCTGTGATACGGATGCCAATTTTTGTGCAAAGTCGGAGCCATGTTATCCATATAGCACACTAGATTTTTGTGAATGGTTGCGTTGCCATTGAAAATGCCTAGATGGAGATTTGTGGCAAGCATTGCTTCGTCTCTCCTAGTTCATTTCTCACCCTCTTACGAAGGAACATGGTTTACCTGAACGGGCCCTGGTTACAAAAACCTGTTCGGTAACTGGGAATGCGCGTAATATTGGTTTGTCATGATATATGTGCATCTCTTCTGCTGTTTCTACTCCGTACATGTGGTATGCGCCTTGTGAATATTACTGAGAGCCCCTGTCTGCTTAGTGGTCAAAGCAGAGGCCATCGATCTCTCCCCACCCTGTGGGGGAGGAATATAATGGCAACCGCTGTGACAAAAGAGCAGAACTGGGCTGAATGTGTCAGAAACTACACTGTCATTGACTGAGTCCCCGTTATTTTATGAAGCTGTGTTTTGCTCATATGAAAGAAGGGGAAAGAGGTCTTTCCCTGGGGAAAGGACTGCACAGTCCTGTGAGGTATGTCATTACACCAGCTGGAAATCCATGATGTATAGGAATTCGCCACACCTGCCAGTAGTTTGCCTGTGTCACTGCTGGGAACAGGAGTGAGAACTGTGATTCTATTAATTGTCTTTATTCAGACTCCTTGGACTGAAGCCAGGGCAAACGATTGTGACGATCGCAGCTCCACCCTCAGACTCTAGTTGGTGCGTTAATGTATTCATTGGCCGTTGAGAAAGAAGATAACGTACCTAGCTATTTTTGCTGCTACATTTGTGCATCTGCCTTGGCTCATAATTTTTTCCCCCAGATAATTGAAAGATAACTTAAAGAAGCTAACACCATCACCCGTCTAGGGCATATTTGTTTATTTTTAAGTTACAAACAAAACACAGTTTAGGCATGCACCAGTAAAGAAGATACTAAATGGTGTGGCTCAATTCCAGTCTGCCAACGGGATGACCAGACAAAGGGAGAACGCTGTTGAATAGTGAATTTGTGTCTCTCTCTTGTTTTTATGTCCCCAATACTTTGCATAGCCCTTGCTTCACAGTAACTGCACAGAGCACATGTGTCTCAATGGCTGTGCTCAGGATGATGTTGTGAGATAGAAAACAGCCGTGACCCCGAGACTTCTGGAGGTTTCTGGTATTTTAATAAATGAAGAGAAGGAATGCTTAATTCTAACCTAATGAAAATGGTTGCTGTAGTTGCTGTTGTTATTTTCTTTTAAGGTGGTTTAAGTGTGCTTGTTTCTCTCGTAGACTCATAGAATTGTAGAGTTGGAAGGGATGCCAGAGGTCATCTAGCCCAACCCCCCTGTAGTGCAGGAATGAGTTCCTCCAAAGAAACTGTAGGAATTTTACATCTTTAAGGGGGCTACGGGTTTGTGGCAGAGGAATCTCATAACTTCCACAAAATAGCAATTTTTGTTTGGTTCCTTGATACTAATATTATTACTGGTGGAACACTCTGTCACAAGAGACCAGGGCCCTGTGGGACTTGACATCTTTTCGCAGGGCCTGTAAGACAGAGCTGTTCCACCAGGCCTTTGGCCAGGGCACAGCCTGACTCCCTCCCTCGGCAATCTTCGCGGCGCTCTGGCCCAATGGTTGCCAGTGGCTTGAATTAATTAATTTTATAATGAATGATTTTAGAGTGTTGTGTATGCTGTACTTTTGTACTGTTTTATTGTTGTTAGCCGCCCTGAGCCCGGCTTCGGCTGGGGAGGGCTGGATATAAATAAAATTTATTATTATTATTATTATTATTATTATTATTATTATTATTATTATTACTACTACTACTATTATTATTACTATTATTATTACTATTATTTGTTAATTTATGTACCGCCCTTCATCCAAGGATCACAGGGAGGTTTGCAATATAAAAACACAAAAATATATAACATAGCATATGCAACAAACAAAATAATACCCCCCCAAACACAGTTTAAAAGGACGCAGATTGTTTAATTAGCAAAAGGCCTGGGAGTAGAGAACGGTTTTTGTCTGGTATCTAAAGATATGTAACGAAGGAGCCAGGCAAGCCTTCTTGGAGAGAGCATTCCACAAACGGAGCCACCACAGAAAAGGCCGTTCTTGTGTTGCTACCCTCCAGACATTTTGAGGGGGCACTTGAATAAGGGCCTCAGATGATGATCGCAGGGTCCAGGACGGTTCACATAGAGAGAGGTGTCCTTGAGTTATTGTGGTCCTGAGCCATTTAAGACTTTTTAGGTCAAAACCAGGGCTTTGAATTGTGGCCGGAAACTGATTGGCAGCCAATGCAGTCAGGCCAGGATTGGTGTTATATGCTCAAACTGCCTTGCCCCAGTGCGCATTACACAGTTAAGTGTGTTGTGTAAATATAGTCTTAGCAGGCAAAGTGTTTTACAGACTCTGTTGTTTTGGTGTTGGTTTTGTTCTTTTGCTATACAGAGACAATGGGGGTGAGTGTGTGTGTGTGTGTGTGTCTTAGGGAGAGCTTTGCATCACTTAAAAGTACAGAGTGGCTGTTATGTCCATATTTCCATGCTAAAGCAAGGGAGACTCCCAGAAGATACTTGCTTTTCAAAGGGAATTCCCCCTCTCCCTGTTCTGTGCATTTAAAATCATTATCACCTGTAGAAATAAGTCTGAGGCTGTCTCACCTGGATCTCCCATCAATATCTTGTTTTATTGTAGGCATTTGAGCTCGCGACTGGCGATTATCTGTTTGAACCGCATTCTGGTGAAGACTATTCCAGAGACGAGGGTATGTATCTTTTTAACGTCTATGTATTTCCCTGCGCCTCTTTATAGACTCAGAAGAACGTGAAGAGGCCTTCGTTTATTTGCTCAAGTAGTCTACTGACAGAAATGTCTCATTTCGGAATATAAACACCACATTTTTTTCTCTTTAGTTTAAAGTCCCGCCAGTAGCAGTAGGTGGGCAGTCTCCCCGCAGCAGACACAGCCCCTTTCCCTAAGCCTTGGAAGAAAGGGTTAAACTCTTGTAAGATCTGCATCTGAGTGTGGGACTTTTGAAACACGATTGCAGCATTTTGGAAACAAAACTGACGCGTATCTGTTTGTGAAAGCTGATTACTAAATGAAAAGCAAGGTAGCAGCTACAATTAACTCCGGCTTCCATCTGTGTACCTGTCCATTTTCCACGCTTGTTTGCTTGTAACGTCCTTTGCAGCAGTAACAACACTGGCATCAGTTACTTGGTTTTCCTTTCAAAGTGCTACGAGCGATGCCAGTCTTTTGCTGGCCGTGAAACCTCCGCATGGGTTTTCTGCAAACATTGTTGTGTTCGGAACTTTTTTTGGAATTTTTAACTAATTCCAGTTTCTTTCCTCCTCTTTTTACCCCATCCTCCCCCTTGCCCTTCCCATTCCTGTGCCCTTTCTTCTCTCCTTCATAGACCACATAGCACACATCATAGAGCTGCTAGGCAATATCCCAAGGCACTTTGCTCTTTCTGGAAAATATTCTCGGGAATTCTTCAATCGCAGAGGTAGTACCTCTTCTTTTTGAAAGGTGCCGTGATGCAGACAGAAGTGGACGGGCAGTTGCTCAGTGTAGCCTGTACAGCTGACATACACTTTGCAAGATGACACTGCAAACAATTTCTATTTGCAAAACAAATGCTGGAAAAAAGCAGCAGCGTTGACAAATTGTTTGTTTCACTTTGTGAAAAACAAACAGTGCAGTCACCTTGTAATTTATTTCTTTTGGCAAAACGAACTTTTCCCCTAAATTGTCTTACAAGGGAATAGCTTTCACCCTCACAACGAATAGCATTTCTGCTTTCTTTCAGCAAGGACTTATCTGTTTCTGTCTGTACCGGGCCAGTGTTGGTGTGTGCATGCAATGTATTGATTAAACTGTTGTATGTTTCTGTTTTGCTGGAAATGTTCTCCAATGCAGATCACATAGCATTGATCATTGAACTGCTGGGGAAAATCCCTCGAAAATACGCTATGTTGGGGAAATATTCCAAGGAGTTTTTCACCAAAAAAGGTAACAGTATTTCTGCAACCCTAATTTAAACTGTTGCTCTTTTCAAAGAAGACACTGAACACTTTTTAATGGGTAATGAAGAGTCTGGTTGCTTTTAAACATCATGTTAAAGAAGATGTGTAAATGTTCTCCATTTTTTAAGAAGAGCAGGGAATTCAGATTTATTTATTTTATCAGGTGTGTTTAATATCCAAAATATTGGGCTTATATATCTGCTTAGTATTCCATTTATTCTATCTGAAATCAATAAAGGAAAGAATTTAGTTTCCTAGCATCACTGAAACAAAAAGAAAACATATTTAAGATGCCCTGTTGCCTTCTTACCTTGAATACTTGAATAGCTGTAACAAGTCAAAATAATAATAAAAAATTTGTTCAAGCTCTAACCACAAAAGATATACATTCTGCTCATATCCTGAGAATACTATATCTAGAAATGATACAACCATTTGAGAAGTCCGTGCCCAAAGTGCTGTTGCTTTTCCACAAGAACAACAAGTATTTTGACATCTTTTGCATTTTATGTTGTCATTTGGATGCTTTTGGTTTTAGAGGTTCTGATGCCCAGGAGGTACAAAAGTCAGTAGAGGAAGTTTAGCAGAGGAGAGTCAAAAGTTCAGCCTAGGAATTTGGCAATTAAATACCAGGACTCCACTCTCTGATTGACTGGGAGAGGGAAGTAAAAATACTTTAAAAGCCTTTGCTCAAAAATTGTTCAACTCAGATTTTAAGTAAAATCATAGTTTCTGTGACAAAATACCGATACAGAAACGCATAGGCCTTTGAAGGATACCAATGCATGGCCCTGTGTAACCCTGGGCTGAATTATCTGTTCTCAGGGCCTCCACATCTGCATTGTGTAGGTGTCCTACATAAAATCAGGTTACATAAGACATGTGAAGAATGAATAATTTCAGGGAATTAATATTTTTATTATCAAACTGTAGTGCTTCTTATATTTCTTTCTGGCAGTTCTTTGAACAATAAAAGGCAATCTTTGGCACAATCCACTGGGAACTTGTACATTATATAATTGATAAAGAGCATAGATGTGCTTTGCATATATTGCTTTGCTCTAGAATTCAGCTGTGTGGAAGGTGGTTGTTGCATAGTGAAAACTAGAGGTGTAAGAAATCATGTGGTAAACATTCAAACGGGTACTCAGTTAGGCAAGCAGGCAGTGCCTGATTTGATTCTGAGAACATAAGGGGCAAGGGGAGGCCTGGATGTAGTTCTCTCTTCAAACTGGCATCAGCACTATCAGATAAGGTAAAAAAAAAAAAAATTAAAGGACCCCTGGATGGTTAAGTCCAGTCAAAGGTAACTATGGGGTAGGGCACTCACCTTGCTTCAGGCCGAGGGAGCCGGCGTTTGTCCACAGACAGCTTTCTGGGTTATGTGGCCAGCAGGACTAAACTGCTTCTGGTGCAATGGGACACCATTTTGAGTGCCAGAGCGCACCGAAACTCCTGTTTACCTTCCTGCTGCAGTGGTACCTATTTATCTACTTGCACTGGTGTGCTTTCAAACTGCTAGGTTGGCAGAAGCTGGGACAGAGCAACGGGAGCTCAGCCCGTCATGCAGATTTGAACCTCCGACCTGCTGATCAGCAAGCCCAAGAGGCTCAGTGGTTTAGACCACAGCGCCACACTCTGTTAAGTGTGCTGAAGCAGATTATATTGTTGTAATCCTTAAAACATTCTTCTTGCAAAGCAAATCAGTATGATTATCTCAATATTGTTGATGTGGGGGGAAATGAGATCTATCGAGTTCATGGCAAGGCTTTTAGTTTGGGGCTTCCTCATTTGTGGTTTTATCACTTAGCCACTGTGCTGGGCTAACGCTTATGATGAACACCCCCCCTTTCCTGTCTTCAACAGTGTGTTTCCTCTCTCTCAGTTACACTGCATTCTGCAGTGACATGGCGGATGAGAGGGGTGGTTGAGAGGAGAGGTTGTGAAGCCTGTGCAAGGTCATGCGCCATACATAGAGATCAAAATTCAAATGTCCTTCTGGGCATACCGTACCTCGAGAATAAGCTCTGCTGGAACAAAAGAATCCGTTTTATGAACAGAGCTGTTTCAGCTTTGAACCAAGAATTTCATGAGTTTCATGGGTAGCTCAGACAAATTTGAACCAAGAAAGAGGGTGGAAAAACAGGTGAACCACAACCAAGAGTATTCTTTGCTACTTAGGTAAATGGGACCTTCATTTTCTCCAGAGAAAAGTAAAAGAATGAAAGAGATGTAGTTTTCTTGAAATAAGTTGAAGGCAGAAACCTGGTTTCATGTTGCCCCCTTGTGGCTTTTACCTTTTCAGCAAACTAAATTTCTTGAAATGCTTTTCGATATGGCTTATTGTGTAATTGAAACATGCTATATACAATGACGCATTGCCAAGAATGCCAAGTGCCCTTGTATAATTGTACCCGGAGGGATGTATACCCAAAGGTTATCCTGTTCGTTACACTTCCTTAACCTGTTGTCAAAGAAGAGATGAGCAACAATACAATACTGTCTTTTCAAGGGCCTTGATTTGCCCCTGCCACCTCAGGAATGGTGCTTGGCTCCCTTTCACCATGTCCCGTCCTTTGTTAAGGCTTCACACCAGTGGTGAGTCCTTCCCTGTAATGGAGTCCTGAGATGCAGCCAGGTGGGCGGGGTATAAATAATAATAATAATAATAATAATAATAATAATAATAATAATAATAATAATAATAATATAAAGAAAAATCTATTTTGAAGGCCATGCACTTACTCATTCAAATGCTCTAACCCAGACCGCATCCTGTTGCCTCCTTCGGTCTTCCACTGCAGTCCTCTGCTGTTTATATTAGTGATTCAGCCTCTGCCCCACCACCAATCCGAAACAATCTAGTTTTTCACTTCTTCAGCTGCTTTAGTTAAATAGCACACAGTAGTGAGCATTGGTACCCACGGCTGACTTGAACCAGTTTGCAGCAGCCACTTCCAGTCCCTTTCTTCAGATTCATCCCCTTTCCCTTCCTTGATCAAGTTTCCTACTTCACACATTGATAGGTTGACTACAAACTGAGTAAAAAGTTTTGCTAAAGAATTCTGAGGATGACGGCATAAGACAAGTTTGCTATACAGTACAGACAAATGTGATTAGTCTACCAGCTTTTATATACCTGGAGTGGGGGTGGTGGTGGAGGTGGACGGGAGAGGTCAACTCTAAGACATGCTCAGTGCCTGCAGAAATCATTTCAATTCGAAACAAAACATTTCAAATTAGTTTGATATTGTTGATATCTTTGATTGTTGATTAAACAGAATCCTGCATACATAAACTGGAAGAAATACACAGAATACACAGGACCTTACCAAATTATTGACTGACAATACATGTGCTGTTGTTACTTGTTTCCTTGTGCTCCAAGACATTGCTTCCTTATCGTTCAAATAGCAATATTTTGTGTCTGGTAGATCAGATTCCCTTTCCATCCAGCTGTTGCGTCTTCTACTTGGTGGAATGTGAGTTCCAGGGGAATTTTGTCAGTGCCTGTGACATCACTAGAGACAAGTAACTTCTCAGAAGTTTTCGTTGCAATTAATTCTTTAGAAGCTCGGTGCCTTAGCACCTTACCGCACAAGAACACCCCCACCTGCCATTTCTAAAAAGTTGCAAATTCAGCTACGCTCCCCCAGCTCTGGTCCAAAGACCCTTCCATTTTGTGCATCTTTTTGCTTTTAGATTTTTATGCTTTATGCTCCTCCTCTCCACTGCTCCAGGGCACACATTTCCTGGTTGGTTTCTTTGCTTTTGAAAGCAAAGTTATAACACACACACTCTGCAGTGCAGCTGTTCCTCCAACTTGCTAATGACTTTTGATGTTACCTACTGCAGGACCCCCTTTGGCCTGCCAGGGTGTCCTTTTCGGCCCACGAGGCCATTTCCCCAAACCATAGGTGCCTGTCAATTAGCTGATGTTCTCCAGTGCTTGATCTTTTTGAAGTCTATAGCTTACACCTGGGTCAGGCAATTTCTGACTCTAGGCCTAATTTCAAAAGTTCTCTTCAAACAATAGAATAATCCAGGCTTCCTCAACCTCGGCCCTCCAGATGTTTTTGGCCTACAACTCCCATGATCCCTAGCTAGCAGGACCAGCGGCCAGGGATGATGGGGAGTGTAGTCTCAAAACATCTGGAGGGCCGAGGTTGAGGAAGCCTGGAATAATAGAATTGTAGAGTTGGAGGGTCATTTAGTCCCACCCCCATAAGCCATACACTCAATAAGATGAGTCTTCTGGCAAGAGCGATCTGTCCTTTCCCCAGCAGCCCACTTGGCAGGCAGGAAGAGTGAGAGAGACAGAAGAGGGCTGGTCCTAGCACATTCATGGATCTTAGCCCACCCATTAATGGCTTTGGTCCTGCCACAATGCAGATTTCACAGAATACCCTTGAGGAAATGCAGTCCTCAACAGAAGAAAAAGAATGTCCTCGCATGTTCACAGGTTTGGGTAAAAAAAATCCGTTCAAAGGTGTGTATGTATCAAATATGTTTTTGATCAAACGTTACCTAACTTGATTAATTGTATATAGGATGGTCCCAACGCCCCAAATGAATGAACATATGTACAAAAGCCTCTTTATTGTTGTTGCCTACTGAATAAAATTTCCATGGCCAGGCTAAATCTTCCTGGATGTGCTTCCTGAGAATCGAGACTAGTTATCAGCAGATCTAATTATTTTTCTTCTTTTCCCTCCCTACCTCTTTTTAAAAAAAATAAAAATACAGGAGAACTTCGACACATTACCAAACTGAAACCTTGGAGCCTCTTCGATGTTCTCGTGGAGAAGTATGGCTGGCCTCAGGAAGATGCCGCAGAGTTTACAGATTTTCTGGTTCCTATGCTAGAAATGGTTCCGGAGAAGAGAGCCTCGGCTGGCGAATGCCTTAGGCACCCTTGGTTGAATTCGTAGTAAAATCTCCAGATACCACGCTGGGCCAGCACCCGCTCCCCCCTAACATCAGACTTAAATGGTGACTGTTATAAATTCACTTAACAGGATCATAAATGAGCTGGCTTCAACCCAGATCTTTATTTTGCTTTGAGGTACTGTTTGACATTTTGCTTTTTGTGCACTGTGCTCCTGGGAGGAGGGTAGTCTTTTTGTCTTCAGCTAGTAGTTTTACAGACTCTCTGCAGAAAGAAAAAAAAAACACTTACTAATGTGTCTTTAAGCATTGTTTCTTGTGTTGTGTGGCATTCAGACATCAACTTTTTCAACAGAACATCCTTTATTCTCCCTTCATGTGTTTTGGCAGGTTTTGTAACTATTTATGGAAAATATTTTAGCTGAGTATTATATAATTTACAAGTGTGAGACATTATCAAGTCAGAATTGAGAAAAAACATACAGTTCTTTGGGCAAAGGGACATTGTTCTTGTAAAATAGTGTATGTAAATGCACCTTGTAAATGTTTATTTCCATTAAAAATGGGACGGGGACACAATTTTCAGAGTAAAGCTATTAAATCGAGAGTGACTTGTAGTGTACAAATTGCATGTAGTGGATTTCAAACTGCTTCGGGAGTTTCAAAAACTTTCCTTTCTATAGAGGTGACCACATTTTACCTGGAAAGGAAGTGGCTCTAATCTGCAAGATATTATTCTCCAGGAGACATCTTGAAGGAAGGCTAAAACTTTCAATTCAAAGGACAAATGGACAAAATATATCTAAGTGCTTTTTAGAAGAAGTGTCATTTGCTTTACAGTTGTGAGGTAAGGGCATGGAAACTTGGCACTGTGTTTTCATAAGGATGGTTTTTTGTGCTAGGCTTAAGAATTTGAAGAGCACATGTACAGCATTTTCCGTGCAGAATTATTAACATTGGATGAAAAAAGGTGCTCCGCTTGAGGAAAAGGGACAGAATAAATGCAAAACCTACATTACGGTGAAAGACCATGCACCTTCCATACATAGCTTTACATGTTTCTAAAACAAATTGCACTAGCTTATTTCCCCCCATGAATTGACATACCGAGGAACTAATATTCCTTTGTAAGTTGCACACAAAATTTTAAGTGTTTTCATACGAAAAAGCTAAGTAGATTCCAAAAGAGAACTCATAGGCAATACAGATTTTAGAATGTAAAATATGGAGGGGTATTTTAGCCTCTTTTAGAAGTCAGTGGAATGAATGTAAAATTATTTCTGGTTTTACACTTTGATTATGGTGCCACTTTTTCTTGACTTTGTCCATTTTAAATTTATTCACATGCCTTTGCAATAACTAGATTGTGAGACAATACCCCCGTGTTGTAACAATAACCAATTGTTTGAGGTGCTTGCAGTTGTCTTATTAAAGTGGTTGTTTTTCCAGAACTGTGCTGCTCCCTGGAATGTTTTGATAGCCGTGAATTCAAATGGTTCCCTAGAGTCATCTATTCCCTGGAAATGTCCTCCGTTGCCAGCTGCTGCATAAGATTTCCCCCTTTGCCTTTTCAAATGCTTCGTTTTGAAGAAAAGAGCAGCCTAAAAAGATAACAGGCATGTACTGCAAAATCGCTGCCCAAATCACATGTGCCAAAACCAAAGAGCAGTGGTCCACAAGGCTGGCCTTGTTTAATGCAGTGGCTGTATATGCGTCACTAGTAACCAAGGGATACTTTCAATTGCAGAGGTCATTTGCAAAAAGCATTTGTGGCAAGTCTCTTAAATTATTTCAGGTTACAGGACAAGGAGAGGCAAGGCTGTGCAAAGATGTTCAAATAAATGGTCTAATTTAACCGTTTTATATACAGTGGTGCCCCGCAAAACGAATGCCTCGCAAGACGGAAAACTCGCTAGACGAAAGAGTTTTCCGTTTTGGAGGTGCTTCGCAAAACGAATCTCCTATGGGCTTGCTTTGCAAGACGACAATGTCTTGCGAGTTCCTGCTGGTCCCCCCCCCTTTTTCTAAGCCGCTAAGCCGCTTATCAGCTGATCCGATCAGCAGATAAGCCTCTAAAAGCCGCTAATAGCGCTAATCCGCTAATCCTTCAATGGGCTTGCTTCGCAAGACGAAAAAACCGCTAGACGAAGAGAATCACAGAACGGATTCTTTTCGTCTTGCGAGGCACCACTGTAATGTAAATCTGCAGAATTTAAAAGTAGATCGATAGCCCTATAGACATTCTTCTCAATAGGTGGAATAAATCCTAATCAGAGAAGTCAACTCTATAGACCTGTTGACAGAAATAACAGCACTGACTAATCATAGAATCGTTGCAAGGAACCACAAGGGTCATCTAACCCAACCCCTACAGTGCAGGAATCTTTTTGCCCAATGTGGGCTTGAAACCACAATCCTGAGATTAAGAGTCTCATGCTCTTCCAACTGAACTTCCTTCAGTCTTAGGCTCATATATGGGACGCAAGCAGGAATGATTTATTGGAGAGCTGCTTTACAAAACCTCTAACATTACATTCTGTATGCAGCCCCTTATCTATTTGCATCCTGTATAGGATGGTGACAACATAGCTCCTGTAGACACTGGGGTGGAGGAGGAACTTGTTTAGCTTGCAGTCTCTTCCATATCCTCATTATTAGTTTGCATAATATATTCTGCTTCTCCCAGTATGTGCATTGATGCATAATTAATCTTTGACACAGAATCTGAATTAAGCATAAAGCATCCCCAATCACAGCCCCTCTTCCCTTGTTATATGTGAGAGCCCTACACTCCAAAACACACTTTGAACCTATAGCTGCCCTCTCGCCTATTGTTGCAGTCAGCTGGAAGGAATTTTAGCGTAAGCCCCACCTCAAGCCCATTACTGGGATCAGCTCCAGATCGCACAATCAATTTCAGAATCTTTGCCCTACTGAGTTTTTGAATTGGAAGTTAACAATTCAATACATTGCTAAATCTGTAATTTCAAATCCCTAAAATGATCATACCAAAGAGTACTATCATTCTAAAATCCAGTGTGATGCTAAGCTAATGCTGTGATAGGTGTGGCTAATGTATGCCAGTGGTGGCCAAACTTGGCCTGCCAGCTGTTTTGGGACTACAACTCCCATCATCCCTAGCTAACAGGACCAGTGGTCAGGGATGATGGGAACTGTAGTCCCAAAACAGCTGGAGGGCCAAGTTTGGCCATCACTGATGTATACTGCAGCATTATAAATGTTTTGTGTAGTCTTCCACTTCCAGCTGTTTGCAGCTGCTTCTTCACTCCTTTCTATACGAACTTCCTGCTCCCGGTTTTTCTTCTTTTAAAGGGCTCTGCAAACCAGGCGGAGGCTGCAAGAGTGTCTTCTAGCATTAACATGTTCGCCCTACAGCATGGGTGTGCATGGCACTGTCTCACTTAAAGGACAACTTTGTAAAGTGTGGGAAAAATACCATGCGGCCTCTAAAACTTGGTTCTGTGGTACAAAAACTGACTGATGGGCATGGAGTTCGCAGGGCTAATACTGGATTGAATCCATATGTGGACGAAAAAACACCTAGAAGTAATTTAGTTGCTTACCGTTACAGCTGTACTACCGTTGGTATTTATGTGCAAAATATTTAAATTTCTGGGGCATGTGACGTTACCTTGTGTATAGCAAATGCCTTTAGTCAACTAGATTCAATTCTTCTCCTGAGGATTATAGGAGGTACCCAATATAGGAATGTATAGATCAGTGTTTTACCAATGTCATTGGAAAAGAACTTGGGTTAAATTGAGATTTTATTTTTATTTCTTAAAGGCTGCTAGTGTCACATGCCTCACATTGTATGTTGCCTAGTTCCTCTTATCTGTTCAAATCTTTGAGATTTTAATATGCTGGAAGCAGGGTCTTAATTATTCAGACTTTTTCCAAAGCTATTTTAAAATACTTCCAAAGGGCAAAAATTGCAATCAGCTTATTGGTCTCACAAGCTCAACTTGTTTCACCGAATTATAAAACAAGTGAAACTGAGCATAGCTTCTGAAATTAGGATGTTCCACCTTGTTAACTGTAACTTCAGATTTTACAGCGTAAAACTGGAATGCATACAGCTTCTTCATTAAAGTATTTTTTCTTATTAATTTGCAATCATTCTTATAACTGCGAGGCTTATCACTTGCTAAATCTTGGGCCAAGCAGTATTTTTTCCATATGAACATCTGTCTGCTCTTCTGGGGGTGCTATAGGCTGCTGTGTAAAAAGAAATCTTGCCTTTAGTCATCTGCCTGCATAACCTGCATTTATTCAGAAGTGCTTTTTCATGTTCATCTGTTGGTGAAGCAAATGAGGGGACAAAATCTTCATCCTGCATTTGAGAACTGATCACGGGTGAGAGCCATTTCTGTTCTACATTTTATCAGCATCAGGATCTCTGGACTGTGGCAGGTATATGAAACCTGTATATTATTTGTTAGCTTGCCCATTACTATCTATGGTGTCTCTCTGTTAGTGCTTGTTCCAGTAGAGCAAATGTGGTTAAACTTTGTTCCTCCGGATATTGAACTACAACTTCCATCAGCCCCGGCAAACACAGCCAATGCATTGCCTGGGATTATGTGTGGTGTAGTTCAGCAGTATCTTCGAGGCCAAAGGTTCACACCTGCAGTAGGCTATAAGACAGGCATGGGCAAACTCAGCCCTCCAGATGTTTTGGGACTACGACTCCCATCATCCCTGGCCACTGGTCCTGTTAGCTAGGGATGATGGGAGTTGTAGTCCCAAAACATCTGGAGGGCAGAGTTTGCCTAGGCCTGCCGTAAAAGTACTGACAGCAATGAGACATGGAACAGAGAACAATGGCCGGCAGTCTATTTTGTAAAGGGCTGGTGGTTAAACAGGTGTGGGACTACCCATACTACTTACATTTTCACAATTGCCCCCGTAAGTAACCCACTTCCACCACACTGCCCTATGAGATGGCAGTAGATGCAATGACCCTGGGCCATTGGCCCTGCCTGTTAATATGGTAGTGTTGCAAGCTGCTGATGGACCCTTTGTGTAGCATGGTAATGGGGTTCTTAGAGATGTAGGAATGGCCAAGAGGCTTAGATAAATGGCTTCCCTGGCAGGATGAGACTTTATCCTGTACTAAGAACATCAAGAGCTTGCTGGAACAGATCAATGGCCCATCTAGTCCGGTATGATCTCATGGTGTGCCAGATACCTGCTCAAAACCTGCAAGCAGGATTCCCTACCTGCAGTTTCCCTTTCTAGTGTTTCCAGCAACTGGTATTCAGAAGCACTGCTGCCTCCAAATATGGAAGCAGAGCAAGCCATCAATAGCCTTTCCCACGATTTTGTCATACCCTGTTTCAAAGCCATCTAATTTCATGGCCATTTGCTGTCTCCTGTGGGAGCAAGTTCCATAGCTCAACTTATGTGCTGCACAAAGTACTATTTTTCTGTTGTGAATCTTTCCACGTCCAGCTTCTTTGGATTTCCACATATTCTAGTGTGCGGGGCGGGGGGGACTTGTCTCTCCATGCCATGCCTAATTTTATTAACTTCTATCGCATTGCCTCGTCTTTCTTCTCAACTAAAAAGCCCCAAATGCTGCAGCCTTTCTTTGGAGGGGAGTTGCTCCACCTCCTTGATCGTTTGAGTTGCCCTTTTCTGAACCCTGTTCAACTCTACAATATCCTTTTTGAGATGAGGTGACAACTGTACTCAGTATTCCAAACGTGGTCACACTATAGAGTTGTATAATGGCACTTTGGTATCAGCATTTAATTTCTTGATTCCTTTCCCAATGATCCCTAGCATGAAACTCATCACTGTGCATCGAGCTCTCTATTATGGCCCAAAGGTCTCATTTCTGGTCCATCACTGCCAGTTTATACCCCATCAGAGTATATGTGAAATTAATATTTTTTTGCCCCAACATTCATAACTTTGCACTTGTTTACGTTGAATTAACATTTGCCATTTTACCACCTATTCACTTGAGTTGAAGAGGTCTGTTGGAGCTCTTCACAATCTTTTTAAAATAACCCTGAACTATTCCATGACACCAGCAAACTTGGCTACCTCAGTGCTCACTCCTATAGTGTTGGAAAAGCACATTCCAGTACCAATCCTTGTGGGGCTCCACTTTCTACTCTCCTTTTGGAGAACTGCCCATTTTCCCCTACTCTTTTCTTCCTGCAACTTAACCAATTCCTGAACATAAGAGCATCACTTGAGCTTGGCCAGGATTTTGGGCAGTTGTAGAGAGAGAAGCTTCTCTTCTATGGGAATTGAGGTTCTCCTTGGATTAGTGTTCCTCAGAATGTTACTTATCACAGTGGTCTCGATATCATTTTTCTTAAACAGCAAGTTATCAGGAACTATTATTAAAACTGACATAATTGTGATTTATTAACATGAATTAAAATGCCCAACCAGTGCTGCAATGTGACAGTATATTAAAAAAAATTAAAGTTCATATACTGTACTACTTCCACAAAGATCACACGCTTTTGCAAAAGACTCGTATGTACAATACTATATCAAATGAGAAGCATAAAGCAGTTTTACACGCAAAAGAAACAGTATTTACAGCACTTGTCAGAGACATTAGAAACAATCTATACATTAAATTACAATGTCTGCAAAGAACTGTTGAAATAAGAGCCATGTCCACTCCAAACTATAAAAATCTGTATTGCATCTTCTATCTATATGCACACAAAAACTGTTTGACCGATGGAAAACCTGTTAGTGCCATCACTTAGCTGTGTACTTTAATTACATATGTATAAAAAGTAAATATAGAAAACATTCACTAAATGAATTTAACTGCAACAATAAAATTTAAAGTTACGCAGCATCAAATCTACTGCCAGAACGAACAGCTGGAATGTTCACATACAAAATAAAAAATGCCTAATACTGGCTCAAGGGCACAGTTTCAGGAATTTTTAAAAGCAAAAATGGAAAGAATACAATGAGAGTGCGCGCACTGGCGTTTGCTTTTATACAAAGTATCATGTACAAGCTTTAAAAAGTACCTTCAACAGGTACATATGAAATATACAGTTTTTTACAGAACATTTTTAAAATGTTTAGAAGCAAGGGGTCCATTTTAATGCCACCCTGACCCATGATAATTGTTTTGAAAAGTTGGTGGCACCTGTGCTCTGTGAATAGGTATTTGCCCAGGCACCGGAGATGCCTGCTGAGGTCCTTGCACACTGTGAGGAAGGGATACAGAGCCAGGATGAGGGCAGAACCCGGAAGCGGTCGGTGTTGGAATACTGCTTGGTCCTTGAGGCTGGATGTGAGGCCCCTGACCTGGGAGTGGGCAATGAGGTCCCGTCCCAGCAGGCTGATGCTGAGGTCCAGGCCCCAAAGGGGTGTGATGAGGCTGCGAGGGGTAGGAAGTGACTGTTGAGTGAGCGCTGGAGGGGAAGAGTGGGGGCCCCTGGTGAGATGCGTGGTGCAATCCTTGCGCCGATGCCGTGTGATGCCCAGAGCCTAAAACGGTGGCAGGTGGCGGCGGAGGAGGCGGCGGAGCCGAATTGACTACGTGCTGGTGTTGTGCTTGCAAACCTTGGTGGCCTGTGGTGGGGTGAGTCGGATGGTGGTGAGGAAGGGGACCAGGCGGCGGAGGAGGCGGCGGAAGATGGTGACCGGCAGCTTGAGAATGGATGTGTGACCCTGGAGCCACCACATGGGCCACGGGATGCTGCTGATGAGAACTTTGCTGCTGCACAAGATGGGGTCCCGGAGCAGGGGGCGGCGGTGGGGGCGGCGGCGGAGCCCCGACAGCTGGAGTCTGGTGGTGAATACTGGGGTTCGGAGATGGCAAAAAATGCCCACTGGTGACATGGTGCCCTGAAACTGGCTGCTGGCATGTTGTGCCGGCAAGTGCTTGGTTTGGTCCAGAGGGAAAGACAGTTTGTTGGGGGGGTATGCTACTTTTTAACTGGCTGTAATTTTGAAAGTTTCCTGAGGGGGCTTGCTGGTTTTGATAGTAAGTAGAGGAAGGGGGCGGAGGCGGGGGCGGAGGCGGGGCGCTCGCGTTCAAATTTTGTTGGTGAAACTGGCTGTAAGAGACGGAAGAGGTTTGGGGGAACAGCGTTGCGCTGGGTTGCTGCTGGGTGCTAGGCTGAAGGCTCTGCGTCGCCGCATAGAAACTTCTGTGAGTGTCCCTTTGAGGCGTTCCCACTTGAGGTGACTGAGGATGATGAGGTCTGCATGGCGATCCTAATTGTTGTGAAGGGGGCTTTGGTGAAAGGTAGCCGTGTTGAACAGGGGTGTGGGGAGTCGAGGGTTTGGGAGGATTCTCTACCTGGGGCGAAGGGGGACAGTGTAGCTTCAATGGTGCAGAAGGCAGCTTTTGCGAGAGCTGATCTGCTGCGCTGCGCGAATGGGGCTGGGACGGGTGGTTTTTGGAAAGTGCTTCGGCGTTGTTTGCCAGCGGTTTCTGTGGCTGGTCAGGTTTGGGGTGAGTTGTGTTCTCTGCCTCTGGAGCATCCTGTTTTGTGGGTGTTTTCCCAAGTGATTGGACAGGAGCTACAGGACTTGGTGAAGAAGTCTACATGAAGGAAAAAGAAAAACAAACATGTAACTTCAGTTTAAAGCATATCCATATCCTTATCTTCAGAGCTATGGACGCAATGCAGGCTTGTTCAACTAGTGAGGTTTACGGGGTTCAATGCAACACTTCTTACTCCTGAGGATAGCAGACAAAAACAAACTTTGAAATCAAATTTAAAGAAAAATGGGACTTTTGTGGTGCTTGATATAAATAGCAGCAGAAGCAAGTGACTATCCGGCTTGTAAACAATATTGTGTAGTTACTCACTGGATTAGCTACTGTTCCTCCTTTAGATGTGCATCAATGAGACAGATGGATAAAGAGTCACTTTTAAGCTTTTAAATGCTTATATTAATTAATTTCACAAACATGGATTCTTGCCAGCATCTGGCAGTGAGTATATCTGCATTCAGGCAAAATTCAGAACATCAGTTTTAAGCTATAGTGACCAGGAAAGAAGCAGGGACATTCAAGCCATGTATGTGTGCATTCACTAACGTGAAAATATTTTGTATAGTAGTACCTTGCTCACTTTTAAAGGACTCTTGCAAGCCTTCAGAGAAGTATCTGGGGACGGACATTCACTTGTGGGCTCAAGATTTTCAGGATCTGCAATAAGAATTACTGTAAGTCTATAGACAGAAGTATACAACGGTCATGAAGATGTCTGACTGGATGGATTAAACTTTCAAGTTTGAATTTTAAAAATCAAGCTTGAAGCATTCTTAATAAAATGATATGAATACAAGATCAGATGGTGACCAGTAATTACATTTCTTCCTGCTCAATCAGAAGCAGACCAAACACAACCATGAAATTCCTCAAAGTTCAAAGGAGCACTTTCAGGATCAACCAAATGTTTTCTTACCAGAGTCCTTGTCTTTCCTATGATCACTAAGAAGCAAAGCTCGCTGATAACTTCGTTCCCTCACTTGCTCCACTGAAGTTGAAGCAGTCCTTCAAAACAAAAATGAATGAAGTCTTAGTTTGCGGGATAATTTTTTATTGAAAAAAATGTATCTCCCTACTGCTCAGGAGAACACTTACCGTATTTTTCGCTCTATAACACGCACCTGACCATAACACGCACATCATTTTTAGAGGAGGAAAACAAGGGAAAAAACATTCTGAATGAAACAGTGGATGTATCATTTTTGTGCTTCATGCTGTGGCCACAGACATGTGATCTGATGGTGAATTTGGGGTACCCAATGCAAAAATCCTGAGAATTCCTGTGGATCCATGCTTTGTAACCACGTTTTTGCACCATTGCAGCCCCAGGCAACAGTGGGTGCGTGATTTTTTTGGTGCAGGCTGTAGCCATGGACATGCTATGTGATCTGATGGTGAATTTGGGGTGACCCAATGCAAAGATCCTGAGGATCCATATGGATCTATGCTTTGTAACCACATTTTAAGTGGGGAGCGAAGGAAAAACAAAGAAGGGACATGAGAGGGGTGTGCAGAGAAGCAGCTGGCTAAGAATGCAGGAGAGGGATTTAAGGGAGGGAGGAAAGGAAGGCAAAAGTTTCTCCCCACCCAAGCCAGCCATCTCTCTCTCTCTCTCTCCCTCCCCCTCTCTCTCCCTCCCGCCCCCCCTCTCTCTCCCTCTCCCCCAGCAGCACCGGAGCACAGAGAGGAATTAGAAGGAACGACACTCTGCTTTCCCCTCTGCTTGCCTGGAGGGGAGGGGCTTTCCCTGCTCTTTGTTCCGTTTCAGCAAACACAGCAAGGAAACAGAGGAGGGTGGGCAGTAAGACCCTGAGGCAGAATGCAGGAAAGCAGCCGCTTCCTCTTTTCAGGTTTCCCTTCTCCGTGAAGCGCGATTTGATTTTTGCCTGATTTTTCGGCTCCAGGGACCACACATTCGCTCAATAACACGCACAGACATTTCCCCTTCCTTTTTAGGAGAAAAAATCTGCGTGTTATAGAGGGGAAAATACGGAAGTTGCATGGTACACGTCAGGCGGATTCGAACTGCCGACCTTCCGATTGGCAAGCCCAAGAGGCTCACTGGTTTAGACCACAGCAGCACCCACATCTGTTATTTTATTTTTATAGAATGTAGTACTCTTAATCTCTCAGCAAATCCATGGGAACTAAGGAACGTGGAGTACTAATACAGCCTTTTCCAGCTAAACCTTCCTTTAAAAGTAGTTATGACTGGTGCTTTAAGGGGGAAAGGTCACAGCGAGCACTTCCCATGCAAGCACGGCTTGTGTTCTGCCTGTTTCTACTACACAAATTGTATGGAAGATGGCCCCCCAGTGCTCAAACCCTTAAAGGCTGACGCATACATTTCTTAGGGTAGCAGAAGGGCACCTTGTTAAATTTTAATCAGTCTGAAATTTCACCACCCTATTTTGAGGCTCTGAACACTTGTGTTACTCAAAAGTCATCTTTTCCTTTGTAATAGCCCTCAGTTTAACAGCAACTTATTTAGAGGAGCTTACCACTGAACCTCTGGATCGTTCTTCTCACTTGAAGCTTCTTTCGATGAAGAGGAGTTTTCTGTTTCTTCTGAAGTGGTGCTATAATCGGTGGCTGGCAATGGTAAAGGGAGGCTAGCCGTGTGCTCCCGCTCAACTGGCTCCCCGTTCTCGCTGCTGTTATACCCGTCGGCAGAACCACCGTTGTTCCCTCCACCAGCAGAGTGTGGTGATATGGTTAGAAGGGGAAAGCTTTCTGCCTTGGAGCCGCTTTTTCTGGCTTCTCGTTGCCTCTTGCGGTATTCTAGAAGCGACACCTATGGGAAAAGTGGAAAGAACAGTTGTGGGATGTCTCAACTCAAACTGTTTTGACAGTTCCCCCAGATTTCTTTCTAGGCTATTGTAAAAGTGGAGTTTGCATAATCTTGAAGAGAAAATCCAACACAGAATCTGGTTGCAAAGTGGCTGGCATTAGTTTTGAGGAGAACTCTTTTGCAAAAATGAATCTAAAATTAGAATGAGTAAGAGAATGAGCATGTTTGCACATAACGATGACCCAAGCTTTCTGATTTATTGTGGCTGTTGCAATTTAGGAAGCAACAATCCACAGTCCTTAGTTCAGACATAGCATGAACCCAAGGCTCCTTGGTTGTTTATCTTGCTTGAGCCTAGCAAGGAGTGAAAAGGGAGCAACGAGGCAGTGTGCACTAGTATGCACCTCATCCCTGGCAAACCAGAAAGTGCAGGCAACTGACAGGCTAGTTCCTAGCACTGTTCTGCAAATACTTGTGTGAGAGTTTGCATGGTGATGGTAAGCGGTTAATTCTGTAACCGTTCTTCCACTTCCACTGGTGCAACCAGAAAAACACATCTGGCTGCATTTTACTTTTATAACACAATGCTCCAGTACAAGGTACCAAACACTCCTTCGGTGGGCTGAAGAGGACTTCTACAAGTGAAATTGCACCCTTTTGATCCAACCTAATGACCTGCAGCAATCGTAATAAAATATTTTTGGGATACTGCATACTGGACTTCCTACATTAGAACAAACGGTGAAGCAGAACTACTGAAAATGTCCTTTTACAGTCTGAGCAATTCCCCTCGTTTCAGATTAACTGGGGCAGTAACAGTTTTCAGAATCTTAAGTATATGCATCATAACTATTTGGTTTGTCTGTCTTAAAATACTTGCCCCAGCATTAATGGCTAAACTTTCTGCTAAAAACGAACCCTTTCCATGTGTTTCATTTTTATCAGGACACCAGTTTAGCTACAGGGAAGCAGCGCTCCCATTGCTCCCTTCCTACTGCAGCTTCCTTTGCCACCATTCCAGAGGGTTTTCTGTCCCTCATTAGCTTTTCGCGGGGCTGTAGCATGAAGGGGGAGGTTGGAAAACCCTGTTCCAAAAGTGGAACACTCTGCTCATAGAATTGAGGATCAAAGCCACAGCCTTTGTATTCATATCATAATCATACGCCTCTTTGGCAAATCTCAGAATGGCTTACAGAAGGTCACCTATCCAAGGCACCTGCTAAGCCTCAACAAGGCTGCATTTATGAGATGATTCTAGACCATTCCCTACTAAATTTCATGTCACTGGGGGTGTTTTGATCAAAAGGTATTATTTTTAATTATTCAATTATTTTAAAGGTATTCCAGGTTCCATATCTGCAACAGTTATGTATTGTACAAAGAATTTCCTCTAAGCTAAAGAAAATCAATTCTCCTCAAAACTAGTAAATACAGACTATAAATTTTATTTTTGTTCTCGAAGCTGAACAAACACTAAATGGCATGATCTAGACAAACGTAGGCATCCTTAACATTAATTTGATAACTTAGAACTTTAAATGCTCAACTTAAAATACTAAGGCTACAATCGTAAACCCATTTGAGAATGTCTCCTATAGTAAATAGAAGCACCTTATCTAATTTTGTCTTGGCAGAAAAGGTACAGATATAAAAAAATGAAAGTGTGAATTTATACTTAAAGGTTGTAACCTTTTTCTTTTGTGGAGGATTCTGGGGTGTGCAATTTCCGTCCATCAAGCTGTCACTACTGACAGTTCTTCCAAAGCCAGCTGCGAGTCCATCTTCAGAAGTACAAAAAACAGGTGTTTCCATGAACATGCCGCCTCTGGCATCATCTGGAATCAGGCACTTTGATTCGTTTATTCGGAATCCACCTCCTACCTCCAGCTGGTGTGAAGGAGTTAAGTCCCTCAGATTAGAATTCATTGAGAAATTTACACCTGTCCTGTCGGGACTCTTTACCCAAGTTGGATAAACTGTTCCCCGTCCACAGTGACCAGTTTCCAGCTGGCTGCTAGCATCAGTCCTATCATGGCAGGGGTTGTCCAAAGTTTTATGCAGTGCACTTTGCTCAATTGCTTCAAGTCCCAACTGGAGGTCTGAGGCCGTTTCGTTTTCTCCGGAGCATTGCCTGGCGCCATCAGTCCTATTTCTTGGACTGGAATATCCAATAGTCTTTATTTCTTGCAGGCACATTTCTGTTAGATTGGAATTTCTGAAAGGGTTGAGTGCTAGCATTGCTGATGAGGACCGGTCAAATCCCTGCACACCGAGAGAGAAGCAATTAAATGTAACACACAATGTCTGAGAAAAGTAAATGAAAATGATAGCCCCGTATGAACCTAGCTGAATGTTATTTCATTGATGGCTCCATTGAAGTATTTTTTTAATCTATCCATTTATCTATAAAATCCTAATGTGCCACTCAATTTTTGGTTATTGTGCCTTTAACACAGATGTGGTCCATATATGGAAGGTATGTCAATGCATAAAAAATATTGGAACTCAACACTGGTGTAGATTACAGGAATTAGAGAAATGAGACCCTGTAGTAATTCTGAGATATTTGGAAAATATGGGTTTGAGGCAGGAGATTGAACTGCTTATGCCAATGAACATGGTGGGATGGAGATTATTATTATTATTATACTCAATATTGAGAAAGGATTTAAAGGATCTGGATTATTTAGTTTGGCTACAATGGTGGGTTTATCAAGATGCATTTTTTCATGTTCTATGCAGTACTACATGCTTTCTGTAATAGGTTTGTCAGCAAAATGCAAGAAAAAATAATTTTGTAATACTGGGAAACTGAAGAAGCTGCTTTGTGCCAAGCTAGATTATTGCTCTGCATTGTCTACACTCAACTGCAGTGACTCTCCAGGGTTTCAGATAGAACTCTTCCTGTTTTGCATAGAGATGCCAGGGATTAAACGCAGGACCTTTTGTGCTCTGCTTCCAATTCTTCCCCAAACAATTATTAGCAGCGGTTCATAGCTGGGAGGAAGATTTGCAAAACACATATAAGCCTTTCCCAGTAACTTCTTACAGTTCTCCTTACCTCTTGATTATACGTTCGCCTCTTAACTTCTGGGGAACTTTCAGGTGAAGAAATATTCTGCATTAAAAAAGTTAAGCATGGAAGTTTTATTTTAATGCAAATCACAAATGAAAGCATCTCATTTTTTAAACAACATCTAAACTACCGTATTTTTCGCCCCATAGGACGCACTTTTCCCCCTCCAAAAATGAAGGGGAAATGTGTGTGTGTCCTATGGGGTGAATGCAGGCTTTCACTGAAGCCTGGAGAGCGAGAGGCATCGGTGAGCACCGACCCCTCTTGCTCTCCAGGCTTCAGGAAGCTATCTGCAAGCCTTGCAAGCATGGCGGGAGGTCCCACCGGGCGCGCGAGGCTTGGGGCGGCAGCCTGTTGCCCGAAGCACGCGCAGCCCTCCGGAGGGCTCCCCGTGCTCCGGGCGAGTGTCCGCAAGCCTCGTGCGCCTGGCGGGACCTCCCGCCTGGTGCGTGAGGCTTGGGGTGGCAGCCTGTCGCCCGAAGCACGCAGAGCCCTCCGGAGGGCGCCCCGTGCTTCAGGCAGGTGTGCGCAAGGCTTGGGGCGGCAGCCACGGCTGGGGGGGAAATAAATTTTTTATTCATTCCCCCCCCCCAAAAAAAAACCGAGGTGCGTCCTATGGGCCGGTGCGCCCTATAGGACGAAAAATACGGTACTTTGTTTCATTCTGCCTCCCTGAAATATATGCTAGGAGTTAAAACTTCTCTGAATTTTGTCTAACCCCCTTCTAAAGACTGGATTGGTAGCCATTACCACACGTCCCACCATTTGCTAAGATAGCTGGGGGTTTTTTATATAAAAAAAACTGTCAATGCAAGTTGATTAATCAGGTAATAGTATAGAATATACAAAAGCTCACCTCAAAGTGCATTGCATTTCCATGTACACATGGAATCACTGGCGTAACAGGTGAGTAAATGGGCTTATAACCATTCCTACAGGTTTCATCTTCTGCTTTTATTCTAGGAGGAGTTGCAAACAGCAATGGATCTGAGGCAGAGAGATCAGCATGGGTTGGTGTGGCATATGGAGAAGGAATAGGTGTAGATGTTTCTGAATAGGCAGAATCCGACAGCTGATAGACTCTTCGTTTTTTTAGCGGTGTTGTCAGGTCTGCATGTTATGAAGGCAAACAAAAAACAACAATTGATGCTTTCTTGTTAAGCCATCAAGATTTGAACACAATTATTAGGTTCCATCAATAAACCGTTTTTGTCCAATCCCCTGCAATGCAGTAATCTCGACTAAAGCATCCAGAGTCCATGTGCACATTTGGAAACCTGGGAAACTGTCTGACTAGACACAAAATATAGCAACTTGCCCAAGGAACCTTGAGTACAATACAGAGATTCGACATGAGTCTCAATTGCCAAACCAGGTATCTGCCCCCACAAACTACTCGTTCCACAGAAGGAAAACTAGCTATGATTGGAGAAACGCACACACCCAACTCTACCTCCTTCCACCATCCCACCAAATGCAGAACAGGCAAAACATTCCCAGTCCATCAAGTGGGTCCCTAAAACTTGAATGGTTGGCTAGAAATCAATACATTGGTTTCCAGATGCTTCACTCTGTTCTTTCCATTTCCACAAAGAATGCCTTTCAGAACACATGGAGCTCAGAGGTACTCTAAGGAAAGAGGAAACCCAGCCAGATGGGCGGGGTATAAATAATAAGTTACTATTATATTATTATAACTAGAGACCTGCAATTTACTTTCCCACAAGCCCAGTTCTCCACAAGGTGGTGGTGGTGGTGGTGAGCTATAGATCCTAGCTTGAGATAAAGGCATATATGTCAGATTTCATGAACGGATTGTGATAGCAAAATATCTCAGGGCAGCGCTCTTCTATTTAATCTTGGTCACACACACACAGGGTACAGGGTGTTCTGTTGGTGGAAGCAACTGAACTTTCAAGCAGAGTGTGACTATATTCTCCAGCAGGAAAGATGCCACTAACCATGAACATTTAGTACAAAAGTAAGTAGAGAGAAGTGGTTGCCCAACCAGGTTCTTAAACATCAGATCCCCTGCAAGTTTGATGAAAAGGGTTAATCCATTTCAGAGGATGGCTTGCACCATATCACAAAAATCCTTACCTGATAAAGAACAACTGTCATTTAATAACAAGGGACTTCTACTTTCACCATTGACTGTGGGACTTCTAGATCTTTCATGAGATGGTGAATTAAACCTATCTACAGCTGTTGTGTTTTCTTCTTCCAGAGCTTGCTTCAACCAACGCTGGGGGGGAAAAAAGAATATAATTAAACTCTAGTCCGTGGGTACCAAGTGAGATCCATTATAATTATTGATTTAAATCATTTCCAGGCCATGTGCATTTTTTTTTTTTAAAAACTCACCAGTCTGTTTTACAAATTGATATAAGACATGACACAGCATAAACTTTTACAAGGCGAACAAAAAGTGGACTAAGTTGTTATTTAACAGTTCATGGAAAATAAGGTATTTATTTGACGACGAAATCAAAAGGTGAAGGTAAAGGGACCCCTGACCGTTAAATCCAGTCATGGACGACTCTGGGGTTGCGGCGCTCATCTCGCTTTATTGGCCGAGGGAGCCGGCGTACAGCTTCCGGGTTATGTGGCCAGCATGACTAAGCCTCTTCTGGCAAACCAGAGCAGTGCACGGAAACACCGTTTACCTTCCTGCCGGAGCGGTACCTATTAATCTACTTGCACTTTGACGTGCTTTTGAACTGCTAGGTTGGCAGGAGCAGGGACCGAGCAACAGCTCACCCCGTCGCGGGGATTCGAACCACCGACCTTCTGATCGGCAAGCCCTAGGCTCTGTGGTTTAACCCACAGTGCCACCCACGTCCCTTCTAATGAATAGGTAGCACTATGCAAAAGCCTTTCACCAGTAGCCACCTGCCTTATCTAGTCTGTAGATATTTCACAAGATTTAAGAAATAGCTATTTGTCTTAATATCAAAAGGAGGAAAAACAAAAAGGAAACACTACCTTCTTGCAAGAGCCAATGTTTTCCACAGGTTCTTTTCTGCGCCTCTTTTCCGAAAGGAATGGCGATGTAAAACGAATATAGTGCTTAGGAGTAGTATATACATGTGGGCTGTAAGTGAGACCGGGCAAAGAATTCAGCTGTGTAGCCAAAACCTCAGGATCTGTCGTTATACGCAGGGGCCTTTCTGAAAGGCTGTCCGTCGGTTTTCCTGTCTTCTCGTTCTTCTCACTTAACCACTCACTCACCAAGTGCTAAACAGAAAAAGGAAAAGTCAACATAGCCCTTCTGCTGAAGGTAGTTATCAACTGCACATTAAGACCATGTTCAGTACTATGGGAGAGTGCAAATACTAAAGTAACTAATGAAGCTGTAACTGCACACAGATACACCATTTATAGGTTCACTGGTAATCCAAGTAACTGACCAGGTTTGCACAATCAGGTTAATGGCTTCTAAACAAGTAAGTTTGTAAGCCACTTTAAACCCTTGGCTTTGCATCATATAGCTTGTTTGAAAGCCATTAACCTTAATTCCTGATCAAATGGGGAAACCGGGGCTTCCTTGCTAGTTTCCCTGCTCACAGGAAGGAATTGTGAGTGGGTACCCAGAGCTCATGCGTATTCTGTCTTATTAAACCAGTATTTAATTGTGTAGACATGGCTGCTGTGTCAAGGTAAAATATACTAGACGGCAAGAGCTGATTTGCTGTCAAATCCTAGAAAGTGGTAAATTTGTGGCAAAATGCCACTGTTTAAAAGTTTTAGCCAGCGATGCTGATGTCAGCTTTTTTTACTAATGCTACTGAGAAACAACCTGCATTCTTAAACTAAGTGATGTGTGTACTACAAGCATCAGCAATTGTTTTTAATTTACTTGTTCCTAAGTTTTTCTGTCTAAATGCATGCAGGGTGGCGTGGTGTTCTTGTACAAGAGGCCTTCCCTTGTGTTTTTTTTTCTAATGGGTGTCAACATTTTTACCACACACAAGCCCTGCCATTCTTTGCTCACTGAGGCAACAACCTAAAACACACTCTTAATTCAGTGGGACTTATTTCTGTGTAAACGTGAACAGGATTGGACTGTTTAAGCCAGATCAAGCGGCTTCTCCTCTCTTTATCTTAAGAAAAGTTTGAATTTAAAAATGGGACTTTCCTGGAGCTGTTCAGGTGGCAGCAGTGACCAGGAATAGACCACCCTTTCAATTTATCCAGTTACTCAAGCCTTGTTAATATCCACATTGGGCTACTGCGACATGCTATCTGTATGTAGCTGCTGTTGTAAACATCAGAAACATATTTCCCGGTTGTTACTGCAGGCTCTAGAACTCTCTCCTTGAGAAGCCTGCCTGTTTCTCTCTGGTCTTCTGATGAATGCCCCCTCTTAATTCAGAGGCCTCTGGTGCTATGGCAGAATCCTTACCTATTATTTACTGGTAATATTGCATTATTTAATATTGCTGTGCTGTTGTGCTGCATTCACTTCATTTAACAGTTTTGTTTTTGTTAGTTGCCTTGGGTATTTTACACAGAAAGGCAGGATAAAAATAAAAATATTACAAACAATAAATCTACAGCTGCTGGCATGCACACAAAAGAATATGCCCGGCCATTATAGGGAATGGGAGACATACCTCACAAATTTGTGTCCAGCCCTTCCCATCCTTCTGGTCAAGGAATGTGAGCTGCAAGGAATGTGTTCCCTGAATGAATTGAGAAGGGAGAGGCTGGACTGGGATATAGGCTTCCCGGAATGCTCAGGTATGCTGAACATCCATGCATATGTACCACAGAGGAAGAGGGAAACTATAGAAACCCCTCCATAGATGCTGCTCTGCATGCACTGAACTGGAGCAATCCCGCAGTTAAAAGATGGCCACAAACTTTCATTTCCCTTTTTAGGATTTTGTTTCTACTTAGTGGAAAAGAAGCACCGAAAAACAATGACTACTGCACTGGCTCTATTTCTGTGACACCTAGATCACTATTTCCTTCCAAGCTAGCAGCAACTGAAGGCAAACCCAACCCAAGAAAACTACTGACTGTTAGCAATGCCATGGCCTACGGTTTCACAGAAAAAGCCTAACATGAGCTCTTTCAATATCTTCATAGGGAGGCTATGCTGTGTTTTCTCCCTCTCAGTGGAAGGCAAACTCCAGACCTAGGAGTCCTCACAGGAGATGCATCCTATAGGACAAAATAAGAGATGTCAACTGTTCCTGCTTACAGACAGACACTCAAATCATGACGTAGGCCCCTTAAGGTGCAATAATTCAGTGTTGTGATCTTCCCTACCCTGAAAGTCATTGCATTCACTTCTCCTAGATAGGAGGGTAACTCCTGGGCGGTATCAGGAAGTATGGAGACCTTTTAGCCTTCCCTTCATTTTCTGACTTCAAAAATTAAGTCAGCATTCCCTGCCCAAAATCATTGGAGGCGGAGGAGTAGTCCCACCACCCAGAGGTCTTCACTTCTTGGGCCTTTGTGCAGACCTACCTTAACATATTTCGTTGCTTTTTTGAGGTCTCTCCAATGTCTTGCACCTCTCCCTATTTACCCATCTCATGATGGCATTCTGGTGTCTTGGGTGGGGGTGGAGCCCCCTCCTGTTAACAGGGGCCCCTGATCCTTACCCAAGGTTTCCTACCAGAGACTCTGTCTCATCTTCTGCCTTCTAGTATCCAGGTTCCTCCCTATTTTTCCTAGGGGAAGTGACGTGTACAAGAGGAAGAAAGCACGCTTGCCTTCTTTAAATAACGCATCTCAGAACCCTGCAAGGTCTTCTTGTGGTACCCCTGCATTACTGCACTTGCTCAAACAAGAAACCACTGCCACTCCCTCCTCCTCCTCATCCCAAAACAGAGCTGATAACCAGTATATTCCTGATTAAATGCTGCCCTGAGCTGCTTTGCAAAGAACATCACAGCAGACATTTAATACACAAATGAAAGTATCCGTTTAAGCTTAGAAATACACTTACCTTTTTTGTTTTAGGATATTTAGTAGGGCATTTGTTAAGTGCTGGGGGTTCTGGTTCAGGAACAATTTCAGGAACAGTTGTCTCAGTTTCAGGCTCAGCTGAAAGTGCAGTGTTTTCGGGTTCATTGTGCTGTGAACTAACTTCCACATCAGGAGAGGATGGTTGAATATCTGAACACATGCTAACAGTTCTGTGCCTCCTCCGCTGCTGTCCGATATGAGTTCTGCTCCGAGAGAAACTTTTTCTCTGTTTTGTCCTATTGACTTTGGCAGGGGTTGGCTTAGTGGCAGTTTCCTCTTTTGCTGGTTCCTTGTAAAATGCATGAAACACCAACGTCAGATAAACTGCATACCTTGTATAGCTAGAAAGAATAACCGCTCTGTAATTTTTCCAATAGTAAGTACATATTTGAAAGTGATTTTTAATGTGATTTCCCCCTATCCCAAAATATTCATTTTCAGCAATGGATACTTTGGTATCACATAATGACAGTCTTCTTTTAAGAATATGCAAATTGTTCCAAGTCCCATTTCAGAAGTCTTGAGTTTTATAAGGGATTTTGAAGGCACTCTTTTGGGTCAACACAAAGCCTTGATGATGTGAAAGAAAGCTGCTTATAGCAGCAAAGTGTTGCCCAAATCACATAAACAGAAAAACTTAATCTTTCAAGTCAGCTTAAACTTAATAAAGTTATATGTCACTACCTGTACAAATTCTGTTTCGTTGATGATCTGCGTTTCCTTGCATTCAGGTTTAATTTCGGTTTTAGCTGTACTAATTCTTTCCAAAGCCTGCTCTCTTCTTTTTTCTCTTTTTTCTAGCCTGGCAAAAGCTTGAAGAATGGCTTCCATTTTCCGTTCTTCTCTGGTCTGAAGAATTAAGCAACATTAATTTTTAAGCAATGTATGCTGAAGATAAAATAAAAGTACATAAAACTTAGCCATGTTCCAACTGTTCCTGCACAACGGCCAAAACAAGTTACAGGATCAGCACTATCATTATATACTAGCTTATATACTGATTGTTTGACACTCAGGCACGGCACTGTGGGTTTTTTTTAACTTGGAGCAAAAGAAAACAAATTAGGTACAGACCTGCCAATAAACAGCTATGTATTAGTGCAAGCACCATATTTATAAATTTCAGTCAATTCCTTATACGGTACAGAAAGAAGAATATTAACTAGAATTAAAATACAATAAGCTTATTAATATTTTTAACAGAATAAGATGCAATGAAAGTATATGATGTACATTTTCTGTGCACGTCTATATGAAAAATGCTGTTTCAAAACTATATTACACCCAATTTTAAATCAATATTGCTATCTTCCCGTTTGAACCTGTGTTGAATGAAAAAGTATCTTTCCATGATTTTTTAAAAAATACACTATTTTATAAACACCTGTTTATAATTTACAGTTAACAAAGTGTAATTTTGCTCCTCGTCAAATTCCGCTGAGCGTACCAGAGCCTGTACAGACAGACAACATTAATCTGTGATGGTGGGATACTGGGGTTTAGACTTCTTAGCATGAGAAATGCATTCATTTAAACCTGCTAAGCAACATTTTCACATGTTAGTAAGGCATAAGGTGCCCAGTCAAAATGCCAACTTCTGTTCCTCAAAATGGTAAAAAGTAATGCATGGATGATAAGGAGCATTTTAGTGCACTGGCTGTTCTCTACTGATGTGTAAAAATAAATTTTGTTCCAGAAAACCTTATCATCCCAATTTCTATTTAAGTGTCATCTAATATGACAAAGCATTCCAATTTTTTATCCATTATATTGACTTTATAATTTTTTTTTAGTAGTCTTCAGAATGAACAATATTATTCAAACTATTATTTGATTATGTAAGCCAGGGGACCTCCAACAGGCACTTTATGCATCACCAATAACTCACCAGATCCCTGCATTCATGGATCCAATTTTAATGAGTCTTTGCTCTTAACTTATCACTCTTTCATCACTCTTTCATAAGACAACAAAGTGAAGGGAAGGGAAAAATGAAAGTAAATCATCGCTGAACTACCAGGGATCTTTCAAGTGATGAGAAGCAGTGGCATATGTTCCTGGGAGAGATGGCATCACACTACAAGGAATCAAACAAAATTTCCACTGTAACTAGGGACCACACACAGGAACAGGCCCCGTGCGCCTTCAACAGAGCCTCGTGAGTGTGTGTCAAAACACTTTACTTCAGCAATATGTCTATGTGGTTTTATACCGATAGAATTGCAAAGATCTCCACCAAGGTTGGTGGGATCTGTAGCTGCTAAGAAAGGTCTTAAAAGTTCCAGGAAGCAGTTCTTACACCTCACTGCATGAAGCCGAGGAAGTATCAGCCTCAGGTACAAAGTTGCCTTAACATTTTTGTTTCTTTGTCCTAGCAAGCTAGGAAGTGTTGTGTGCCCCCATCTCACTTTGATGTTTATCGGCAAGTACCTTCCAAATGCTCTTGTTAATAGTCAAGGCAGCTAAGTCATGCAGCTGGCACACCTAGCTATAGGGAGAAGAACTAGCCAAGTCTGCTCTATTTCTCTAGACTAGAGAGACAGGTCACAACTTAAGATAACAGAGTTTACCTAATACCTCACAGTGTTTGCATTCTTGCATTCTGCAGTCAGGGCTCCCATTTCTCCAGTGGTGAAGGATAACACCGGTTCTGTTTCATCACTTTGTTACAAGGTCATGCTGTGCCCTTTAGGGCTCCCAATTCATTTCCAGATAATAAATGCATTATATAAAGTTGGATAACTGGAAATTCTGTGTCATGCTTGGTGGTAAGATGATTTTCATAGCTTTTCACCGATAAATGTGGAGGACCTCCTAACTTACTCCCTTTAAATTGCATCTGGCCTATTCATAATACCACTCCCCCATATAAGACCAAAAATTTCATCACAGAACATGATCCCTCTTCACCCTTATACAGGTGAAAATGATTAACTGGAACTTGGCGGAACATTAAAAAAAAGGTTATAGCGTGTATTATCTTCTGTTGCACAAAGCAATTGAAGATCCAAGATTTGCCTACTGTTTGTAATCCTTGTGCTACTGAAACATAGAGGAAACAGGCTACTTTCATCACAAGTTTTTCTTAGCACCGGTATTTTTCCTTATGACAAGGAATCATTTAAATATTAACGGTATATTAAAAGATAACTCAGAAGCTAGAACTTCTAGAAAAGGTAGTATATGAATCAATTTAACATGATCAAGATACAGCATAAAATAAATGCTGATGCCACAGGTGAATATAACATCCTAGTATAGGCAATATGAACTTTCATCAGAAACATGGCACTACCCAGCAATCAGATGCCATGCACTCTGGTCATAAGACTAGTGGAATAATGAAAGACCCACATAACATGCCGGAGTGTTCACACTTTTGCAATTCCTATTAACGTCCCTTCGTATATTACATTATAAGCCTCTCTTTCCAGAGACCTAAAAAATGAGGCCTCCTCACTCAAGGAAACCGCCAACAGAACAGAAACATCTTTAAATTATCAAACTACTAGTTTGTGTGCTAGCTCAAAACTGTTGTGCAAGTGACTTTGGTGATTGGTAATAACCACCCTCGCCCATATATATTCCTACACAAACTTAACTGACAGATCTTTAAAGCTGATGCAGTAGAGGGATCTTTTACACACATGTGGTGGTTGTGTAAACATGCCCAAGAATATTGGGAGATGGTCTATGAGATAAAAAAGATCTTCAAATTTACATTCCCCCCAAAACCTGAAGCCTTCTTATTGGCTATAATTGGCAAAGAGATACCAATGAAGGCACGTAATCTATTGTGTTATGCAACAGCAGCCAGAATAGTATATGCTAGAAATTGGAAAGAAAGAGGAATTCCTGTGAAAGAACAATGGCTGCATAAATTGACAGAATTTGCAGAATTAGCAAACATGACACCCAAAATAAGGAACCAGAACAACAGACTAGGGGCAAGTGAGAAGGCTTTGGGGAGTATTTAAAAAGATATGATACCAAAATCAAATTCCAAGCAGCGGCAACCTTATGAGCAACAGCTAACTACAACCAAGGAATGAAAAAGGAGTAAAGTAACTGATAGGCAGAAAAAAACAAGGTATATCTAGAATGCCTCAGAGTGTTAGGTTGGGAAGTCTGTACAGAAACAATGTATGCTAGGAAAACATGATGTGTATCAGAAAACTGGAAAAACATTAAAAATTAAAATTAAAGCTGATGCAGTTAATTATTTCCCCGAGCAGATGCAAGATTACCAAAGGAAGAGTTCCCAAATGAAGATGTTTTATGGATGCTATCCCAGTAGCAGCACAGCTCCTGCCCCCCCCCCGCATCCCTGAGGAAGGAAAGGGGAGGCATCGTTCCTCAAAGCAAGGCATTCTGGGAGCAGTGGCCTGAGATAATGGGGTGGCTAGACATGTAACCAATTACAGCATGTGATCATGTAGAAAAGTGGCAGCATGTAGTCATTCTCCTAGGCCACCTTTCCCAGAGTGCCACCTGCCAAGGAGGAACACCCGACCTCAGAGTGGGGCACAGAGGAGAGGTGTGCTGTCTCCACATTAGTAGCAGCAAAACAATGAAATTAAGGGGAAGGGCGGGGGGAATAAGAGGTGTATCAGCGGCTCGCTTTGTACTAATTCTGTGAACAGTTATGTCTTCATCCAAACTTTCTCAACTGCTCAGTCAACCCTCACGTTTCATTACGTCAGGATTCTCCCAGTTTCCTGACCCCTTCTGATGTGCCTGTGCCCCTGACTGAAGTTCCATATTTGAAAATTAAATAAGGCAACATTCATACAGCAATGCAAGTAGTTTGTGTACTTTTTATTAAGGGCAAGGTATCTGACTTCTCTTTGTTAAATCTACACAGAGGAGGAACCCCCCCCCCAATCTTCAGACATCTACTCAACTTGGCTGATCACTTATGGAAAATACTGGGATTTTATCTTATCTCAAGGTAGAGAAAGTTCATTCTTTGATCTGCAACAAGACTTCAGCAGCGCAAAATCAAGAATACAGTGGTGCCTCGCAAGACGAAAAGAATCCGTTCTGTGATTCTCTTCGTCTAGCGGTTTTTTCGTCTTGCGAAGCAAGCCCATTGACGGATTAGCGGATTAGCGCTATTAGCGGCTTATCTGCTGATCGGATCAGCTGATAAGCAGCTTAGTGGCTTAGAAAAAGGGGGGGAGGGGAAAAAACCAGCAGGAACTCGCAAGACATTGTTGTCTTGCGAAGCAAGCCCATAGGAAATTCGTTTTGCGAAGCACCTCCAAAACGGAAAACTCTTTCGTCTAGCGAGTTTTCCGTCTTGCGGGGCACCACTGTATGTAAACTCCCAAGAAAGCGCGCGCGCGCACGCACACACACACAGCCCTTTTTCAGAAAGTAACACTCAAGCCAAAAATAGAAACACACAGACTCAAGTTTTAGATATTGTTAGCATGTATCAGGAGCAGATTTCAAATATTCTCAAACACTAAACACCTAAGAGAGGCAGCAACGATTAGCATGGGAAGAGCAGCTGTCACCAATCTGTAGTGACAGCTTTAAGCAGCTACTAGCTTCCCAACTTACCATCTTCCTTTTCCTTTCTGCAATCTGCTCCTCTGATTCCATTTCTACTTCATTGCTAATAGGAGTTTTTTCTTCTATATCATCAATAAAATCTGGCTCCTGAAAGATGGAAATGACTGCTTTACAGAAGCTCTACTACTACTGCTGCTGTAACCGAGGGAACTCCAAATACTATATGATACTTATGCTGCAATTCTATACTCACTTACCTGGGAGCAAGTCCTACTGAATTCAGTGGGGCTTACTTCTGAGTAGACATGTATATAGAATTGTACCATAAAAAGCCTCGCATCACCACTGCAAAAGCAGCCAACAAATTAGCCATAGTAACATGCAAAAGCAACAATTCAAACTTTCATACATCTAGAAATAAATATCCAGTGACTAAAGCATCTTTTTTTGCCAACTAAAGAAATGACCAAATATGTTTTAGTACTAATTTGTATGAAGACATGCAAGCTAGTACAGTCTGACAAGTGTCCTGAATCTGTCAGCTGCTTTAACAATAAAAAAGAAACTAGGATTTAATGTAGGCAGTTTTGCCTCCAAAATTGGCCTGACAATCTCTGTTTGGGTTACTTCTGGAACATCACCTCAAAGTTAATAATATATATGCAACTTTGCTAATCCACTATTAATCTAGGTTTTTTAAAATATTTGTTACTTTACAGTACAATCCCATACATGTCTACTCAGAAGTAAAGTCCCACTGAAACCAGTAGGGCTTACTCCCAAGTGTGTCTAGGACTGCATGCCTAGTATGTGCATAAAATTGCCTACTGAAAAATTTCTATTTTATCACAGAGCAGTCAATAATACTAGCTGCTTGATCCTTTTAAAAAGTTTTTGAGTACTTGATGTGATGAATCCTACCCTCAAAAGCAGGTTTTCAGACACATAAAGCCAATTTTCACAACTACTAGATGTTTTAAGGGTGCAGAAAATGATTACAAATACAAGATACTCCTGACGGGAATATTACTTGGGGCACAGATGACCACTCTTCATTACAATTCTGTGATTGAGGTACCAGGCTTCCCAAAAGTTGAAAATATACGAGTGCAACTCCACCCCGCCCCCCGGGAAAAAAAACCAGTACAACTGCCAAAACACAATTTCATTTTGCTCTGTGTTATGCTGTGGAATTCTGAGCATTTCAGTAGCAGCGCACATTGTGGGTTGAAACACCTTCCTCTCTTACCTCCCAGTTTTAAACACTGTCCACAGCATTTTAATCAGTAGCATTTAAAAGAAAGGCAAGAGGATTTCAGGTGTCGTGGGAGATTGTGCGCTGATCTGCATGGCTCCCAAGAGCTCCCTTTATGTTCCCCTTTAGTCTATCTCAGATTGGGGTGGAATGGAGGGAGAAAAAATATGTTAAAACAGAAACTAAATCTCTCATGTCCCACTAGACATATGACTTAAAAAGAAAATTAACAGTGATGCCGAGTCAGTGGATCTTACCCTAGAATGATTTTCCTGGCATGCACATAGTCTCCCAAGGATTTTGTTGTTTTCAATGGGTTTGATGGAATATAAAAACCAATCTAAACTTTTTTTTTAAAAAAAATGTGGGACACTGAATATCTCTGACAACTGCCACAGAATAGCTAGTATACCCATGTGGCAAGAGAACGGCTCCTATTCCATAGATATGTGCAGATATGCCCTAAGCAAAACAATGGTAACTTGACTCTGCAGATCAGTATCTGTAAGGAATCATTTGCTGTGCCTTGCGAGGAAAATGGAAAAGCAACAAGTACAACTAATTCATCTAATCCTCAACCTACACATCATGCTCCTGTTCCATTCCTTAGGTGGAACTGAATTTTCAGCCATGCCCGAGGAAAGAAACATTACTGTGTAAACAACCCCTCCTGCATTTGCCAATCCAACAAATAAATGCTTTGTAAGGATTTTTTTTTTTAAAGTTAACATCCTATGACCTATGTGACACAAATAATGTTACTTCTTTTCAACAGCTTCTTGTATCATGAGTGGGGAACCTGTGGCCTTCTAGATGCACTATGATTCCCACCATCCCTAACCATTGGATGTGTAGGCTGGGGCTCATGGGAGTTGGAGTCCATCATTTGGAGGGGCCATAGTTCCCTACCTCTGTGTTATAGCTGAACTATGAAATATAAATGCTACCAGCCTACAAACCCGGGTAAGATCCTGGATCCCAAGGCACAGCATGATGTTCTTACATTTGTGATCTGCAAAAGTATTCCGATGCTGTTCAACAAGTTAATTTTTAAAAAATTCAAGATGAGGTACCTTCTACAAAGCCATCCAGTTAAAACAACCCCACCCCCATGCCCCAAGCCGGCAGTTCCTTGAAGGTTTGGGAGTTTTATATTTGCATACGGCGTCTTGGCCCACAAAATCTGTGCTCTTGGGAGTTGCCCCAATCACCACCCGGAAGGAAATGGGAAGCTTCAGAGTCATGTGTTTAATTTTAAATATGCTGTAATACCTGATTATTTGAGATTGATAGCCTAAGGGGAGAAAGCTTTCTCTGTCTGTTGTCTGGAAACTTTGTTTTGGTGGCTGCTCCTTCACAATCCAAGGTGATGTTCTGGTTTTGAGTCTCCTTCTCTTTTGAAGCATCTCTCTCTTTTCTGCCCTTTTTTCTTCTAGTATCATATCCAGTATTTATGTTTTCTGTAGGTTCAGAGCCTCGCTTAAGTACTGGGCATTCAGGATTTTCTTTCAAACAAGCACAGTCCACTTTGTATTTGCTAAAAATAAAAAAAACAACAAATGAAATATGGAAAAACTTTGCAAAAAACATTTGCACAGTACTGATTTCTATGCAGTCCGATCCTCTGTAGGCTTACTCTGAATTAAACACCGCAATGTTCAATGGAAAGATAATCTTACCAGCACAATTCATAACTAGTCCATGTGCTAGTTCCATGTACATGTTTGATCCTGCAATTCTAATGTGATATGAATCACAGCAACGTCAGATTCTTTGTTAAACTGTGGGGTTTAAGACCACTGCATTTTAATGGCATCCTATTATTGTAATCTTTAAAAAATGTAAATGAATGGAGACCACTTGATTAACAATAACACAGCAATTTCGTATCTGACAACTCAGCCCTAACCTGACTTACCAATTTCCATAATCAAAATCGAATGCAATAGTTATTTCTGTTCCCTTTGGAATGTTTTGGATGGAGTAGATATAAAGATGAATGGTTCCATCTTCAATGGCATGTCTAACCTAAACACAGAAAAATAACATGTTTAAACAGTTTTTAATATATTTGGAAACAAAAATTGTAGACTTGTTCCACCGAAGTACTTTAATCAGTTATTGTTTCTTTGGTAAAGGCCTCTGTTCAGAAACACTCAACTGAAATAGCAATCATTACTATCAACTTATGTAAGTTATAAAGATATATATAAAGCCCATTCCATTGCTTACAGACAAATTTACAGTATTCCAATAAATTTCTTTAGACTTTGCACATGAATCTAGGAAAACAGTTTTCTGGATACAGTGGGATGTTACAAAAATCATGTATCACTTTAAAGTGGTTGCCTTCTATATCCTAGTGCAGAGATCAAAAGAGCATATTTTGTCCCACATATGCAAAATCTGTCCAGGTCAGGTCCTTTAAGTTAAAAAATTAAAAACAGACCTTCTGTTTCCACATCCTTACCAATACAATTAAGTGGAGGCATAATATATGAGGATTTCAACTAAGTTATATGTATTCCTCTTTTAGACTTAATTGAAGAATCCTGAAAATAGCACCTTTGGAAATATTTATACTTTACGATTACAAAGGCATACTGTGAACTGACAGCAACTGTCCTTGCCTTCATTTTAAACTAGCAACACTAATGTTCTGGAACTTTATGTTGAATATATTCACTGAATTTTTTAAATTTATTGAGCCGCTATTTCATTACCAGAAAATATGTATACACAGTCAAATTGTATTCTGCCACCCTCAGCAAAAGATTTACTATGAAATATTTTAAAACTTGCAAGCCTACCTCAGCATTGGGTGTACAAGAACGTCTGATAAATCGAGCTTCATTCCCAAAGGTTCTTGCATCTACACACATTTCTAGCCCGTGGAATTTAGAATAGAATAGAACAAACGGGTATGGCCTAAAGGAGTTAAAAAAACCAGCAAAAATATATCACCACTGTTGCTTTAAACACATATAAAATTAGTTTTACAAACATTTGGAAAAATCTGAAAAAATAGGGAAATACTTTTCTATGAGCTGGATTGAGCTGTCAACAAGAGCAA